>NW_012148964.1:706352-735830 GCF_000956105.1 Propithecus coquereli
AAAAAAAAAAAAGGAAAAAAAAAAAGAAAGAAATTGTGGTGTGAGATATATATATATACATAAAGGAATATTATATAGCCATAAAAAGAGTGAAATCCTGCCATGGATGGAACTGGAGAACATTATTTTAAGTGAAATAAGCCAAGCCTAGAAAGACAAATCTCACATATTCTCATTCATATGTGGTAGCTAAATATTAAAATCCATTGATCTCATGGAGACAGAGAGTAAAATGAAGGTTACCAGAGGCTGGGAAGGATAGTGGGGAGGGATAAAGTCAGGATGATTAATGGGTGCAAAAATGTAGTTAGATAGTTAGAATGAATAACATTTGATAGCACAACAAAGTGACTATAATCAACAATAAGTTAGGGTATTCTTTAAGTTAACTAAAAGAGAATTGGAATGTTTCTAACACAAAGAAATCATAATTGCCTGAGGTGGCAGATACCCAAATTACCCTGATTTGATTAATTCACATTGTATGACTGTATCAAAACCTCACATGAAAAAACACACAAAAAAATCACATGTACTCTATAAAGATATACAACTATTATATACCCATAATAATTAAAAATAAAATAGTCTAGTCTATTTGGGTGGAAATGGGGCATAAATCACATACTGAGTATACAATTAATGTTTGTTTTGATTATACATTGGAGAGTACTTGAAGGTACTAAGATATAGAGAATAATTACATGAAAAAGAAAAAACATTGGAAGAATTTCCATAAAGAAGAATCTAATTAATGAATAGAGTGTGAAGATCAATGAATGCAATGATTTCAGAGGATGAAGATAAGCTGGTGTGTGGTGTTACAGAACTTTGAGATTCCAATGATTGAGGATGATTGTGCAATGGTGAACAAATAGTTTTACTCATGCACTGTGAACCAAAAATTAGTCAGTCAAATTATATTTAGGCACAAAGAAAAATGCATTGTACTATTTTTATAAATGCAGATTCATATAACTTTGCTGAGTATGAGAATTTCACATCTGTCCCCCAACCTTTCACAAAAGATGGATATTTATAATCCTTGTTTCAGGAAAAAAAAAAATGAGCATATGTATAATTCACATATATTGCAGGCTTTAAATGTACAAGGAAGGCACTTGGGACTAAAGTATGTATAAGTAAACACCAGAATCATAGAGGAAGTATATAGAGTCTTGATGCTTGATTTAAAAAAAAAAAAAATTCCTCCTCACATGGTTCAACAGCTGAGCAAGTATGTACAACCTGGTATATTAAATGTCCTTGAACAATATAATCTATTTGTCAGTTACTATTAGTTCAGTATATTCGTAAAATTTTGTTTGATTTTTTAGCTGACACGTGTTGATATCCACTGGAGTTAAAACAAAGGAAAACAAGCTTACCAAAGACTCCTAGATACCAAGTCCATTTCTTCATCCCAAATCTTGCCCGGTTAACATTCTCAACTGGACATTAATCATGATAGCCATGGTAGCCCTAAATTCAAAGGGTAATAATACTGAAACTAGATTATGTGACTTTTTATCATAATGGTCTGCAGGTGGGAGTGGAAACAAGTCAACCTCTGGAGGTATAACTAAAAATGGAGATGGCTACAAATGGGTTGGAACCAATAAGACAATTTAAGTTACCTTCTTCATCCACCAAGAATATTTACTTGCCATAATTCCACCATTTTTCTTCTCTTGGCTGAAAATCTCCATTTACGAATGACGATAGTGAGTAGTAAAATTTGTATAGTGCATTGGAAATTTCAATACCTGTACTCTAGGCCTATTTTCTGCTACTAACTAGCTGTACATCCATAGGAGAGCCATACCCACCTAGGATTTTAAAACAATGATGTTTGAGGCCCTGTCCATTCTAAAATTTTGTAATATTAGGAATTTAAACATCCATAAGTGGTCTTTTTGCTCCTGGACATGTATAACCAAATCATACACTAAATCCATAGGAATCACACATCAAAGCATGCAACATATTTATATATACACATTATTTAAAGAGGCACTATATTTGGTGCTAACACCAATCTTCCTCCCCTCCAGGAAAATGTGATTGATCTCCACATAAATTTTTTATCCCACACAACCCACTGATAATTATTTAAGCATATAGAACTCAGAGGAATACTTGGATTATAACAATGTAATATATATAATCAACTATATGAAACTAAAATGGGTTATTTTCAAATGCAACATCAATTTCCATATACATCATTTGCTTTTTTCTTTTACTTTTACTTTTCTTAAGTAAATTTCACTTCACTCCAGCTCAGCAGATGCACCCTGAGCATCATATTGGTTCAGTTGTAGCTATGATCTCAGAGAGACCTGCCAGCATTCATTGTTTTCGCTATTACCTAATTTTGTTGTCACAAATGTCATCTTCCTTACTTTAGATCCAATCACTTCTCTTTTTCATGAAATTTCGAAGTGTCTTTCACATTCAATCAAGAAAAGGAATTTAATCTTCATAATCGACAAATACATGTGTTACATATAAAAATGAGGAGATTTTATCATTCTTCCAATTTTTTTACACAATATGGACTTTTTACCCTATAAATAACCAAAATTATTGAATATATACTTCTTGGTGAATCAATAGAACACTTTATAGTAACTATGGTTTGAAAACCTTATTCAAACACATCACCTGATTTGAGTCTTTTAATTAGTGTGGGACATGAAAAGGCAATAGTAATCCTCATCTTATAGATGAGGAAGGTGAGGCAAGAAGGTGCAGAAGGATGAGCTACAGTATATTCCAGAGTGTCAGAAGCCAGTCCTAGTAATATTTACTGTATTCTTTCATTACTAAATACTGCATTACATTTTTCATCTTTTTCCTAAAGTCAGGTCAACTTCAGCAACTAATTTTTACAAATATTTTTACTACAAACTTAATTTCATTTATTAAGTAAACATTAATCAGCCCCTACTACCACATGAGAGACTCTGCTAGATACTAGGGCTACAATGGTACACAAAAACAAATGTAGTCCCCGCTGTCATGGAACTTGGACCAGTGGAAAAAGACATTAATTGAATAATTCAAAAAACAAATAAATATTACAATTCTGGAAATGCTACACAGTGGAAGCACCCAGTGCCATCAGACCCTGTTCTTGGAAGACTGGACCTAGTCAGAGGGCCCAAGGAAGGCTATCCTGAAAAAGCAACATTTGAGTTGAACAATGAGGCAGAGTTTACTAGATGAGAAGAAGCAGGGAGAGAAAATAACACGTGTAAACACCTTTAATTGGAAGAAGCCTGGCAAGTAGGGAGTAAGGAAAGCACCCCAATGTGAATGGAATCAGTAGAGTAAGGAAGATCTCAATTTGAGATGAGACACGAGAAGAATTAGAGACCAGGCTTTGCAGAGTTTGAGAGTCAAGGTTAAGGAGTTTTGTCTTTATCCAAAAAGCAATGGCATTGTATAATTTTATTTGTATGAAAAGTACTGAACAGGCAAACCCATAGAGACAGAAAACAGATTAGTGGTTGTTAGGGGATGGAGGGGAGGGGAGAGTGGGATGTGACTACTAGTGGGTACAAGGTTTCTTTTGGCATGATGAAAATATTCTAAAATTAGATACTGGTGATAGTTACACAATTATATGAATATACTAAAAACACTAAATTGTATACTTTAACAGGGTTAATTTTGTATTATATAAATTATATTGTGATAAAGTTATTATTAAAAATTGGCAATGGAAAAATATGAAAAATGTTAGCAAGGGGATTCTCTTGACCAGATTAGAGTTTTGAAAAGATTACTCTGGCTTCAATGTAAAAAATATGTTGAGAGTGGAGATAGGAGGCTATTTTAATTTTCTAAGTGAGAGAAACTTAGAAAGAAAAAACAAAAGGACTCAATGATAGAGTATTGAAGATAAATGGAAAGAAGGTATTAAAGTATGGCCTCTGGTTCTCAGGCTTAAGAAGGGAGTAGAATTAGTGCCATTCACTGACATTGTGACACTGGAGAATGATCAGATTTTGAGAAGGAGAGGGGAGATACTGAGTTGAGTCTTTTATTATGTTGAGTTTGAGGTTCCCTGGAGAGATGTCAAATAAGAATTGGATATATGGATCTGGAACTGAGAATAGTTTTCTTAGTAAAGAGAAAAATTATGAGTCTTCTGTCTGTAGATTAAAATAACAGTCATGGATGTAAATAGAACAACCTGGGAAAAGAACATAAGATGAGAAGATATCTTAGTCCATTTGGACTGCTATAACAAAATAACATAAACTAGTTAGCTTACAAATCACAGAAATTTATTTCTCACATTTCTGAAGGTCGGGAAGTTCAGGATTAAGGCTCCCACAGATTCGGTGTCTGGTGAAGGCCCACGATCTGCTTCATACACAGTGCCTTCTCGCTGTGTCCTCACACCGGTGGAAGCAGAGAAAGAGCTCCCTCACAGGAAGTGGCGAATAGACCTCACAGGTCTATTTTATTAGGAGTGATTGAGCAGATCCACGTTAGAGTGGGTTGACCAGTGAATAGAAAATGGGTAATGAGCAAAAGTTTGTTTCAGCTGTTGTTCTTTTAACAGTTTGGGAAGAACAGGAAAAAAGGCAATAATTATATGTAGGGGAGAATAATGTTTATTACTTATATTTGTATTGGGATATTCTTGAGTATATTGTAAACACAATGGGACATATTCAGTTCAGTGATAAAGATGGAAACTATTCAAGAAAAAAGGATAATCGATGACATAATTTTCCTGAAAACGTGGGAATGACAGGTTCCAAAGCCCAGGTGCAAAGATTAAATTTAGATCCTCTAAAGGAAGGAAGCCAGGAACTTAGATGTAAGACAGCTCAGATGTATGGTATTTGATATGAGGCCGGTCCCATCTGATCACTCAGATTTGTCTGTGAGGTAGATACGAAGTAACCTGCTTAGGATGTGGGAGGTCGAAGGAAAGCAAGGAAAAAGCTACTGAAGGTGGGGAAATAATGGAGAATAAAATTTTATGTGAGGAGTGAAAGAATGAGGTAGCCAGAAAAACAGTATTATTAAGCATTGACGAAGGCTCCATCCTCTCCACACTTTCTCCAACACTGCTAAGCTGCTCCAGTGCAGACATGGTGTGGAGAAGCCAATAGCTGGAGTTTTCTAAAGCTAAGGTTTGGTCAGTTACAGAAGTGGAAAAAAAAAACAAACAGAAAGGCAAGATTAGAGTAATGGAAAGAGTATGAATGGAGCATGTAATATTAACTAGAAAAGGAACAAAAACATTTTTATTTTTCCATTTACTGCATCTTTTCTTATATTCAAAAATAAAAACATCTTAAAATGATAAAATTTGGAAAACTCCTTTTGTGGATTTGGGAGTTTTATTTTTTTCTCAAAACAATCTACTATTACAAAGATATGACCTGCCTTTTTTGTATACGCTCGATGTCTTTAAACTTTTTAGTCATTTGAATTTAAAATATTACAAAGTAAAATATATGGGCAATATAGCAAAAAGATTGCTGGCTATTGGGAGAGCAGAAATCTAAATTCAACCTGTCTAATAATTTATAAATTCAAGATTCAACTTAAACATTATCTTCATTATAAAGCCCTCCCCGACTCCTCCTTGCTTTGCCATTTTCATCCAAGCTCATACAATTCCAAATAGAAGCTTCTATGACAGCTCTTACACTGTAGTACTGCGATGTTGTTTACCTCTAACTCCTCCATTAGTTCCTAAGTTTTTTGAAGGCAAGGACATTTTCTTCTTGTGTTTTAATCAGTACTTAGCTCATATTAATCAGTCAATGCCTACATGTGGTTTGCAACCAATGCTTAAATTTAACTGGGGAAAAAATGTTACATTGGTAACCCAGTTAAAAAAAGCATTTGGTACCCCCAAAAAAGTGGCATGTAATTCTATGCTAGAAAAACTTTAATACAAGAGATAAAAGACAAAGTTGTCATTTTTTCTGTCTAAACTGAGTCTCTAACTCCTCAATATAATACAAGTGCAAAAATAAACAGCTAAATAAACAAGACCAGCAGTAGCAATAGGCTACAGTGGCAGCCATAGCAGGAGAGGCAAACACATTTGCACAATAAAATTGAAGCTTAAATCAACTGAAAAAGGAGTCTGCAGGGCCTCAGAGCCAAGATATTTTCAGACCTAGATCTTCTATGGAAAAAGACAGCCAAGCCAGAAATACAGTTCAAGGAGAATGAGGAAGAAACACATTGTGAACATTGCTGCAATATGGCTCCCACCCACCCAGGATTCAAAAAGATTTGACCAATCCCTGGTGAGTAGGATTGTTACTAAACAAGTTTTTCTGTGTAAAGAGTATGTAAAAATCAACGGTACATTCATAAATTACACATATATACACATCCATAGCTAAATACTTTATAAGCATTTATGTTGTTCTTTTGATTCCATTGTTCCCTAAGTTCCAGAGGCTTGTGGAAAATCTGCTTACCATAACTTGGATGTGCAAACACAGGCTTCCTAAGATTGGATGCACTCAACTGCAAAACAGCTTCTTCACAGCTGTCACGAAGAACTTCGGTTATAGCAGAATAACTGAGTTTTACCCAATTCCAGCTAAAAATGGTTCGGGATAATACTGAATGTTGGAGAGAACATCAGGAATTGTTGGGGCAGTGTTCACTGCTATACATTTGCATAGTACAAAGAATATTTTATTTTGACAGATACTACTCCTTAAAAGTTTGCCCTGATTTATACTTCTACTGATGTATATGAGAGTGTTTGAAATCTATTTATAGCTGGGCTGAAAATTTCACCCTAACCAGATTTGCTTGAGCAGCCCTTGTCAGATGGGGCTTTGCAAATTAAAAAAATCTATGATCTGCCATTTAGAAAATCCATCATGTCCTTTTCCCTCACTTTAACCTTGTCTCAAAAGTTTTATGAATCACACATCACAATGAAAAGTTTGAAGTCTCCACTAAGTCTAATCTTGTTATCTTCTCCTGCTCTCTTATCATTTCATATATTTCTTTGACTTATCTCTTTTGTCCTAGAGATCTGTAGTATATACCTACTCCTAGTAGCTTTATTTTTAAACCTTTTAGAAGAACAGTAACTTGCTCTTTCAAATTTATTCTTCTTATTTAAAAATTAGTCAATAATACTCCGATTTATACCCCTTCATCATCCTTTCCATTTGTAAACACATTGCATAATAACATGTTCTAAATTTTTCTGTTATCCTGTAGCAGTAAGACTTTAATATAAAATCTTTGTATCTCATAATTTTCTTCAGTCACCCTTGCTGTGGATGTTTTGTTTCTACTACTACTAGCCTACAGGCACAGACACTCTATAATTTTCATTTCCTTCTCTTGTCTGACCTTGTCCAAACATATTTGGATTATCATTCCTTTTCCTATTTTTCCCAATGCAGAAATTTAAAAATAAAGATACTGTCTTTAAGTTTATTTTCCACTATGTAGAACGTCTAGAAGACTAACCTCCAAAAGTTAGCATTCTCAATTTTTTGTTGAAATCAGTTCTTTTGGCTACCAGGCCCATCACCATAATGTGAAAACCAGTTTTGTGGTGACAGAGCAGTGCTGATCTATCTTTCCTGCACTTGCCGAGGTCCAGGTGGTAGACACTGGAACCATTCATCTGAGCTATTGCGGGTCAGACAGAGTAGCTATCAAACTGCTCACTTCCACTTCCTCCAGTGCAATAGTCGGCAGGAAAAGGGCTTCAAAATCACCATTTCCACAATGTGTTCCACAAAAGCAAGTCAATTAGAAAGAACTTTGGGGAAATTCTGCATATTATTTACTCCATAGACATCTGAATAAGTAAATCTAAGACTCTCAGACGTTCTGCAATAAAGAATGTTATTTCAGTTTAATCTTGAATTTCTTTTCTTATTTCGAGAACATTTTTTGTGTTGTACACATGTGTAAAAACTATTAGCATTTGGGAAATTAAGCTTTAAAAGACAATTCTCTGGAATCTTTTAGATTAAGAGCCAAGGCCAATTATTATGCACCTGAGATTAATAGCCTTGACACCGCCAGACAAATCTTCCTAGGACAAGATTTTCTCATGTTGCTTTTCTCCTCAGACTTCTGTAAGAAGTTTTATTTATTATCTCAGTCTACATTTTTCAAGGCTCTCCCTCCATAAACTGCCTCCATTCTACCCCAAATTCCACATTCTAAAGTCAGAACAGATCAATGTTCAAATCCCAGATCTGTTATTTATCAGCCATTGGACAATTAATTTAATACCTTTTAACCTCAATTTACTTACCTGCAGAAATGAGATCAGTTCTCCTCTAACATTAGCACAGCCCGGGGCAAGAATACCAATGAAGGCCAATACGCCATATGTCTAAATACCTGAAAGTTATGAAATAAGCCGTGCTCCCTATCTGGCCCATTTCCCACTCAGCCTCCCCCACCCCTCAAGTTTATTCCCCTGGACCGTGCTCACCATCCAGAGGCCAGAGAGCCACCTTGCTCTCCATGGGCCTCCCCCTACCCCCTGCAAGTTCAGGGGCAGCACAGATTTGCTGGGCCTCAACAGGGCAGAAACTGTTCGAGCTCCCTAGATGGTCATTAGAGTGCCAGATGGTTATCCTTCTAATTCAGGATTTCCAGAGAACCCTGAGCACCTATCGAAACTAGACTATCTAAGCAGAGGGGGTGAGGTAGAGAAGAAGAGAATGCAGTTATTGGGGATCTTGGTCTGCCTAGACACTTCAGTGATTTGGGACAGCCAGATGTAAGTCAGAGGTAAACAAAAACACTGATTCTTTCTCTAGTTTCTAAGGCAGAAGATGTGATACATACACTCATACATAGACTCTCAGATCAACATCTTCTGGCCTAAGACAGCCATTTTGGCTAATGCATTTGTTTTCCATAATTCTTATATAGTCAAATAAATTCCAAACTCTAAAAAAAAAAAGAAGAAAAAAGAAAATGTTAGCTCGAGAAGGAAAAAAGTTTTTCTGTGTGTTTTAGTATCTATGATTTGCTGTGTTCTCTAAGATTGAGAGTGCTGACTAGGGGCCCCTCTTATTCATGTCTAAGGACAAAAATAATTCAGATCATTGCACTGATCTCATACAATTATGTGGGCATTAAATATAATACATGTGATCTAGGTATTATGCCCCTATTAAAATCAGAAGTAACTCTTCTCTCTAAGATAGGCTTCTAATTCTTGTTGAGGGGAGGGGGTTAGGCAATGAAGTCATATTTTTAGAACATGAACAAACCTGGAAAGCAAAGTGTTATTCCACTGTTAGTCATTTCAACACATTCAAACATTATAGCATTGTTTTGTATTCTCTGTTTGAAAGATCATCTGTTTTCTCATATATTCAAGGATAACTAGTTATCCCTGTTCTTTGAAGGTAGAGACTGTGGGTTCTGCCTTCAATTCATTTCTGCTTTAATGGAAAGGGGGAGGACAGACCCTTAGTAACCTGTCTCACAAATCATTGGCAGACATAACATCAGATCAACGTTGATCATTTAATATGAAATATTTTTAAGGGATAGTTTCCTCCCTGATCCTTCATAACCACATTAATTAGACTGCCCTAATTTTTGGATAAAGAGTTTTCAAGAAACTTTAAGTACCATATATTACAGTAGTGACAATGATGCAAAATCTATGTTTCTGAGAAACAAACTCACAGATCTTGATGAGAATGACTTTAGGTACAATTTTTTTAATCTCAAATAAGAGAAGAAAAACTATTATCAGTGTTTTGAGGCTTTGGGTCTTAGAGAAGGAATTTGGTCAATATACTCTGTGCAAGTACATAATAACTTATTTGATATCTATGCTATATATTAGGTATATATATTACTACTTGCATTACTACTTATCTCATATTTTATATGTATGGCTATTTATCTTACCTATTAGTATTCTCTCACATAGTCCACAGTTCACTCAGGCCATCTGCTACTGACTACCCCATGTTTGTTGCCACCACTAAGCCCTCTAAACTCTTATGCATGCTTGGTCATGTCCCCCCATCCAATTATGGGATTTTGCCCTCATAGTTTCCTCTGCACTACTATCTACACTACTTCTTTGGTCTCTAATTATTTTTTAATGTCACATGTGCCTATTTTGCCTCACTATTGAGATTATAAATTACTTGAGAGTGAAAACAGAAATCAAATGACTTTGTATTTCCTCAGCGTGCCTAGCACTAGTGCCTAGTGCCTAATGGCTTCACTCAATCACGGAAGAGCTAGCTATTACTCAGTTGACCTCAAAGGCAAATACCCAACCTAATTCCTGTTTTGATTACTCAAGTAAGGTTAGACAATTCGGCAAGCTGTTTGAGCACTGCTTTAGCCAACATGTTGTCAGACACCCTGCAAATACAAAGATATGAACTAGATAATATGAACCCTCCACTAATGAAGGGGTTTAGTGTGTAACGTGTTCCTATAATGAATAATTAACAAGCAATTTGAGAGACTCACCCATGCTAATGTGGTAGGAGCTGGGTCTGGGTTTGATTTCCCTTCTGTGTTTCCCTTGAAAGCAATCACAGCCTAGCCACCATCCGTTATACTACGTTTATAGATATGTCATGTCTGGAGGCTCTGAGGTGGAAATTATGACAGTTGTTCTAGAAGCAGTGATAGAAAGATAATTAAAAAATAATTAACAAGAGTAATTAGCATGAAGCCAAGGGAGGAGAGCTTTTATTTCATCAGCTAGTTTAATGTGATTAAATGTGTAGAGACTATAGCTAGAAAAGCACCTTCATATGGGACTATGGAAGAAACTACAGTTTTTCATTTTTATTTTATTTTCCTGCTTTTCCCTTCCACTGACAGCAAGAAGTAGTCACTGTGATCCTCACTCCCTTTTGAAAAATGCCATCCAGCACCTCTCACAGCATGTCTCCATTTGACTGAAGACATAACTGCACAGCTCAAATGAAAACACAGAAGTGGAACATCAGGATCTGTCAGCATAATGCTCCCGGGGCTTGTGTATTAGGTGATTACCTTAGCACCAGCCAAGGAGAAACGAAAGAAAAAGGCAAAGACAGTAAACGGCAGTAGGATTTTTATTTGTTGTTGCTAATCATGTTTTACTTTCCTAAAAGCAAGACAAAACTATGCTGGTAAAAGAATAGAGGCATTAACACTCACTTTTAGCCTGTAAGGTGTTCCCAGCACTGATTGTCTTATAATTGGACAAGACAGCATACAATTTTATCCAGTAATTTCCCTGTTACAGGGAAGCTGTACAAACTCAGGAACAGTCCCCTGCTGAGAGAAAAGCCCTTAGTTAAACAAGTCAGTCGGCCTGGAAGAGCTCACACTTTGCAGTCAGACAGACCCAGGCTGAAATGCTTGCCTTTGTCACAGCTAGTATCAGTTGAGTGGCCTTGGGCAAAGTGCTTTCTCTCTCTGAACTGAAACTAGCTTGTCTGTAAAATGGCGATCATAATACCTACCTAGCCAGGTATATGTATTATCATTTATTCAAATGCTACTCTGAATAATAACAACCACTATTATTTCCCAGTTACTTAATCTCTCTGAATCTGTTCCCTGACCTGCAAAGTCTAGGTAATACTTCTCTCATAGGTTTATTATGAGAACTAAATGAGGTCCTCGAGAAAAGTTACCTCCTCAGGCTATATCATTTATCAATACCCAGTGAGTGAAAAACTACGGAAAGTTAGAAGGTAAATGAATTCTTGACTTACTGAGAGAAAAAAAAAAAACTGTAGGGGGGAGGGGGGGCAAGGGCAACATACGTAACCTAAACATCTGTACCCCTATAATATGCTGAAATAAAAAAAAAAAAAAAACTGTAAAGGTATGATATAGCTAAAGATATGGGTATTAGGACAGTAGCTTTTGTGTATTCCAAGGATCTGCATATAGTAGCTGTGCATTAATTTTGTTTGTTTACTTGTTATTTGTTTTGTTTATTTGCTTTTTTTTTTTTTTTTGAGACAGAGTCTCACTCTGTTGCCCTGGCTAGAGTGAGTGCCGTGGCGTCAGCTTAGCTCACAGCAGCCTCAAACTCCTGGGCTCAAGCGATCCTTCTGCCTCAGCCTCCCGAGTAGCTGGGACTACAAGCATGCGCCGCCACACCCGGCTAATTTTTTCTATATATTTTTAGTTGTCCAATTAATTTCTTTCTATTTTTAGTAGAGACGGGGTCTTGCTCTTGCTCTGGTCTCGAACTCCTGAGCTCAAACAATCCGCCTGCCTCGGCCTCCCAGAGTGCTAGGATTACAGGCGTGAGCCACCGCGCCCGGCCTATTTGCTTATTTTTAACATGTACAGAAACCAAGCTGTTTCTTAGGCATCAGGTATTTGCTAAGGCATAAAAATATAATTAACACATCATCAGGCATTGCTGCTTCTCCTAGAACCTGATATCTCTGTGCAACCAGGAGACAGTAAACGAAGAAATGGGTGAAGCCTTTGACAGTGATTGTAATGGCCAGCAGGAAATAATTTGTGGCAATTTGGATTCTTTAGATGAGTTTTTCAGACCCAATTTGCCTAGAGGACATTTGAGATGGAAAGTAGAGAAGGCAGTAGCCAAATGAGAGGGTGCAAAAATGTCTGACCTGTCTGAAGTGAACATCACAGAAAAAGAGTTTATGGTAATTTGTGTGAATCATATCAGGAACCTCACTGCCCAGTAGCTATGGTTTCCATGAGGTCACTGGATTATAACATAACCCAGTCCTGGCTTGCAGAGTTTAGAAAACTTTACTAAGCTAATGATATCTATTAACATGACTCATTCATTCATTTAACAAATATTTTTAAACACATCCTCTATGTCCATCGTTGTCCTCTTGGACTTGTAGCCTGGTGAGAGAAGAGGCAGAAAGAGGCTATCTCAAGTCAAGCTCAAATAAATAAACATTAAGAAAGTTTTAAATAGATTAAAACCCCTATCACCATAGCCACCAATATCTTATAATAAACACTAGAGATAATCAGAAAGAGAGAGATTGAAAGTGTAAATGAGTCTTTTCCCTCTAAGCGGCAGATGATTGCCCGTGCTGATTTCATATAGTTGTGTTACTTTTTCTGTGAGTCTTTGGCCCCTTGTCATATAGCATGACTCAATAGCTCTGAAAAAGTCCCAAATAGATCTGATTGTTCCCAATATGCTAGAACCAAGAATAATTCTCAAATTGTTTCCTGTCTAAAAATACTAAGACTAAACATTCCAGCTCATAGGATATTGATGAACTTTACTGTGCCTTATACATAATGCTCAAATGTTTATTGACTAAATAAATGAACAACAGGCTCTGAGATAGAAGAAAATGAAGGAAGTTTGAATGATAAAATCTTTTCAGAGGAAAAAAAGGAAGAAAACAGAGCTTATGGAGCCAACTGCCTCCATAAACTGTGTGTTCTTCAAAGTTCATTTCAATTCTGCCTGAGATTCTCCCTTTCAAAACATCCACAACTGTTAGACAAAAGAGAGCTAACAGTTGGAGGACATTAAAGCTGATTACCAATAGATTGCATTAACATGCAAAGCAATTAGGAACCATTGAAGAGCATTAACATGATGGGCCGATGCTTTCTGTACCAATCATAATTCTGAATTTGTGAAAGTAAACTCCATCTGCAGCCAGCCTTCGACTCTGTGAGGCAGAGATTCAAAAATGGTATTTACCCCATGACCTCTTCACATCACAAAAGTCCAAACCTGTACCTGTCTGACCAAACAGCTGCCTTCCACTTTCCTAGTCTACCATGGTTGACGGAGTACTATAGCAGAACAGTTTTCTATAGGAAGTCACTATAAATTGATGACTTCCCATCTCGTATGATCTTTAACAATGCCAAAGAATCCTTCTGCCTGTCTACATTTATCTCTAGCTCCCATCTTCCTCAACCATTAATGCAAAACCTCATTTACATACCATCTGCCACCACTTCCGTCATCATTCTCAGGTGGTCATATGGCTTCCTAGCTCACGAGTTAAGTAAGACCTGTGAGAATTACCTCAATTTTATCTCCCCACCCTTATACCATACATATCTCCACTATTCTTCCCTCCTTTATTGAGATGCCTCTTGTTCTGTCCTTGCTAATCCTTCAACTGTTGTCCCGCTGGTAAATGACTCCATCAATTATCCTATCTTTCTCCTGTATTTCAGCCTTTTCTTGTTTAGCAGTTATATATAAATATGCTCAAATCTCTCCTACTTAAAAACAAAAGCACAACCCTATAATCCCTTAATTATGTTACATGTTATAAAACTGCTTTCCAGAAGTATTATACCATTTTGAGAATGGATTTTCTTAAATATAAAACTGATGATGCTAATCAGCTTATATTCAGTCATTGGATCCTTATTGGACAATATAAATTATCTAGTATAGCAAACTAGGTTCCTCATGATTGGTCCCTTACCCAGCTCTTTTTGTCATCTCCTACTTATCTCCCTTAGACACCCTGTGAAATACCAACTACATCTCTCAACATTCTCTATCGACATTCTGCATTTACAATGTGTTTTGCTCTCCCTGGAATATAATCCCAGTTATAAAACAGTGGTCTCGGGCAATTCTTCTCAAGGGAGACAGTGGGTAAGGCAGCAGTCTGAGGCCTGTCTTGTTCACTGCGCTGTAAAATGGCTTTAAAGTTATCCTATAGACAATGGGAATTATTAAAGCTTCATAAACAGGGCAGCAATATTGGGTTGCTACATAGATCACTCCATATGAGAATAGATTTAAAGAAGACAGGGAGGCAGAAAGGTAAAACTAGTTAGAAGTTTCCTAAGGTTGGCCAAGTGAGAGCTGATAGGGGCCTAGAATAGAGTCACAGCAGTGAGATGTGGCCTCAAAGGGGTACAAGGTAGAATGTCACAGAGGGCAGAGGCAGACAGGAGAATGCATTGACAAAGACTCTCTCTTTAACCAAACATTAGTCGAGCTCCTCTGAGTCTTCTTTTGGGCTAGGTTCTGACCTTGGGCTCTGTCCTTGACCCTTGAGGTCCAGTTTTAGTAAGAATCCTGCTGGTATCTGATCACCCTCCATATTTTATTAAATTCCTCACCTATTCCCCTGCCCAGGCATCTTTTCACCCTGGTCTGCCTTCAGTGAGGATACTGTCAAGACAATTTACCCAGAATCCCTCTGGCCTTAATGTTCCTCTTAGCAATTTTCTGTTCACTGGCCCCACCCTGCTCCATGGCTATAAATTCCCACTTTTCCTTGTTGTATTTGGAATTGAGCCCACTTTCTCTCCCCTACCACAAAACCCCATTGTGCTAGTCCCCCTGAATAAAGTTTGCCTCAGCCAACTTTAACACTTGCTTTTAACGAATGTGATGAAAATTTTTTCTTTAACAACACTATCACAGAAACCAAGGGTATAGGGAGTCCTGCATGAGGACCCATGATCCCAGCATCAAACACTATAAAGAAGGACCAACAATGCAGCCACTGGATTTGATAATTTAAGAAATCAATTTTAACCTAAACAACAGCAACTGTAATAGGGTAGGAGCAGAAACAAGAGTTCAGAGTTGAGGAATGGATGAGAAACTGGGAGAGTCCATGAGTGACGTGTAGTTTTCAAGAAGTTTGAAATAGAAGAGAAGTGAAATAGACTACACAGGTCCAGAAGCTCTATTGAGTCAAAGTGTTGGTGAAGGTAAGAAAGATATTTGTATATTTATAGACTGAAAGAAGGCTTGGTGAAATTTTTCTTCAAGGGTGAGGTAGTAAATATTTTAGACGCAGGGGCCACAAGGTCTCTGTCGCAACTGTTCAGCTCTGCTGGTGTAGCACAAAAGCAGCCAGAAACAATATGTAAACAAATGGGTGTTGCTATATTCCTATAAAACTTCACTGAAGAAAAAGGGTGGCAGCAGGCTCTCTGGTCATAGTTTGCTGGCCCCTAAGTGACCCCAGGCAGACAGATTCAGGGCCAAAGGATGGCCTTAAACAAGGATAAAGGGAATAAAGATACACACCTGTCAACTGAAGATGGATTAACATTAACTAAACACTTAAACACTTAGTTCAAATATCAATTCAATGTTTTAAAATTTTGAAGAGTCATATTTATTCTAAAAGTGAACCCAGCTATTTCTAAAATGGTTCTTTATAAGACTCTAAGGAAAGATTTACTTAGTTTTACTGAAATTATTTGGATATTTTAAATTCTCAATCAGAATCCAACTCGTATCAACTCTTAGAAATTCTGAAATAGCACTAATGATAGCACCAAGAACCTCACCCTTACATGCTGCTTAAACTTCGTAAAACACAAACACATCACTGCCTATTCTAAAAGGAATGCCTGATTTAAAAAGAAGGATCACATTATCCTTTTCAACCCTAGATCTGCAGATATCTTACTTGAAAAGCTGATTGTGGAATCCTGGCTTATTTCCATTACTGAAGCGATGTGATTAAGTTCCTATAGGCTTTAGATAATCACCCAAGCTTTTTGATTATTATAATCAGGTCAGAGCTTCAATCAATGAAGCTATCTTAATACTATTGACTGCATAAAGAATCTGGGCAGGATAGTAACTAGGAACAAAAACTGTAGTTATGCCAAGCACAATCTTTAAGATAACTTCCTTGCTGTTGCTCAAACAATATGACAGCAAGGAATTAGCACAATGAGGATGTTTGTGTACTAACACATACTGGGTAGGGGTATATTTGTGGGGCAAAGCTGGGTGATTCTATATGTTATTTTATTTTCTAATAATTGCACTGGTCTTTCACTGAAACAGATGTACCCACATCAGAGTTAAGCTGTCTGGACTTTAGTGGCATTTCTGACCCAGCCAAAGTTTGCTAGTTGGATTATTTTGCTAACTTCAATCATGAGAATGGCATTATTAATTCCCCCTAAAACCATGTCTAGCAAGGCAACTTTCTTTTCTGTAAAAAAAAAAAAAAAAGAAGAAGAAAGAAAAAGGAAAAGGAAAAGTGAAAACAGGTTTGGTAACAATGCCCTTGGCCCACCCACCCATCCTCCTTCAACAAGAATGTCTTATTTGGGGCAGAGAAGGATAGTTGGTATTTGGTGGCAAAGATCAGTGATGCTAGAGTTAAAGAAAAAAATATTCTAGTGCCTGTCAGGGGAGACATCGAAGACATTAACTCCTCTCTAAGACTGTTCTGCTGAATGGCACTAGGGAAAAGCTGTAGGCAGGCTTTCTCTGCTGTGTAGAGAAGAAAAATGAAAATGGAAGAAAAATGTGTTAGGAAGCAAAGAGGTGAGAGGGGTGGGAGGAACAGGCAAGCAACAAATAAATCTCTTGGTAGTGTTTTGGATTGATAGATAGCACTTCGTTCCAAAGCATTTCTCAAAATCGCACACATGCAGTTTCACCAAAGAAATGTAAACCCTTCAGGAATAGAAGCAAAAAAAAAAAAAAAAACACAAACCAGCAAAGAACCTAATGGCAAAGAAGAAAAAGGGGTACTTTGGACCAATTTCTGTTGGTCAAAACACCATTATATAAAAGACGATGGACTCTCAAATGCCCACAAAGTCTAGGTAAAGGCTTACTTTTTACAGTCTCATCCTTCCAGAACTCCATTTAGTTGGTTGAAAGGTTGAGTCACAGCCCTGCTGGGAATAGAATCTGTCCCAGAAAACCATGCTATAACAAATATTATGGCTAGTCCACTAAATCACATGCTAGGAAAACCTTGACTTACGCTAAAGCTGCATTTTCTCAGTGCTCAGAATCTGAATCTGGCTCCAAGCATCCATTTTATAGTGAGTTATCTCCCTAAAATTCTCGGCAAAAGCAGGATGTCCTGAAGCCCTTGAAACATTTTTAAAGTTCGTGTTTCAAAGGATGAGATACCAAAATCTCAACTCAAAATGAAAAAACCTCCACTGCAACCAAAATTACTTGTTTACTCCCACCTACAAAACTTCATATAGCATCTCTGGATGCCACTCCATAACTTTTTTATACCTAATAGTTTACATTTCTAAGCCATTTATATTGTACCCAAGTGCTTTTACATAGCATCACATTTATACACTTTATCTCTTTTAAGAGTTGCTACACTTGTGTGTGTGATCTATATTTTGCAGGCTATTCAAGCACATAACCACAAAACAAAATGTTTCTATTCCTGTCCCACCAGTTCTTTGAGAACTCAAGCATTCTACACATTCCTTGGGAAATGTTCTAGGAAGCAGAATAGGGTTTTTCACACATAAACCAAGAGTTAATTATTTCCTTTGGCTACCACCGATTTCTTGTTCTCCTATTCTAAGTCTCTACTGTTGATATGTTTTGTAACCAGCATCAAAAGTGGTAGCTACACTGCCTCGTGACCACTAACTATCACTGCTGATGTCAGCCATAGACACTGCTTTTCTGGATGCTCTTGCAGGCACGACAAACGATGCTGATATTCATGCTATGTCTGATGCCTAACATTACAGTCCTTCTACTTACTCTGCCACTGTTATAACCCACACTACTATCCCCAGTGCTGCAAATGCCCTTGTCAACTGTCGCCAAGTCAGCAACCATTGCAGCCAAAATTGCTGCCAATGATGGAATTATTACTATCACTCCTCTGGGGTCCAATGTTGATTTTATCTTGGCTCTGGTGATAGTACCAATGAAAAATTTCTTTTTACCATGATCAGTTTTTTATTTTAACTCTGTTGTGGCAGAACCCAGGCAAGTCTCCTCAGCGGTAGACTGATGGATGGCAGCAACATCAACCTACTTGCTCCAGCAAAATTTCCAGGACACATCATTGAGAACACTTTCCTCCATCTCCACATCCAAAGCATCATTAAGGTTACGGACTACTTCCAAATCATATCCAGAATCCAAATACTTCCCTTCCTTTCTATGCCTACTACTCTCATCCAAGTCATGATCATCTTTAGTCTGGACTTTGCAATATCTGTGAATTGGTCTCCCTGCTTTCATGCTTGCTTTCTTACAATCCATTCTCCACATGTCAGCTAGAGAATTTCATAAATATCTGTCCCTTGCTTAGAACTCTCGGATGTTTCCCCCTCTTACTCTAGTTTGTGAAGCTCTACATGACATGCCTCTGCTACCCTCTCTACCTCACCTCACACCATTCTTGACTTCACCAATGTGTCCTTAGCCACTTTGGCCTTTTCTCTGTTTCCCAAATACACCTAAAATATCTCTGCCAAACTTAGACCTGCTACAGGCAGGAATGCTACAACAGAAAAGGGAGGCACAGATAGGTTCTTTCTTAATTCACGAGCTCCCCCTTCCCCATTACCATCTCCTTCATTCTCTTCTCCTACCTGCAGCTTCCAGCTCTTTTCATGGCTATGGAGGAAAGGAAAGAAAAAAAATGAAAAGGAAAAAATCTTCCAAGACTGGCACCAGTATCATCTGGCATGGGTTTCTTCTGGCCCTAGCAGATATTTTAAGTTCTCTTTTTCACTCCTGGGCATTTCTATGGAAACCACAACCACCTCCATCTCTAGAAATGTCTCCCTAGTAGTTCCTTGATGTAAGCATTAACCCTCTCTCTGGACACTAGGGAGTTTCCCTTTCGTCCCTAGTCTTAGACAGTGGCCTCCACTAAGATTCCTTCTGCTGGGGTGCTCTAAATCTCCCAATGGTCCCTTAATTCTCCTCTAGATGGATCAGCTCCAGGTGGCCATCTCATGCCTCAAGCTGATATCACTGGTATGCGTGCATACGCTTTCTCTCTCTCTCTCTCTCTCCCTCTCTCTCTCTCTCCTTTTTACACTGGGTTAGGTTAGTCATGGATCTTATTATCTTCTTTATAAGACCCACTCAGGGGGTCTAGCCCCTAACCTTGAAAATTTCTTATCATAGGGTCAGTAATTTTACATACTTTTGCACTCTCACCAAAATACACAAATTTTATTAGTGTCAGTCCTTCTTTTATGAAAATTTTCTACATAGGATTAGTATGTCACTCCTCGTAGCATCAGTTTAGTCAAAGAGAGGAATAGAAATATTCAGAGTAAATCCAGACTGAGCCTTACATACGTATTCACAATATAGTCCAGCCTTAGCAGTAGTCACATGGCAACTCCCAATTAATGAGGTTGCAGAAAAGAATGTTGGTTTGGTTCCTTTGGCAACTAGTATTAATCCATGAGTCCATAAAGAAGAGTATAAAGCTGCACGTTTTATAAACATGTCAACATTCTTGTTTTCAGGGTTTATTATATACTAGAGTGGAGCAGAGTGTTGACATCCGCCTTTAGATAAAAGTGAAGAATGAACACTCAACACCCTATCTTCATAGACCCTTGCTTACTTGTTGATGACATTTGTAATAATACATAGACCTTGCAAAATCCACTTGGAGAGGGACTCTCCAATTCCAAATGCTCACCTCCAGAGGAACTCAGACTCCCCCAGCAAAAATCCCTTACTACCACCCTCCCACACTTCTGAGGGCTGGCCAGGGAAGCATTAAATTTGTAGTGCCAGAATCAATGCCAGATTACAGTCACAAAGGCATAATCCTCACAGATTTATGATACCATGCAGCACAGTAAATGATACTGTTCCTTCTCCTTAGGTCAGTTGAAAATTTTTAATTCTTTGCTTCTCATGATACATCTTTCTTGGATAGGACAGGTAGTGAAAGAAAAAAAGAGGCATCTGACAGTGTCCTTGATATAAATTCCGGGTATTCTCTTTCTTCCCCAAACCAACCTAGATCACCATTATCGAGACAAGTTAGAATTGTACATGCAAGAAAAATCCTAACGAAGAGGAGCTAGCTCACATCTGCTCACAAATTAGAATCAAGTCACAGAGCTTATCTACCCCACACAAGGAAGGAAAATCTGAAAGAAATTATATTTAGCAAAAAAAAAAAAACCTGGTAGAACTTTAATAAAAGTTTCAAAATAACCATTTATTGCAGATAGAATGACTTCCTTACTTGCTAGCTATGTGGTCTTAAGCCTAGGTTTTCTCAAATATGAAGTAGGCTATGTACTATTCACTACTTATGGTTGATTTAAAATTTGAATGATTCAAGATAAAATGATTTGAGATAGATTTTAGAATTCACATGGATTTTATAGACCAGAAAATTTTACTGTTTTGGTCAGATTTTTTTAAACCCACTTTGGACCAAGGTTTAACTCATCCTCCTAATTCAGAGACCCTACGTGACCACATCTTATTTAGAATAGAGACACAAATTTCTATAATCTCCCTTCATAATTCCTGGAGTTATTTTATATCTGAGCCATGAGCTCCACATAGACACCTGTATATTAGACCTTAGAGGCTATAAGATGCTATTTACTTGGCTAATTCAGTCTCACATCTCAAGAAAAAGACCCAATGAACAGTAGTATTTTTAGCACTACTTGCTTTTGGCCACAGACATGACAACCTTATTTATATGATTATTTTTATATAAAACACTAGTAGCATCCCTCATGAGTAAAATGAAAAACATTTATTTTTTGAGTCTTATATCTTTTTAAGAATAGAGGAGAGTTAAAAAGGAAAATCAATGCTTCGGACTAATTTGCTGAATAACTTTTAGCTGTCTAGGAGAAACAGCCCTGGAGGCCGACCCCTTCACCTGGCATGTTCAGAGTCTCATTGCAAATTACCGTGTTTGCGAATCAGAATCTGGTTGCTGAGCATGTTCTAGTCTGCAGGCTGCAGAGCTCTGAAGAGATCAGACACAAGGAATTCATTAGGAAGACGTTACTGGAGGACAGCTAAGCCTTTGCCATGTTGTTAATAAGCATTTCCATATGGAGTGACTGGAGAGCCTGCAACAATGAGTTCAAGCCCCAGTAAGTTGTCAAACAGTAAGTCCACATGGGTGAATTCACCCTGTTTACCTTGCTTGATATAAAGCCAGAGGAGGGCCAGGCAACAGTCATAAATTCAAATAAGCTTTTAAAGCCTTCTCAATTGATCACTACATAAAAAGACACAGAGCAATTGTATAATCACCTCACATGCAGGTAACTAAATATATTGCCCTTTCCAAATTCACTGATGTAAAACATAGAGCTTTTTCTTCCTAGCTAATGGTTGAGAGCAGCTTTATATTGCTTTCTTATGAACTTAATACCCACCAAATAAATGACAGTCCAGGAAACAACATCTTGGGTCAGACAATAATATATATACAATGCAATCTGCTTGTGGTAAAATAACTATTGCAAGTGAAGCAGAATTAAACCTTGGTTGCACTTCTGTCTCTTACATGTATATTGAATTTTTCTGTGAGGGTTAAAAAAGCCCCAAGATTTTCTTCTAAATTGCTGTCCTGTTATGTTGTATTAAAATATATAAACTTGATCCACAAAGTGGCATAAATTGGGGTAATGACACATGAAATATTTGTGAATTCACAAAATACTCATTAGCATCTGAATCTACATACAAACTGCCACATTGCAGTGTGGCAATGGGGAAAAACAATAATCATCCTACATGAATAAGAAAGTAAGTAGATGCTAGGCACCAATGATAATTTCCTAAGCATTGTTTGTGATAACTTGGGCCAACATAAAGTTGAAGTCGTGATTTAAACTCTGGAGTTTACCCTTGACTCCACAGTCCACAAGCATAACTTCTAGAATCACAAAAACAATATTATTATTCCTTTTTTTCACTGAAGTAATTTTAAAGGAGAAAAAAATGATTCTAACCTCAATGACATTTCCAAATGCTTACGTCTCCTCATATAACTGTCAACAGGGAAATAGGCATCCTCAGAAATGTCATGAGCTTTCTTAGGTTTCCTTTGTTTCAGATTCTCAATCTTTTCAATGATTGTGGGCTTCACAACAGTTGCAATTCCAACTTGACTATATTATTCACGTCTAATAGAATGGCTAGGAACAGGATTTTGGTCTTTCTATCTTAGCATATTTTAAATGAATAGCAATTTATTTGGTTTCTAAGATATATGGCCAGTTGCTAAAGAACTCTGGGTATATTTGCATAAAAGTCATAAAAGCTGTAACTTTTAATGATCTGATACTTCCACCGTAGACTTAAGACTTCAAAGACTGTCCTTCTTCTGCCCCTGGAAAGTCATGTAAGATGAATCAGTTAGATTTTTATAGACATCAGATGTACATTCATCAGCAGAAACAGAGTTTGGGACTAGCCAGTGTGGCTAGAATCAGGGGCTAAGACGAGATTGCAGGGGGTGGTGATAAACAGTACACTTACTGAAGTTACCCTTGCTCCTCAGAGTGTGGTCCCAGAACCAACGGCATCGGCAGCTCCCGGAAACTTATTAGAAATGCAAAATCTTGGGCTCCACTCTAGACTTACTGAGTCAGAATCTGCATTTTAACAAGATGACAAGGTGATTTGTGTGCCTAAGGTTAGAGAAACCCTGGGATAGAGCTGAAAAAGCCCATGCTTTGAATTCATTTGAGGATCTGATAGTGAATACAGGAGAGGAGGGAGCTAAAGTCAAGGGCAGGAAGACCAGCTGCAAAAACAAACAAACCATAGGTGAAAGAGGCGCAAGAGAGATCATACATAGGAGTCTAGGGTAAGGGCGTAAAACAAGAAGATTGGGATGGAATTAGGTGTATGTTTCAGTGGACAATCTGAATAATGCCAGAAAGATTCCACAAGTACTGCTTAATGAAAGATAATTCAACCTATTTCTTATATTTCAAAATTAGTAGAACTGACATAACAAGTGATAACTACAATTTGTTACTTTCTATTTCTCCAAGACCTTCATTCTTTATCACTTTGGGATCCATGAACACATATAGGTTGGTTGCTTGGTTGGTTGGTTTGCTGGTTGGTTTTTCACTGAAACTTCACAATTTTCTTCTGGCTAAACATAATATTATTTTTAAAAATCTTTTGTGTTAACAAAGATTATGCAGGAAAGAGTATTTTTGGCCATGCATTTTCCTGCTGATGAAAAAGCTCCTGAATTAGCAAACTCATAGGCAATTTACACTCTGTTGAGAAGCACAAGGAATACCAGAATGTCAGAAATACAAGGGCATTGGCAAATCTTCGCAATCCTAGGGGTTAAATCTTAGTATCCCCCATTTTACCCATTTTGCAGCTGAAGCAGCTAAGGTTCTGAAAGCTAAATAATTTGTTGAAAGCCTGACAGAGCTAGGATAGTGTCTAAAATTTGAGTTCTTAGCCACTATACTGAACTAAAAGAAGGAAACAAAAATAGCCCCCACTTGTCACATTAGGTATGTCCTGTGTGTCACACAACATGGCAAAATTAGTTATTTTTTGAGGGAACAAAACATTTGCTGGACAGTGGATACCATACCTGTAAAATAATGAAGAACCTTGGCAAATTTCTAAACTTCAACCTCAAAACTTCTTAAATCCTGAGGATTAAGTGACATGTTAAAAGCTTGTTGAAACATAGAAACGTTTTGTGCGGGTGCATGCTTGTATAAAGTGCTATCGTTGTTAAAATGTAAACTCATGAATCCAGAGCCCTGTGTACTATGCTCCACACTCTACCCATCGGACTGCTCATCATACACAGCCGAGTAGCAGGCTCTCAATAACTCCTCATTGAATAATTATGATTATGATTATGATTGTTAACAATAAAAGCTGAACTCAGAGTCTTCCAGCAAAGAGATTTGTTTTCACGTTTGCTGTGAATTTTTCTTAAACCAAGACATTAATTCCTGGTTACGAAAATATCAATGGATTTTGTTATTTATTCACATCAAAAATAACTGTGATAAATACATGAAAACTGCAAGCTGACTAGAAAGATGAATACCAAATTCATGAAAGAGTTGGCAGCCAAATCTGTCCATATTTGGGGAGTAATACACAATTGAAATTCTCCTCCAAGGAAAAATTAGACACAGTTTGTAAGCTATTACAGAAAATTTCTGCCATAGCTTCTCAAATTATCAATCACTTAACAAGCCAAAAATGCTGCCAAATTTACACTAATATCATATGAAATGATATAAATTCTGTTTTAGATATGTTTATATATTTTAGCTTCTTTTATTCTTATCAATAAAAGTGAATATTATACCTCCCAAAATTAATATAAACAAATTCATTCCCAATACTTAGATGTACTATCTCTACAAACCATTATTTGCATGCTATCACATTCTCTGGTTTACAACCCTAAGGGACAAAGTCAACTTACAAGAACACAAGCTGATACCACGCAATCTGAGAAAATCACTTCCACTGCATTCGGTTTCCTAAACAACACAGGAAATGCCGATGAACTGAATGGCCACCATGAATCGTTTATTGTAAGTGTCACAATCAAAAAAGGAAACTCAATTATGTTTGGTATATTTTACTAAGGTGGTCAAGAGGATGCAAATTTTTTATTTCCATCAATATAAAAACACTACAAGGTTGAGCACCAATTCATCAGAAATGAAATGAACCCCCAGCCCCTATTTCCTAAAAATTTATTAAGCATTTATAAAAAGTCAGAAATAACACAAAAAAGAACATTAAATAAAATGGCTCAATAATTTGGTAACAATTTCACCATACTATAATAGTGAAGGTTTTTTAACTAAATTATCAAAATGCATTTTAAGAATTTAGTTTTTAATGCTCAAGATCAGAATGTTTTCTGACCTAAATATCCATCTGTATATATGGGGGTATATAGAATCTCTTTCTCTTTACTTTGATATATTAAAGGGACAATGGTGAGATGTCTGTAGGTAAAGATGCACATGTTTACAAATGATCTAACATGGCTCAATATGTTTTTGCTACCCAATGTTCCAAAAGTTTTTTTGCAAAAGCTGGGGTGAGATTTCAAAATTTAAGTGAGGAAACCACATTCTCTTTACTAATTAAAATGAAACACACTAGACCCTTGACATTTAGATCAGATAGTTCCTGGAACTTTTCACAATCCTCAAGTTTTTAAATATCACCATAGAGAAATACAAATCTGCATAAAAGCTGTATGTCTGCATGAGAGATGAGTTCTGGGTCCCAAGCTGTGCTCAATCACTGGGTAATAGCTGACTTTCTCCCACCACCATACCAGCCTCAAAGAGTTCATGAGTCAAGTCCACGCTTCAGCAAAACCACAAATTATTTTCTTTTATGTGTCTTCAGTTTAATTATGAAGAAATGACAACAAAATTTTAATGCACGAATGTCAGGTTTTAATACACATAGGATGATCTACAAAGGAGATGCAGTAGATTTAAATTCGGTGACCAATTACTGTCTCTAAAGCCACTGGGTATCATTAAAAGGATGTCAACAAATCTGTCCAGAATTTTTAACGCAATACTCCAAAAAAGGAAGCCAAAATTACAGCTGTAAGTAGCTTACAAATTTTATTAAAGTAAACAGCACAGTTTATTTCAGTTTAGGGGAGATAAGCAATTATCACCTAAGAAAAATATTTTTCTAGAAAAAAGCAATTCAAAAATTCTCACTTTAGAGGCAATTAATCTGATACTCAACTCAAAAGTATATAGCAACATATATCCTGCTATTCATATAAAGTTCTTGTCATGAGCACTCATTTTAATAAAATATAAACACAATAAACTAAAGGTTTTGAAAATATTGAATTCTGGTAATGGTAGGTAATTTGGGCCAACCGTCCAGTTGAGAACAGCTAAAGAAACTGGACAAAATATTTTTCAATCTTCTTGGAAACGTTAAAGACAATGAAAAATTTCTAAAACACAAATCATGGAAGTACCCAGGAAGGTGTATCTGCCTTTTGGTGCTAATTTTCCCCTGAGGGCATTGACTGGTTTTGGAAGGAGTGGCTGAGAGACCAAGAGATGAAGCAGAGTCTGCTCAGGAGTCTGATATAACATAATAATCATGAAAGTGACATTGTATCTCCTTTGCTATGTAATGTAATCTCATCAAGACAGTGACTTTTCCTCACATTTGCTACATTCCATTGGTTAGAAGCAAGTCATAGGTTCTGATCACATTCAGGAATAAGACTACACAAAGGCATGGACACCAAGAAGTGGAATTTATTGGGGGTCATTCTAGAGTCTGTTCGTGAAACTATTTTGGGAATTATGTTGATAATAGTCACTAAAGCTGTATTCACACACTTTGACCCAGCTTTCTACTCCTGTGCATATAACAAACAGAAATGCATGCATACACACACACACACACACAAACACACACACAAATGACATGTACAAGAATGTTCATACCCCCAAACAGGAAACTACCCAAAGGTCTCTTAAATAGAATAGATAAATAGATTGGTATGTTCACATAAATGCCATATTGCAATGAAAATGAGCAAAACAACATAGATAAATCTCACAAATTTTTCATGTTCAGATAAACCAGACACAAAAGCATACATACTATATGGTTTCATTTTTATGAAATTAAAAAAATTAAACAATCACATGTAAGAATGCAAGCTTAGATGGTAAAACAACAAAATCAAGAAGGGATTATTATAAAAGTCAAGAAAATAACCACCATTATAAATGGCATGGTTAGTGATTAAGAGTGGGTGTGGGAAGGCCCTGGGAGTATTGTTTATGTGTCATATTTTGCCCTATTTCATGTTTATTCAAGTTTTTTTCTGTTATAGAACATAAAGCTATACATCCTTGGTTGTGCACCATTCTATATATATATACACATACAGCATATATATATGATGTAATCCACAAGTTTAAAAAAGCTTACAAACACCATATTATAGTGAAAGCATTTTCTAATTCCCAAAACATGAATAAAAGCTTCATTACAGTAGCACTTTTTCTGTTTTGATTACCACAGTATTCTCTGGACCTAGAACAATGTTTGTTATTATAAATACTACTGAATGAGTAAATTAGTCAAACAATAAATTAATCCAATGTCTATGTCCTAGCCAGATCCATCATTTTCTAGGTTTGCCACATTGAGCGAGTTTTCACTCATCACGTATTTCATCCTCATTTGTAAATGGAGGCCAGTGTATCTGCTCTACAAATTTTACCAGGCTATTAAAGGGTTTAAAAGAGACGTTTAAATCTTATGTGACAATGTTTTTAAATGAAAAAAACTATTATTGACAGATTGACAAAGCAACACCTGAATTAACCAGAATAATTGAAGAATGAAGAAACTCTTCATGTTTAATACTGCTCTTTATAATATTCCATTAGGTTATTAAGTATGGAATGTTCAGTTTCCTTAAGTACTAAGTTTGACAGTTGATATCTCTGACATGTCACTTTGACACGTGTTATTTTATTTTTGTTGTGAAGGTACATCTTCGGTCTTGCAAATGCACATTTTGGCTTGTGATTATCTTTCAAATTTTCTTTTTAGAGCAATTTTTGTGAAACCATAGACAATTCCAAAATTCGTGTTATTTTCGAATATGACTTCCGTCAAGGAACCAATGCAGGGCAGACAGCTCAAAATGACAACAAAGTGTTTGAAAAGGTTGTGTCTAATGAATGCACAGTATGTCGATGGTTTGAGAAATTCTGTTGTGGTGATTTTAATCCTGAAAATGAGCCAAGCAGGCGACCTGAGACCAAGGTGGATAACGATGAACTGAGAGTTGTAGTAGAAAAGAATCCATCTCAATGTACATGTGAATTAGCAGCAAGGTTTGATATTACTATTTGAACAATATTGGACCATTTGGAACAAATCACCAAGGTAAAGAAGCTGGATAGATGGGTTCCACGTGAATTAAACGAGCATCCCAAGAGAAATCATCTTAAAGCTTGCCTTTCTTTGTTGTCACAACATAAAGTCGAAACATTCTACATCATATTGTTATATGTGATAAAAATGAATACTTTTTGACAATCACAAGCATTCAGCACAATGGTTGGATAAAGAGAAGTGCCAAAACACTAAAACTGAATATTCACCAGTAAAAGTTTATGGTGTCTGTCTGGTGGTCCAGTGCTGGTATTACCCACCACAACTTTATGAAAGTTGGTCAATCGATTATAGCAGATGTCTACTGCAACCAATTGGACGAAATGATGAGGATGCTTATAATTAAGCAGCCGAGATTAGTCGATAGAGATAGGCCAATCCTCTTGTAAGACAATGCTCGACCACATAAAGCACAAACACCGCTCAAACTATAGGAGCTGTACTTGTAAACTCTCTGTCATCCACTGTATTCGCCAGACCTTGCACCAACTGACTACCACTTCTTCCAGGCTTTGGACCACTTCTTGCAAGGAAAAATATTCAATTCTCAACAAGCTGTGGAAAACGCCTTTCACAATTTCATCACCACTAACTTTCCATGCTTATTCGCTGCTGGCATAAACAAGCTACTGTTAAAATGGTAAAAGTGTCCATATTATAGGTGCATACTTTGATTAATTCTTGTTTGAGATATAATAAACTACACTTTGATTCGAAATCGGACATTTCATACTGAATGATCTAATAAAATGGGTTAGATATTTTCCCGCCTTGTAGAGAAAACATTCTTAACAGAATTTCTTTTATGA
>NW_012148964.1:735880-745015 GCF_000956105.1 Propithecus coquereli
CTGTTCTAATATTTTAATTTTTGAATATACAGGAAAACGATGTTACTGGCAAGAAATGGTAAAAGTGTCCATATTATAGGTGCATACTTTGATTAATTCTTGTTTGAGATATAATAAACTACACTTTGATTTGAAATCGGACATTTCATACTGAATGATCTAATAAAATGGGTTAGATATTTTCCCGCCTTGTAGAGAAAACATTCTTAACAGAATTTCTTTTATGATTAAAAATGGCAAAGTACTTGGTTGTTATATTAATTTTCTATTACTTCAAAACAGATTACCACAAACCTACAGCATACAACAACACAAATGTATTAGCATCACAGTCTAACGTTGTGTGGCTGGATTCTCAGTTCAGGGCTCACAAGGTTAAAATCAAGGTTAAAATCAGTTCTTGCCTGAAGATTATGAAAAAAAAAAAAATCTATTCTTAAGCTTATCCTCATTGTTGGCAGAATTTAATTCCTTGCTTTAGTAGGAGTGAGATGCTCATGTCCTTGCTGGCTATCAATGAGGGCTGCTCTTGGAAAAGGCCCATATTCCTTGACATGTGACCCCCTCCATCCTCAAGTCGTAATGAGGCATCAAATATTTCTCATGCTTTGAATCTGTGGCTTTTTCTTCAGCCACTAGCCAGAGAAAACTCTCTGCTTTTAAATGGCTCATGTACTTAGTTCAGACCACTAGATAAATCTTACGTTAAGAGCAACTATGCCATATAACATAACCTAACCACGAGGGTAAAATTCATCATATGCACTATCCCAGGGATTTTGCAAGGCATGAACACTAGTGGGGAGTGGGAAGTTTTGGGAGCCATCTTAGAATCCTGCCTTTCATGGGTACTCTTATCAATCATTAGGGCACATTAAGAAGCCATGGAAGACTGCTTAACTAAGTACTGTCTAAGATGTTTAATAAACACTACTTTAAAAACAAAAACATTGGTACCAATTTAGTTTCTTGTAATTTTGGTAGCTCCGCTACAGTGATTTTTAAACTTATGAAAGATATGATTCACTAATAGGTTTTTGCAACCTATTAGTGAGTCATAAGATGAATTTAATAGGTTGAAATCAACTTATTTTTAATTAAATAATAAAAGAAAAGAAAAAATAAACGTCATAGAGCAACTGAGTGAATGTGAGCAAGAGTTCATTTGAAATCTTGGAATCAATTCAAAAAATGTAGAGATTGGGGAAAATCCTGTATAATCATGTTGTTTTCCTTTATATGTATATGCATGTATCCAAAGGGATATACATAGTGGTCAGAAAATCTTGAAAGCCACTAATCTAGATTATAAAGAACTCCATCACTGAAATGCAAAACCCTTACTCTGATCAGTATTATCCTTAGTGTCATATCTAACATTCCTTTGCACTATGCTGGAAAGTAAACTCAAGAGCTCTAAAATTCCATGGTCTTTCAACATTAATTTTTCCTAAAAAAATGAAATAAGTGATTTCTTATTCTTTATCACTAACTTTTGTGACTTCAGTTTTTATTTCCTTTTGCATGATCCAGGGACATTTTCGAGGCTTGCCCATATCTGGGTCTCTTACAATACATTAAGTTTAACTGGGCTTTAAATTAACAAGCATTTTTTATTACTGTATCAATAGCTTGTTTCCATATTGTTTCTACATTGTCTGAAGGACACTCATTATTAGTGATAGGTCCTTGGGAGACAATTGTTCCCCCTGGGCTTATCTGTCTTTAGAAATCTGAGTAGCAGCCTAATTCCCCACGCAACTATATTCAAGGTAATTCACCTGACAGTTACTGAGTACTTCTCCATACACCAGCACTAGAGATTCAAAGATGAATAAAACTAGTCCCTGTGCTCAAGGTATTTATACATTCCAACCTTGGAATGAACTGCCAGTGTTATTTTGTTTTGTTTTTTTAATTCCTGTTCTTTACTTTTCAAAGTGTTTGCTTTCCTCTCAAATTTACTTGTGTCTCATTAAATATGCTGTCTTCTGTTTTATTCCCACGTGGGGTAAATTTGAGTTTTAAGCATGTGATCAAAATATTTTTGTCTACCAAGTTCTCCCAATCTGTACTGTCTGCCATCCTACAATACATATTTCGAATATCAATAAACACCACCATTATTTTTCAGAATATTAACAAGTAACTAATCAAATTTCTAATGTGTGGTGATATACTTTCTTATCACCTTTAGGTCTTGGTTTTACTAATATTTGAAATCTTGAAATCGGACCAGAAGATGTCCAAAGAGGGAGGAATAAACTCTATAATCATGTTAATTTTTATAAAGAAATATTAGGTCGAAGCCCTCTTTGAAAGAGACTATAATAAGATGAAAATTATTTCATACTCACTGTATGTGTTTTTGTATTTGTAAGATAAAAAGAAAATGCAACTAATACTCTTTCCATATCCTTAGGGAAAGAGTCATATTGGTCAATGTCTGGTTGAAAAGTATGTTAAAGATTCAACTAAAAACTAAAAAATAAGAATAATGTACTATAAGCAATAAATTGGAACCCATCATAACTAGAATTTTAATACAGATATGTCTAACCCTAATTTATTCCACTCACTGAACCAGGGTAGCAAGTTGGGGTTTTGCCACTTGCTAAGTCAAAGAAAAATGAAGGAGGCTAGAAGAGTTTCCTTCCTCATAGAGCAGCTTGCCTAAGGTGTTCACACATATACCCACTGAAATTTAAGCATTAATGTAACACATTTCCAGAAAGATGAAAAGCAGCAGTGACACAGGTTAGTTAGATCTCAAGAGAAAAACCAACATATCAAAGTCAAAGTCCTGTAAGAATAGATACAGAAATCCAAAGGACAACATGAATATTGTTTCACACAAAATAAATACGTCTATTTCCTAACTTCTACTAATTTAGTTAATCTCATATTACACAAAGAAGAATGTCAGTATATTAACTTCTAATTTAATTTTTTCACATTCTCTACCACCACCCCCCACACCAATATGACTGAAGTCATAAATATTTCAAATAAAGGATAGTCAAAATGAAAAAAATCGGACATAATTGCTGGGGAGGAAAATAAGGATTGATTTTTTTCAAGCCTGTTCTAATATTTTAATTTTTGAATATACAGGAAAACGATGTTACTGGCAAGATAGGCAGAAAGGTCTGCAGGGGACTAGTGGACGATGGACCAGGTAGCAGTGGCAGTGCTAGATCATCAAGAGCAGGGTCACAAATTCAAATATCTGCAGGAATGCCACGGTAAAGCAGTGATGCAGCGAGTCTCACATAAGACCACAGGGAGTGGGACCACATTGGAAAGCGCCTGCCTGCTTGGATGCGCAGCCCGACTCCACTCCTTCAAGTCACTGCTGTGAGGGAAGTTGGAAGAGGGGTGCCAGATCTTCTCATTTTTCAAAAGAATCTGAAGACGTGGAGAATTTTTTAAACATCCTCAATATTTATCAAACTGAAAAGGACAAACAAAACCTATGTATAAGCCATTTTGAGCTCAAAGGCTGCTATATGTGACCTCTGTCCTAGGAGGAAATAATTACAAGACAAAAGGAAAAGTTTGCTCTGCAATTTGGCGAATGTTAACAAAAATATGACAAAGTTCTGGAAGCGCCGTTGTTTTACATCATCAGCTCTGAGACATGACTCAGGTTCAGCTAATTCTTTTGGGTATTTTTGACAAAAAGATCCACACAATTGCCTGGAGAGAGCATTGTTTGTCAATAGAGAGGAACTGAAGGTCATCAGGTCCTAGGGTCAACTTGGTTATTGGTCTTAATGCCCAAAAAGCTCCTGGGGCAAAACCAGGCATTACAAACTTAAAAATCCTTAGAAAAGGACATTGTTTAATTCCCTAGCTTTGGTGCATAGCCTTAAGAGAGGGAAAAATATGATTTTAATATTTCTCCCATATAAATGTCACCCGATTGTATCAGCATATTTGAAGGGATATTTTTGTGTTATTTCCAGTCCCTTTATGGCCTGAAATGTCAACACACAGTCAATAGCTCATTTCCTGTTGATCTTTTAGTACTAATTTTTAAGTAAAACCAAAGATTCATTTTTAAAGCTCTGTTGCTTTCCATTAGTACAGATATGGCTTTAGGCTCTGCATCCACTTCCCAATCAATTGGATGTCTTTCCTGACCGCCCACTTATCTTCACATCAGGCTGATCTGAGTTGTTTCTCGAGTCTCTAGAGCTGACACAGGCGGGAACAGAGCTCTCCTTAGCAGAGTGCCTCCATTACCCTGCACAGAGTTCCCTTTCTTCAGTCTGTCACAGAGCAGGTTACTTGACACTCTCAACACAGTTGATTTGCAGTGAACTTCGCCTCAGTCTTTAAGTGACTTTAGCCCTTGTCCTTGAAGGTGAGTAACAGTTAAAACTTGCTAAGTAGTTTAACTTAACTTCAATAGCTGATCTGAATTTCAAGTCCTTATGGACAAAATTCTCCAACACTGTTAAGTTGATCTACCATTTGGCATCCTGGAAAAAAATTTCTTAAATTCATATTACTTTATACTGCTTTTCCAGATGAGGCCCTGACCCTTTTCTAAATTTTTGTAAAATCTCTCCTTGTCTAACGGTATGGTTCCAAAAGAAAGAAATTTCAAATGTTGCTTTTCACTGTACTCTTAAGTGAAGATTTATAGAATATAAAATATTAAAAGTTGTAGTCAGAACAAAGAAAGTGCAAAAGATAAAGAAAAATGACTCTTCGCAGAAGCTCACTGAACACTTAGTAGCACACATTTCCTTCCCAAAAAAATCATATTTGCAAATGCACCTCTACACTAGGCCCTACAATCTCCATTTGTGTTATTGACTTCCATCTTCAAGGGTGTGTGTGAAGTCAGGTAGATTCAGACTGTCAGTTTCAGTTACTCTTCTTTGGTAAGTTTGAAGAATAATAGTAGATACATAAACAGCAAATTGGGTGAGAGTTATTCACTGCAAATCACTCATCATTTTCTACAGTACAAAATGTAAGAATTATGTATACTAGACAGATATATGAGGTCTGTCTGGAAAGTATCCAGCCATTGTTAATATAAAGAGAATGGTTACATGGCTGGATACTTTCTGGATAGATAGATACACTTCTGTATGTTACATTCATATAGATACACTTGTGTATGTTATGTGTGAGTGTGGGGGTCTGAGGGGAAGGAATACTGTGGAAATGTACAACAGAGACACAGAGAGAAAGAGAGAGAGAAGGGGAGGGAGAGAGAAACTTCAAGGGGAACAGACTTCTAGGGGAAGGAGAGAAAACATGAATACAAAAATAAACAGAAATTAAAACAGACCAGCCTGAGCAAGAGCGAGACCCCATCTCTACTAAAAATAGTAAAATTAGCCAGACATTGTAGTATACCTGTAGTCCCAACTACTCGGGAGGCTGAAGCAGAAAGATCACTTGAGCCCAAGAGTTTGAGGTTGCTGTGAGCTATGATTATGCCACTGCACTTCAGCCCAGGAAACAAAGCAACACTCTGTCTCAAAAAAAGAAGAAGAAGAAGAAGAAATTAAAATGTGAGCTTCTTTTCAGCCTGCAGGTATGTGATAGCCAGGATTCTATGGAATACTGGATGTGCAAGGCTGATGGATTCCCAGCAAAGAGAGAAGCCTCAATACTTGACTCCCAGATGGAAGGAAGTGGAGGATCTCACCTATAGAACCAGACAGGGACTGCAGCACCAAGAAGGAATCATGCAGAAAAATCTCTTCGTTTATAGCCAGCCTATGCTCACTCACCCAGGAGTTCACTAATAGAGTTGATTGAGAAGGAGAGAAATGGAAGATTTCCTTCACTCTGTAATGTTTTTAAGCTAATTTTAAAATGTCATATTTTTGTGGGTTATGTTTTTATTAGTCTATACCAGGAACATTTATTGAAGTCTCTGAGTAGGGTCCTTGTTTATTCCTGACAATCTGAAAACTTAGCTAAGGAAGAGAGATAGATCAAAGTATCACATTAATTACCCATAAGATGGAGTTAGAGGACACAGGTTACTGTGAAAACTATGACACTCCTGCAAACAGAACCCAAGAATCAGGCGGATTTCACCACAACTCCCCCATTATAGGCAACACTAAACAACAGAAGTTCTCTTCTCTCCAGGTGAGTGGCGTAGTGAAGAACTCCTTCCTCCTGAGCCAGCTAGCCCCAAAGAGAAAAAAAGGACAAAACAGAGGTAAAAATGAGTTTATTTTTCCCAAAGTCTCTAATCAGAGAAGCTACCCTTTCTTGCCTAGAGTGGAGTGAGAAAATATGGAGGAATACTGGAAGTATTGTATTAATCAAGCTCTCCTAACAGAGATGTATATTAGATGTAACGGTTTAGGGAAGTCAACATAGGCAAGTTATATTGAAAAATAACTGCTATTCACTTTATTGTAATAGACATTCCCACATATCACAAATAATAGAATAAAAGGATTTTGATAAGATTCTTTATCCAAGCCTTTAGTTCAGTAAATGGACAAAAAGAGATTACAAATAGAAACAAAAGATGAGTTACAGGCCAGATAAAAAGAACTTCACACCTGTATTTAAAAAATTAAATATCAATTTCCTAGTTTCCACTAATTCTCCCTGAAACTATGAATTTTAGAATCCAATTCAAGGATAATTAACATTTTACCAAGTCACAACACCAACAATACCCATTCGATCTGGTAAGAAAATTAGACACTGATTGCGTCCTCACATTTCCTTAATAAACTTACAAAGTTGTGATTTTTGAGATCATAAGGAGTCATCTTGAGCAGAAGAGCAACAATTAGTCACCAAGAGTCCTTTATTCAAGCCTCTTACCTGTCATTTCCTTGTGCTGTGGCATTGGATACATCATTTTCCTCATCTCTAAATTTAGCGGCTGAGCAAGGTGATTTCTGAAGACTTTTTCAGATCTAAAGTTTTATATTCTGGTACCCATAGTTATTTCTAACGTTATTAAATATTCTCAATTATTATGACCCAAATTAAAGCCATTTTGAAATATCTTCATATTTGATTATCTTTTTGTCAATGTTCTTCTAGACTCCTATATTAGATTCAATACTGGACATCTTTTAGGATATCCTGTACTAACAGAATCCTATACTAACATATCCTTTACTAAGTATATATACTATATCATATACTAGGATAGCAATACAGACTATCGATTTCTTGGTTAATCATCTTTTAATGGTTTTTCTCAACAGTAAGTACTTAAACTTTCTTCAACACATTCTTATGAAAAATTTCACTTTTCCTTAACAATGGTCTTATTTACACAGCAAGGGATGTCAACATTGAAATGAGCACCAACATAAATAAAAGATTTAGCCATGCCATTGCACAAGAAATTACTCACGTGAGTAATCAATAGAAATTTGTTGCCAACACATAAGCTGATTGTTAAAACTGAATAAGCACTTAGAGAGAACTAGGTATTGAATAAATATGAACAAGACTATTAAATTATCTTTGTTGTACTGCAGGGAAGATTTGACATAAGGATTTACCTTCTCCAAATATTTGGGAGCATAAACTGATTAAAATGAAAATAAAGAACAAAGCTAAATAAACAGCAAAACAAGAAAGTGCGTAATACATATTAGAAATGTGGCAGCCATTTGTGGCAGCCATGGAAATTTGTAAATTTCCATCAGTTTTATCAGCATTTCTATTGGCAATATTCAGAATATATATACATAGACTTCTCAAATAATATATTATTGATGTTTCTTTTCTATTTTCATAAAGGAAGTCACCTATTCTCAGATGTTCTCATTGCAGAACTATAGTGACCTGACTCTCAGAATGTTTAGCTTTCTCACCACCCACATCTCCCCAGTTTGGACTATTATCGGTGACCATGTTACAGTTAGTAATCCTGGGCACTACAGTAACAAGATAAAATGGGATCATTCTGTTTTGATGACAAAATCATCTTAATTTTCTTTTTCTTACATTGTATAAACTTTAAGCAAATGTCTATACTTCATATCTACAAAATTAAGTATTTGCATTGGGACAGTATTTTATATTCACTTGATAACAGAGGGTTTATGACTTCAGAATTATTGAAAGATAAAAAAAGAAAATCTTGTTAATTAGCCTGGGCCCTCATGCTCACAGATTATTCTGGGTCTTAATGTAGACAGATAGAACACTTTTATAATTACAGCACATCCACGTATCTCACTTGGCTAAGCTGCTACTGTTCACTGATTTCAGACATCTCCACATAGACATGCTGGTAAGTATGAGAATAGCTGATCAAGTATTTGCTGCCTGGAAGATCAATTGATTCTATCTGTAATGCTGAGCAAGTCCATTTTATTTCCCTCCTTCAATACTATTCCCAGCACCAAAAACTGGTTGGAGAAGCTTACTAATGAGCACTCAAGTCCTTTTGAGTGATTGAAGACAAGGGGCGACTAAAGGAGTTTTAGTGGTGCAACTTTGAAAAGAATACTGATGATTGTGAAATGCTTGGGTGACCCTTTCTTTTGCAACACAGAAATTTTTTTTCTCCATTCCATAATACTAATCAAAATGCAGACTCTAGAGTCAGTAAAGTGATATATATACAAACAACAGTTATTCTAATCAGCTAATTAGTACCCTTGGGCAATTAATATTATATGTAATGGTGTAAATGTCCAAAAATGTAATACTTTTGTCATAGTTTAACAGGCCCTTAATGAAGACCAGATAAACTAGAGATCTTAGACTGGAGCATCAGTTGAATTTAAATTAGGAAAAAGCAGAGTTAGCCTCTTAATAGCTTAGGCCAGTTCATAGAACATGTTGCTGAAGTCATCCTAAATTTATTATAGTGAAATGGGACTGGATGAGTCAGCATGTTTGTCATCTCTGGAAGCCAAAATAGTGCACTATAACCCTACCATGATAAAGTAAAGGAGCTAGATAGAGTCATGGAGCACCTGCTGGAAGAACTAATATTCCAAAATCTCTACTCTTCATTTTAAGATATTCCAAGCTTGTATAAAGAACAGTTTAGTGGATCTCACAATACTAACACTAAAACAAGTTATATGCCTCTTCCTTGGGCTAGTACTCAGTATAAAAATGTGCCTTTCTTTAGTTCAGTCTTTACCTCAAGGTCCTACCAAA
>NW_012148964.1:748565-749774 GCF_000956105.1 Propithecus coquereli
TATTCACTCTAGTGATAGTTTATTCAGCTGTGCAGAGTTTTTTAATTTGATCAGGTTCCATTTATTTATTTTTGTTATTTTTGTGATTGCTTCTAGAGTCTTCTTCATAAATTCTTTGCCTAGGCTGATGTCTATAAGAGTTTTTCCAGCATTTTCTTTTAGAATTCTTATGGTTTCATGCCTTAGGTTTAAGTCTGTTATCCATCATAAGGTGATTGTTGTGAGAGGTGAGAAGTGTGGATCCTGTTTCAGTCTTCTACATGTGGCTATCCAATTTTGCCAGCACCATTTATTGAATAGGAATTCCTTTCCCCAGTATATATTTTGTCTGTTTTGTGAAAGATCAGATAGGAGGATGGTTTTATATCTGGGTTCTCAGTCCTGCTGCATTGGTCTACGTCTCTGTTCTTGTGCCAGTACCATGCTGTTTTAGTTTATAGCCTTGTAGTATAGCTTGAAGTCTAGTAAACTGATGCCCCAATTTTTTCTTTTTGCTTATTATATGGTCTCATCAGCTCATGGGACATTCCCTAAGACTGACCACATCCTATGCCACAAAACATGTCTCAACAAATTTAAAAATATATAAATTATACCATGTATCTTCTCAGATCATGGTGGAATAAAATTAGAAATCAACTACAACAGAAACACTCATCTCTACACAAAGTCATGGAAATTAAACAACCTACTGTTGGATGATAGTCAAGTGAAGGAGGAAATTAAGATGAAAATCAAAAGATTCTTAAACTAAATGATAAAGGGCACATAAGTTATCAAAATCTTTTGGACACAGCTAAAACAGTCCTGAGAGGAAAATTCATAGCTATAACTACCTACATACAAAATATAGAAAGATCACAAATTAATAATCTAATGAATCAACTCAAAAAACTGGAAAAGGAAGAGCAAACCAATCCCAAACTCATAAATAACAAAGATCAGAGCAGCACTAAATGAAATTGATAACAAAAGAACTATACAGAAGATTAATAAAACAAAAAGTTGATTCTTTGAAAAGATAAACAAAATTGACACCCCTCTGACTAGATTAACCAGGAGCAGAAAAGAAAGGACTCTAATAAGCTCAATCAGGAATGAAAAGGGAGAAATTACTACTGATACCATGGAAATACAGAATATCACATCTGAATACCATAAAAATTTCTATGCACATAAAACATGGAAGAAATGGACAAATTCTTACAA
>NW_012148964.1:749824-753161 GCF_000956105.1 Propithecus coquereli
GTAAATAGTATCTCTTCAATCCTTTGATCAATTTGGATAAATTAGATATAACTTATATACCACATGTAACATTAATTCCCCATATACATAGAGCATGCTATCAGTTTTCCTAGGTTGGGTTATAATGTGATAATAAACCATCTCAAAATTTCAAGGGTTCATAACAACAAAAGCTGTTTTATTGTGTTTGTCTTCTCGTTCATCCCACATGCCCCTTATGGTTCTGCTCAATGTTATCTTAACAGCATCCAGACTGACAAAGTACTCTTTATCTAAGATGTTGTCCACCATATAGTGAAGCACACTCTGGCTTAAGTTTCCATTTGGAAGTGACAAACATCACTTTTGTTCACATTTTCATGGCCAAACAAAATAAGCCTTATTGCCAAATCTGACGTCAATAAGATTGAATATGTAATCCTTCCACGGGGAGAGATTCAACAAGAAGCGATACAGCAGGGAGGACAGAAAAAAATTTGAACTATATTATAATACATCATAGTCTTCTCCCTGATTACCAAATATTTAACATCCTATTTCCGTATATAAAATATAATAATTCCCATCCTCTCTCTACAAGGAGACAATCCAAAAGTCTCATTGTCTCATCAAAGCATGAGGCTCAAACTCTTATGAGAGTTTCAATGTTAGGTCCACATGTGGCTCCTCTTGATCCAAAGACCCAGGACAAAAAGCCAAGTTATTAGCCTTCCCTACCGCACCCTCCATCACAATAAGCACCCCCATTCAGAAACAGAAAGAATGGAAGATACAAGCAGCCATTAATTATTCCATAGTAATTCTAAAATCTCACTCTCAGGCATCAGAAGTACCCTATCTTAAAGGCAGATGTTATGGACTGAATGTTTGCATCCTTCCAAAATTCATATATGGAAGCCCTGCTCCCCAATGTGGCTGTATTTGGGGATGAGGCCTCTAAAGAAATAATTGAGGGTAAATGAAGCCATAGGGTGGGGCCCCAATTCAATGAGATTAGTGTCCTCATAAGAAGAGACACAAGAGGACTTGTTCTAATCTCCCCTCTTTACCCACCCCACAACCCTGCCACATACACACACACACACATACACACACACACACACATACACATACATACATGCACCAAGGAAAGGCCAGGTGAGTACACTGTAAGAAGGGAGCTATCTGCAAACCAGGAAGAGAGTCTCACCAGAAACCCACTGTGCTGGCACCCTAATCTCAGAATTGTAGCCTCCAAACCGAAAAAATACATTTCTGTTGTTTAAGCCATCCAGTCTGGTATATTGTTAAGGCAACTCTAACAGAACATTCCAGTAGGAAATGCTTGTTGAGTAAGCTCTGTTCTCTATTTCTGCCTGGAGGAAAAGCTCTCTATTCTACTGTTCTCAATAGCCCTTGGCCCTGCCCTTTAGGAGGTCTTTTTTCTCTCATCCTCCTTGACCTCTAAGGAGGACATTGGGACATACAGCCTTCTTAGAACTTAAGCACATTTGACATCCTGTTTTTCCACTCATAAAAGAGTGGAGATCCAACGGTCATATTTAGTTTTGAAATTTGAGTCTCTTTTAGTTAAGACTAGAAGGTTTGGGGGTATAATAGCCTACAAAAGACATGATTTCTTGACTGTTTGATTCAAATAAACACCATCTGCCAAGAATCACAGCAGCAATATTTTTTAGAACACACCTCCACTCCAGACTTAGCATATCAGGCTTCTGTGAAAGAGCTATGATCTTAGTGTCTTCTCCCTGGGAAATTTTATCCAGGTGAAAGAAATTAGTGAGTGTCACTTTAGTCAATTTGAAGATTTTTACCAATAGGATTTAGCGCCACACTCTTGCTTTTGTCCAAGCCATTTTGTCTGTTTTAGTTACCTCATGTTGCTGCAAAGCCTTTGTAGTTTTGTCTTTTAACAGTTGGAGACTGTTTAATACTATGTATGGGCTACTCTTGGCTGTGTTCAGCAACTAATTACAAAAAAGAAATGAGCTCAGAAAAGATTTGTCTGGTTTGCAAGCAGAAATGAAAGAGAATAGAGTCAAGGAACAGAAATCAAAAGCCTCTGTTTATATCAAAACATATAAGTTCTGCTCATATTTCATTGGCCAAAGGAAAGCACATATCCAATCACACATTAGTGGAAAGGAGAAGTATAAATCTTTTCACAGGGAGACACAGAGAAAATTTTAAACAATAATACAGTCTCTCCAAAGCCTTTACAAAATATAAAATTTTTATTGTGTGCATATATCATTCCTGCAAAATAGGAAAAGTTTGTTTTATTATCAGCCTCATTCTCTGGAGTATAAAATGAAAGTTCAAGAAAATTTAAGTCATAACCCAAGATCACAAAGCTAATAAGATAAAAATGTTGACCTGGATCCCCGGATTTCTTACTTGTAGTGCAGTATTCTTTTTACTACACTCAGCTAGTGCTCATGAAATACAAAAGTTACACAGCACAGTACATGGACACATATGCCCCAGGAGGCAGGGAACATGAGGTGAGGAACAACGTTTGGGTACTGAAGAGTTCCGCGTTCCACACTCAACTCTCTATTTACTGCAAGCTCCAGAAAGTCACTGAACCTCTCTGTGATTCAGTTTCGTCTGTAAAGTGGAAATTATTTTTTTCATTTTTAATTTCACTTCATTTTTTTTTACTTTCAGAGTATTACAGGGCTACAAATGCTTTGGTTACATAAATTGCCTTTGCACTGCCCGACAAGCATTCCCATCCTCCATACAGCACTCACTGCCTCCATTAGGTGTAGATTTACCCATCCCCTTCTCCCTGCAACCTGCCCAACACCCTATGAATGTCACTTCCCATATGTGTACATTAGTATTGATCAGTTAGTGACAATTTAATGGTAAGTACATGTGGTGCTTATTTTTTCCATTCTTGGAATACTTTACTTGGAAGAAAGGGCTCCAGCTCCATCCAGGATAATATAAGAGGTATTAATTTACCATTGTTTTTTTATGGCTGAGTAGTACTCCGTGGTATACATATATTACATTTTATTAATCCACTCATATATTGATGGGCACTTGGGCTGTTTCCACATCTTTGCAATTGTGAATTGTGCTGTTATAATATAAACATTCAAGTGCAGATGTCTTTTTTACAGAATGTCTTTATTTCCTTTGGGAAAATACCCAGTAATGGGATTGCTGGATCAAATGGTAGGTCTACTTGTAGCTCTTTGAGGTATCTCCATATTACTTTCCATAGAGGTTGTACTTGTTTGCAGTCCCACCAATAGTGTATGAGTGTTCCTATCTCTCCACATCCACGTCCACATTTGTTGTTTTGGGACTTTTTGATAAAAGC
>NW_012148964.1:755106-757630 GCF_000956105.1 Propithecus coquereli
AAAAATATATAGAAAAAATTAGCTGGGCATGGAGGCGCATGCCTGTAGTCCCAGCTACTCGGGAGGCTGAGGCAGAAGGATCGCCTGAGCCTGGGAGTGTGAGGTTGCTGTGAGCTAGGCTGACGCCATGGCACTCACTATAGCCCGGGCAAAAGAGTGACACTCTGTCTCAAAAAAAAAGTAAAAACAAAAACCATATGATCTTCTCAACAGATGCATAAAAAGCATTTGACAAAATTTAACACCCTTTTATGATAAGAATGATTAACAAAATAGGCACAGATGGAACTTACCTCTAAATGATAAAAGCCACATATGACAGACACACAGCCAACATCATGCTGAACAGGAAAAAATTGAAAGCACTTCCGCTTAGAACTGGAACCAGATAAGGTCACCCTCTGTCACCATCTGTATTTAACGTAGTGCTGGAAGTCCTAGCCAGAGCAATCAGACAAGAGAAGGAAATCAAGGGTATCCAAATTGGGGGGCAGAAGAGGTCCAACTATCACTATTTGCTGATAATATGATCTTATATCTATTATAGAAAACCCAAAAGATTCTGCCAAGAGACTACTGAAATTGATAAATAAATTCAGCAAAGTCTCAGGTTACAATGTCAATGTACACATATCAGTAGCATTCCTATACACCAACACAGTCAAACTGAGAACCAAATCAAAGACTCAATACTTTTCACTATAGCAACAAAGTGGAATTTTTTTAAAGTATTTAATACAGATTCTCAGACACTATTAATGGTTTAATACATATATTTGCCAAGGTGTTAAACATCAGATGGAGAACGTGGGAAAGAAGAACGGAAAGCAAAATGAAAGTGCAAAATAGGCATTTTTGCCTGAACTTTTTGTTTGTCAATTATATCTATGTTTCTTTCTATAGAAAGTGATTTTTTTTCAGCAATGGACACATAAACTACACACTTGGATCATTTATGTTATTAGTATAAAGCCTCAAGAGTAGCCATTTAGAATTCCTAATATTTTACATAAGCAGCAAAAACAGGATTTAGGTAATAATAAGTATTAGAAAAAGGATGCATATTTTATTTCATGCCAAATATAGATTTATTTATACAGCATATAAATTCAAGACTGCCTCAAATTATAAATACATTGTTTTATGTGTGGGACAGGAATGATACCATTATCCTCATTTTCCAGATTAAATGACCCTTGTTCCAAGAGGTTAGATTATGTACATATTAAGATCTTGGACTTACAAACCACTGTATGATAAAAAGTCAAAAATTTTCATTCTAAATAATCATATTCTCATTATTGTAGGCACAACCAATATCAAAAAAATTTACTCACAGTTCCACTTCTCATCAATTCCTTCCGTATATGTATATATCAATCTCACATAAAGCCAGAGAAAGTGCCATTTTTACTATCCCAATACATACTATTATAACATTGAAATGTTAATACACAAGGCTTTAAATCTCAAACACATTTCTTTTACTATGATCATAAAGTTCAATGTGATTTCTTAAATATACAATGCAGAAAAAGTCCTCTGTTATTACTGTGAAATCCAAGCTTGAGGACACAGAGAAATAATGTGTCTGGTGGAAATTTTAACAACTATCAATGTCTAATGACTATTGAGTTTGGACGTTTATGCTCTGATCCAGCCGAAATTCACACAATCAGAAATCATATAATCATATACAGCTGTTGTACAAAGGAAATTATTCAGGGGGGAAAAAAACCTAAGTACTAGGCAAATCTTAAATAGAATTTATTTTCAAAGCTGCAAAAATCACCACCATTAAGTTAGAAAGAAATAGGTTCCACTCAGTGAGTCATGTCAGGATCAGCATCAATCTCATCAGATGACAGAGACACTTTCCTTCTCAGTTAATCCTGCAAAGGGAAGTGCACTCTTCCAGAAAGAGAAGAGTCCACACAAATTACAATAAGGATCAGTAACTCTGGTCACAACATTACAGGAAGAACACTGGCAAACAGAGATGGTTCCTAAAGTGGCATGAGAGAGAGATAAATGATAACATTTAACATCTACACCAAATAATGAAAAAAAATGGTTGTATTCTGGGAAAATCCCCTCCCCTTTTTTATTGGTATCTTCTGGGATTTTAACATTTAAAAAGTAACATTTTATTCAACCTTTCTACAAGTTGAAATGTACCAATTAAAACAATAAAATATCACATTTTACCTATTATTCCTGCAAAAATGAAAAAAAGCTATTGCTTCTAATGCGGGAGAATGTGTGAAGAAATAAAGTTCTCATATTCGGAATATAAATTGCAGAAGCTTTCTGGATGGAAATATTGCAATGTACCTCAGCAATCTAAACGTACATAGTTCTAGCAATTACATATTTTGGTATTATGCCATGGAAATAACAAAAACGTAAAAATAGATGTCATTGTGAAGTTCATAAGGGCATTGTTTCATTAGTAAAATCTGAAACAACTATTCATCAATAGTTTTTAAAGTAAATTAGGGAGTATCCATACAACAGAATATCA
>NW_012148964.1:761682-763285 GCF_000956105.1 Propithecus coquereli
ATGGTACAATTATTTTAATGTTTAATACTACCTGAAATTTATTGTGATGGAGTATAAAGCAGGATCTAAATCAATTTTTCCTTTTTTTCTTTTAACAAATAGCAAACTAGCTACCCCAGCATCATTGATTTATGATATTTATTTGTATCTCCTTATATTTACTAATAATTGTTTGACTACTAACTTTTCTCTTCATCTCACTTTTTCACTTCTTCATTTCTTATAACACTATTCTGATAATTTATCACTTTTAACGTGTCTTAATATTTAGTAATGCCAAAAGGAATTATTATTTCCTTTTTATTCTTCATTTATCCTCAATTTAATTAAATATTTATGTATTGCATACTAAGAACAGGAATTCTGATACGTACTACGTGGTATACAAAAAAATGAATTCAACATGATCTTGAGAGGTTTACAAAATAGTGGGTGAGAAAAGACATAAATACAAACATCTATAGTACAAGTAAAAAGAAAGTGATATCAAAGTTATCAGGTTCTGTGAGAGAACTAAAGGAGAAAGTGGTAGATTAGAACCACCGGGAAATCTTTTATGTGGAAGATAGCATTTGATCTAGGCTGTGTAAAGGAGCTAGGATTTCAGCAAGGAAAAGTGGGAAAGAAGAGTGTGTCCATCAGGGGAACTAGGATAAGTGAAGCCATTAAACTAGAAGAATGGAAGACTCATTTGGGAAACAGTAACTAATTCTGACAAGCATGTACAGTTCTTAAGAGAGGACACAGAAGGAGCCATTACAATTTTAAGCAGGGGCCAGGAAAGACCAAAGCAGGTAAAATACGGCATCAGACCTCCACTGCACAGATCTACCCGTTAGTGTATTACCTACTCTCTATTTTAAACAATAATTTATCTTCAAGAGACTCTTCTCTTTTCACAAATCTTTAAGCATTAGAAAGCAGAATTTGATACGACACTCAACTTGAACCAACAGCACCAGCACTGGTCATCACATTCTGCCTCAATACTAGTAACAGGTCTGACTTTTCCCCTTTTCCTATAGCCTTAAAAGACTTGCTTGAATTCATTCAGACAGTTGTTATACGCTGTGCTCTTTTTTTTTTAATTCTGTACCTTTGAAATGATTCCAACAACATCTGCTTTCCTCTTAATCTGCTTTTCAACAGAAGACATTCTTGTGTACCTGTATGCCCCTCTTAACCACACTGGCTCACCAAACATTCAGATATTTGCCTGAGCTCTACATGTAGCAAATCACTGGCTATGGCTTGGTACCTATGGAATCTCTATTGGTCATCATAGGCTAGCCTCTGTTAAGAAACAAATAAATCACAAAATAGCATTGGTTTATTCCAATTAGAGTTTATTTCTCACATAGGCATAGCATGGGATAGATTGGGCTGCCCTCCTTCAATTTGTGCCTATTCCAACTGCGACACTTAGCCTTCAACATCAATGCAGAAGTAGAGATCAGTGGAGGGTCAGGAGAAATGTTTTAAGAGACATTTCTTCCCTCTTCTCAATGGCCAAAACTCATAGGTATTGCCCCAAATTAACTGTCCAGAAAAAGGAAATATAATAGTATAATGAAGTATAGCAGGTATCTGCCCCAGATAGTTA
>NW_012148964.1:764390-779446 GCF_000956105.1 Propithecus coquereli
ATTTAGATCATCATAAATATGCTGGGTGAGTTTAGGTCCTCCAGGAAATCTATAACAAAAAAAAGAATTCACAGACAAGAGAGGTACTTGGGGTGATAGGAAGCAGAAGCAGTCAGGGAAAGCCTTCAGACCAAGATGCAAGGCTGACACCTGCAGGCTGACACCTGCAAAAGGAGAGAGGGAAGGCAGGAGGCTTCATTAGGAAGAGTCTCAGACAACAGTGTGGCTTTGAGAGAGTTTGGGCCAACTCAATAGGGAGCTCCAGTGCACAGAGCAATCACAGAGGATCCCCACATTAGGAAGAAACTGCTAAACCCTATGCTCAGGCATCAACTGGAAACAGCTCATGGGGAGCAGGCCTCAATGTGAATGCTGAGACAGATCCCAAAAGTGTGGAAAATGGAGGTTGCCAAGTCTCTACACTCCTCCTAAAAGACTCTTTTTTTTTTGGCTGGAAACAGTAACATTTCTTTTTATTGTTTTTTTTTTATCTCAAAACATTAATTAAGGGGGTATGAGAATTTTAGTTACATGGATACGTTGTATAATGGTTAAATCAGGGCTTTTGGTGTGCCTGTCACCAGAATAGTGTTCATTGTACTCAATAGGAAAGTTTTTATCATACACACCTGCTCTCACCCTCCCCTCTTCTTGGTTTCTCATGTTCCATGTATCATTTCATGCCCGTGTGTGTCCATCTATTAGCTCCCACTTAAAGTGAAAACATAATGTTTGGTTTTCCATTTCTGAGATACTTTACTTAGGATAATAGTCTCCAGTTCCACCCAAGTTGCTGCAAAGGACATTATTCCATTCCTTTTTATGGCTGCTAATACTCTATGGCATATACATACCACATTTTCTTTATCCAGTCATGAATTGATGGCCACTTATGTTGATTCCATATCTTTGCAATTATGAATTGTGCTGTTATACATATTTGAGTGCAGGTGTCTTTTTGATAAAATGACTTCATTTCCTTTGGGTAGATACCTAGTGATGGGATTGCTGGACTGAATGGTAGGTCTACTTTTATTTCTTTGAGGAATCTCCATACTGTTTTCTATAGAGGTTGTACTAATTTGCAGTCCCACCAACAGTGTACAAGAATACCTTTCTCTCTGCATCCATACCAGCATCTATTGTTCTTTGATGTTTTAATAATGGCCATTGGGATGTGGTAAGGTGGTATCATTGAGATTTTAATTTGCATTTCCCCAATTAGTGATGTTGAGCATTTTTCATATTTTTTTGGCCATTTGTCTATCCTATTTCAAAAAACTTCTATACATGTCTTGTGCCCACTTTTGATGGGATTTTTTTTTCCTGCTTTGTTTGAGTTCTTTGTAGATTTTCGATATAAGTCCTTTGTCAGACGTATAGTTTGTGAATATTTCTCCCATTCTGTAGGTTGTCTATTCACTCTGCTGATTATTTCCATTCCTGTTCAGAAGCTTTTTAACTTAAGTAAGTCCCATTTATTTATTTTGGTTGTTGCTATAATTGCCTTTGAGATCTTAGCCATAAATTCTTTGAGTAGGCCAATGTCTAAAAGAGTTTTTTCTATGATTTTTTCTAGAATTTTTGTGGTTTCATGCCTTATATTTAAGTGTTTTATACATCTTGAATTAATTTTTGTATATGGTGAGATATAGGGGTCCTATTTCATTCTTTTGCATGTGGCTATCCAGTTTTCCCAGCACCATTTATTGAATTGGGGCATCTTTCCCCAGTTTATGTTGTTGTCTGCTTTGTCAAAGATCAGTTGGTTATAGATAGATGGTTTTATTTCTGTGTTCTCTATTCTGGTTCATTGGTCTGCATCTCTACTTTTATAACAGCACCATGCTGATTTGGTTACTCTAGCATTGTAATTTGAAGTCAGGTAATGTGATGCCTCCAGATTTGTTCTTTTTGCTTAAGCTTGCTTTGGCTATTCAGGATATTTTTTTGGTTCCAAATGAAGCTTAGGATTATTTTTTTCTAGATCAGTAAAATATGATGCTGGCATTTTGATGGAGATTGCATTGAATCTGTAAATCACTTTGGGTAGTATGGACATTTTAACAATAGTGATTCTGCCAATCCATGAGCAAGAGATGTTTTTCCATTTGTTTGTGTCATCTATGATTTATTTCATCAGTGTTTCATCAGTTCTCCTTGTAGAGCTCTTCCACTTCCTTGGTTAAGTGTATACCTAGGTATTTTATTTCTTTGCAGCTATTGTGAATGGTATCGAGTCCTTAATCTGACTCTACACTTGATTGTTATCAGTATATAGAAATGATACTGACATATGTACATTGATTTGGTAACCTGACACTTTGCTGGATTTGTTTACCAATTCTAGGAGTTTTTTGGTGGAATCGTTAAGGTTTTTATAGATACAAGATCATATCATCAGCAAATAGAGATAGTTTGACCTCGTTTTCCCAATTGGATGCCATTTATTTCTTTCTCTTGCCTGATTGCTGTGCCTAGGGCTTCCAATGCTATGTTGAATAGCAGTGGTGACAGTGGACACCCTTATCTTGTTCTAGTTCTAAGGGGTAATGCCTTCAACTTTTCCCCATTTAGTATGATGTTGGCTATGGGTTTGTCATATATGGCTTTTATAATTTTTGAAGCTTGTTCTTTATATGCCTAGTTTGTGGAGGATTTTTACCATGAAAGGGTGCTGAATTCTATCAAATGGTTTTTCTGCATCTATTGAGATGATCATATGGTCTTTGTTTTTGTTTCTGTTTATGTGGTGAATCATGTTTACTAATTTACGTATGTTAAACCATCTATGCAGCCCTGGGATGAAACTCACTTGATCATGGTGGATTATCTTTTTGATGTGCTATTGAATTTGATTTGCTAGTATTTTGCTGAGTATTTTTGAGTGCATGTTCATAAGGGATATTGGTCTGTAGTTTTCTGTTTGTGTTGTGTCCTTTCCTGGCTTTGGTATCTGGGTGATACGGGCTTCATTGAACGAATTAGGGAGGATTCCTTCTTTCTCAATGTTATGGAATAAATTCTGTAGGATAGGTATCATTTCTTCTATGTAGATCTGGTAGAATTAGGCTGTGAATACATCTGGTCCAGGGCTTTTTTTTATTGGAAAATTTTTTATTACTGCTTCAATCGCACTGCTTGTTTTTGCTCTGTTCAGGAATACTATCTTCCTGATTCAGGCTTGACTGGTTGGGTGAATTTATCCATTTCTTCTAGGCTTTCTAGATTGTTTGCATAGAAGTTTTTCTAGTATTTGTGGATAACGTTTTGTATTTCTGTGGTATCAGTTGTAATGTCTCATTTTTCATTTCTTATTGAGCTTATTTGAGTCCTTTCTCTTCTATTTCTAGTTAATGTGGCTAGTGTTCTATCAATTTTGTTTATCTTTTTAAAGAACGACTTCCATTTTATCATTAACACAAGAATCATTCAGCATCAGGTTGTTTAATTTCCATGACTTTGTGTATATTTGAGTGTTTCTCTAGGAATTGACTTCTAGATTTATTATACTGTGGTCTGAGAAGACACATGGTATGATTTCAATTATTTTTTTTTAATTTTCTGGGATATGCTTTGTAGCCTAAGATACAATCAGTCTTTAAATATATCCCATGTTCTGATGAGAAAAAAATTATACTCAGTAGTTACTGGATAGAATGTTCTCTAAATGTCCATTAGGTCCATTTTTTCTAGAGTTCTGTTTAAATCCATTGTTTTTTTATTCATATTCTGCTTCAATATTCTGTCCCGCTCTGTCAGTGGACTGCTGAAGTCCTTGGCAATTAAGATGCTACCATTTATTTCTTTGCTTCAATCCAAAAGAATTTGCTTTATGAAATTGGGAGCTCTTGTGCTAGGTGCATATATATTTAGGATTGCTGTGTCTTCTTGTTGAATTGCTCCCTTTAACATTATATAATGATCATCTTTGTCTTTTTTTTATCATTGTTGATAAAGTCTCTTTTATCTCATATGAGAATGATTACATATGCTCACTTTTGGTTTCCATTTACATGGAATATTTATTTCCAACCCATCACCTTGAGTCTCTGTGACTCCTTGTGGCTTAGATGTGCTCCTTGAAGACAGCAAATACTTAGGTTGCATTTTTTCATCCACTAAGCTAGTCCATGTCTTTTAAATGGGGCACTCAGACTGTTCATGTTCAGTGTTAGTACTGATATGTGGGATGCTGTTCTGTTCAACATGTTGGGTGATACCTTACTGTTTTGTTTTTCCTCTTATGCTATTGTTTTATAAGAGTTGTGAGCTATAACTTTCGGGTGTTTTCACAGTGGTCGGTGTCTGTTGTGCTGTTGCATATAAATGCACTTTTGAACATTTCCTGTAGGGCAGGTCTAGTAGTAATAAATTTCCTTAGCGTTTGTTTGTCTGGGAAAGACTTTATTTCTCCTTCATTTATGAAACTTAGTTTTGCAAAATTCTTAGCCGGCAGTTAACCTGTTTATGGAGATGAAAGATAGGACTCCATTCCTTTCTGGCTTATAAAGTATCCCTTGAGAAGTCTGCTGTTAGTCTGATGGGTTTTCCTCTGTTGGTTATTTGATGTTTTTGCCTCATGGCTCATAAGAGTTCCTCCTTTATGTTGACTTTGGTCTGTCTGATGACTGTAAGCCTTGGTGATGTCCTTTTTCCAATCAATCTCCCAGGTGTTCATTGAGCTTCTTGTATCAGGATGTCTAAATCTCCAGCAAGACCAGGGAAGTTTTCCTCAATTATTCCCTCATATAGGTTTTCCTGGCCTTTTTTCTTTTTTTTTCTTCACTCTTAAGGATACCTATAGTTCTTATATTTTACATAACTCCATATTTCTTATAGATTTTATTAGTTTCTCTTGATTCTTTGTTCTTTCACTGACTAGGTTAATTTGAAAGAGTTGTCTTCAAGCTGTGAAATTCTTTCTTCTGTTTGGTCTAGTCTATTCTTAAAACTTTTCACTGTCTTTTGTGTTTCCCTATATAAATTTTTCATTTCCAGAAGTTCTATTTGTTTTTTCTTAATACAAGTATCTCATTAGTAAATTTTTCATTCATTTCCTGAATTGTTTTTCTGGTTTATTTGAGTTGGTTTTCCATTTTACCTTGGATCTCATTGAGCTTCCTTACAATCCATATTTTGAATTCTTTATCTGTCATTTCAATATTTTCATTTTGGTTGGGATCCATTGATATAGAGCTGGTTTGCTCCTTTTGGCGGGGGGGTGTCCTTTCACTCTGATTTTTCACACTTCCGGAGTTCTTGTGCTGATTCCTTTTCATCTAGAACAGTTGTCACTTATTGTTTTGGGATTTTCTTTTACTTAGATGGGGATTTTTTTTGTTGTTCCTCCTCATTCTTAAGATTGTGTCTGTAGCATATGTTGGGTAAGGACCTTTGTCTTTGCTTGTGAGTACCTTGACGGGGATCTAGGTTCTGGATGGATACCTTGATTACAGATGTCCTTAGTGTGGTGGTTTTTCAATTGCTAGTTATTTATAGGCTGTAGTGATGGTGTACTATATACATGGGAAGATTCCCTCTCTTGTTGATGATGGAAGATGGAGATCTTTGGAATCCTTTCTCTTTCCCTAGCTCTGTGTTTTTCTTAGTAGTTTCAATTATATTGACATGTCCAGTTTAATTTCTGAGACAGTAGGTGGTGCTTGTGGGTAAAAGTCAGCCATGCCCTATATGATTGAATCAGTAAATGCCGTAATGGGCCATACAAGTTATCTTCCCTACCAGTAGATGGCACTTACAGGAAAGATCCAGCTGCAGTGGTGTTTTTTGGGACCTGTGACTGGCTCTAGTCAATCAGGAGAAGCACACCAATGCCCCAGGGGGTGGTTGGGGCCCTGGAGCTCCTTATTCTCTTCCACAGCAGGGGTGGGTGAAGGAGTGAGGCTGGGTGGGGGTAGGTCAGAGAAGCCTATGTTCAGGCTCCACAAAGGCAGGCACAAGAGCTGTCTTGGCTGAGGTTAAGGCTGTTGTGGAAAGCCAACAGGGAGGGGCTGAAGTGGCCCCACCAAGCCAGAAAGTCTGCTCATGAGGGAGGGGACATCTGGGAATCACAGACTGGCTGTCAGGAGTGGGTTTTACTCTTCTCCCTCCTCCTTTGACCCACAGTTCTCCTCCTGGCATCTAGCCACAATCAGCCATCCAAAATAGCTGAGCTCACGAGCAACGGTGCTATGAGCTAGGAGCTTCCCTGCCCAGCATCCCACCCTAGACCAAAAGTGCAGCTTTTCTGTTGGTGCAGCTTTTCTGGCATTCTGTAAATGCACTATGCCTCAGACCCACACTGCATGCTCCTTTTATTTCTACTTCCATGGGCTCCCTCACCTCCCAAGATTAATTCACAAATTTCCCCTCCATGTCCCAGAGCAACACAATCGAGTCCTGGGGGTATGGGATCCAGCCTGCATGCCTGTCCTCTGATCCCCCAAGTTCAATCCCTGACCATGCCAGGGAGAAATGTAGTGGTCCTGAATTGCCTGTGGAGTACTCGAGCAGGCTTAATGTCCCTCTGCTCCAGAGTATCCTCTACTCTGCTAGAACAGACAAGTCAGCACCACAGGGGAGGGCTAGCAGGTGGGGAGCTCATAATCTGAGCAGCCTTTGGCCCACTGCAGGTCTTGACAAGGAAAGATGTGAGCCCCACTCTCTGTGGAAGCCTTGGTATTGTAGGCCCACCAACAGAGGGGAAGCAGCCACTCCTAAGAACCCTGGCTCAAACATCCGTTGGGGCACCCATGCTGACTCATGTAAGAATTGACACTGCTGCATTGGCAGCTGTGGGCAGGGGAGAGGAGGAGTAGGAGAAGAGTCTGAATGGAGTAGAACTGGCACTCTGGTCCCCTTTTTCCCTCTCCGTGAAGGGCAACCCACCCAAAATGTCCAAGATCTGGGATCAAACAGTTCCCCAGGGACCCACCAGCCCCCTATGGCCAATGCAATCTTGGCAGGAGTTGGTAAATGTTTGTTTGGGGACCAGTGACACAAAAACTGAGGGGCTGAAGTTCCCTGAGGAGGACAAAGGCACACAATGGGTAAAGAAGAAGTATGGCACCTGCCAACTATGACAGGTCTGTGGTGAGAGGGAGCCACCCCAAGGGGGCTGGCAGCCTGGTGTTTTGTTCTCAAGAAGCTTCCAGTTCACTGGCATCAGCAGCTTTTGAGCTTGTGAGGGTAGAGAAGCTTTCCAGTAGCTCGGGAACCTGTAGTCTGCTAGAGGCATGAGGGGAGGGGGACCAAAACCCCCACCAACATTTTCCATGGGGCTCCAAGTTTCTCCGGGGCTGATCTCTGTTGAAATCTTGTTCCTTCTTGTTCTGCTTCATAACCTCTTCCCATGGAATCTCTAGTAGGTTCTGGCACTTTTCCCTTAGAATTACACCGAGCTATGGTTTTTTCCATCTAAAATTTTTTCTTCTTTCTGAGATGATATGGTGACCAATTTCTCTAGTCAGTCATCTTGCCCATCCCTCCCTCCCAGATTCTTAACCTAAGTTAGCTTCACCCCTCTCCTACCTCTCCCACTACTTTTGTACACCAGAATTCAAATTTCTTTATCACCAGCAATCTAATGTAAACGTTTATGCAAGTATATCTGAGACCACTCTAATGTATAATTATGAAAAAGGATGTAAGCTGATACAGACTTCCCCAGCATTTGTTTAGATTTTGTACATAACAGAACATTATTGTTTCCCTGTAAAAAGAGGAAAGTCTTTAAAAATAAACAGCTCATATTGTCATGGACTATTTTTGCTCTTCATATTTAAACATGAAGATGTTAACAAGATTACTCTCAGCCAGGGGCACTCACATGACTGATACATGAGCTGCAATCTCTCAGGGCTACATAACGACCTTCTTCAGGGCCTATAGTCATTATTCTATAGTCTACAGGACATTGCACTGGATCCCTTATCTCTGTCACACATTGTCACACTACCTGCTTGGCATCACTTTGCCAAATTCTCTTGTCTAACACAATTATTCTTTAGCCACCACATGTGTGTAGGTGTGCACGCACACACACACACACACACACACACACACATACACAATTGTATGTCTCTTCACTATACCATCAACACTGTCATGCATTCCCACTTGGCTGTAACTGGGACCCTCCCCTTGACTGAACTGCCTCTCTTCTCCCCTAAAAGTTCTCTAATTTTCCAATGTTTCAAGGTCCATTTCAGGCTTTGTTCATTCCATGGACCTTCATTGGGTACTCTAGCTCTCAGAAATTTCTCTGCCTCTGACTTCCTGAAGCTCTTTAACACGTCACTGTTCACTTTCACTTGACATGTGCATGTCTTCTTCATGCATTTACTTCCTCATGATGAGAGACCATTCCTTGAACTGCCTCTGTACCTCTCACAGAACCTGACTGTCTCTCATGCATTGGTACCCGAATGGAATACCCCACCTTCAAATTCCCTACCCTTCCTTCAAGGCTCATTTCAAATTCCACATCCTCTAAATATTTTTTCCAAGTCCAGTCTAAGACGGCTTGTATCTTACTCTGCACTGCCATAACATTTTACTTATGCTTTCAATATATTGTATAATTTTCTGCTTTGACACATAATTAACTCCTTATATATTTTCCTCCTCTACCCTTATTAGGTAATAAGATCTTGGAGGACATATTCATCTCTGTATTTCTCATTGTACTTTGTTCTCTGGATAAACCTAACCCTCAGTTTGGGATTGAATGAAGGAATTATTGAATAAAATGGTAATATTTGAAACTTTGTAGAAAAAGGAACGTTGACATGAAAAATAATGTGACCAGTAATGGGAAAATGCCTCAACTAAAAGCCTCACCTCTACTGTTCACTAGTTGTGGGTCTGTGAAAACCAAGTAAGTTTTCTAAACATCAATTTCATCATTTGTAAAAATTTGTGGGTGTAATAAGCTGTAATAAATCACATAATTTTTAAGAGTACAAGCTCTGTAGTATTTGAATCTCAACTTTGCCAATTACCACTTAGGAAAATTATCTAACTGTAACAAGTCTCTTTTCTCACTGGTAAAAATTATCATAGTATAAAATGATAGCTTACCTCATGGTGTTATTCTGATGGTTTAACGAAATAAATAATGTGTATAATGATCTTAGCAAAAGACCTAGAATATAGAATATTTGGTATTTGGTATGCCCGTTGGCTAGCATTATTATCATTAGCTAAGATTCTTTTTAGTTTTAAAAGTCAGTGATTTGATGACAGCACATTCAATAGAATTATCAACATCTGAACACATTTTCTTGTTTGATGACTCAAGTCAACAGTGAACTGCCTACTATCGTAAGTAGGTTTCCTCATGGTGATTTTTAATTTTTAGTTTATTGGTTCACTATTGTGAGAAATATACAGGGAAATTAAAATGTACTTGAATATCAGAACCTAGTGTTGACAATTTTAAAAAAGCCTTATAAAAGGAATTGATTAGAATGGCCACCATCATAATACCCTTAGAATTAGTGTTGATGGCAGCGTAACACAATATATTGAATCAAACTGACTCAGGTTCAAATACCATCTCTGTACTTAGTGCTGTGAGGACTGTGACCTTTTACAAATTGCTAAGTTCTTTGTGTTTGTTTCCTTATCTGCAAAGTATAGTAATTACTGCAAATTCCAAAGTTATAAGTATTAAATAAATGCACATAATGAGTGCCTGGCATACAGCAAACACTCAATGTGTGTTGGCTATTCTCATTATCCATTTCTTTGCTAATTAAGATAGTGCATATGCAAGTACTGTACGCTGTCTACAAAGTCTTACAAATAAAAGGCATTATTATTAATATAGCCACCACCATAAGCCGTGCAACACTGTTGTATAGAAATATTAATCAGACAAGGAAAATATATATTAGAGCAATAAGGACAAAGCATCAAGGTTAGAGTATAGAAAAAAAGTTAAACTAGTAAATTCAGGGAAAAATACTTAAATGATGCCGACCTTGGGGTGAAGTGGGGAGAGAAAGGGAGAAGGAAGATCTCTAGGGAGGCCTTGAGGAAGGAATGAGATCAAACAAGGAGAGGAGAAGGAGAGAAGAGTGAAATGATTTGCACTTTTAAAATCATAGATTGAGAGAAGGAAAGAGCTTCATGGGAATATGATCAGGTAGACATGAAGGCTCAGGCAAAGCTGTTCTGTGCATATGCCACTGTTGATTTCCCTGCCTATAGCACCCACACCTATGGTACCCACATTAGAATAATAACATATAGATGTAAACGAAATGTAATTATGGATGGTGTCTTTAAGAACGATCTGGGGAGAACTCTTGGAAGAATTTGCGTCTCAGACAAAGAATGATACCATGAAAAAGAAGAATATGACATTATAAATGGCTAACTTGAGCCTGTTGTTAGAGAGAACATTCTGAGACTGCTGACCTGTCACTCCTTCCAATGACTTTGGCATCAGTATTAAGCAATAAATCCCAAAGTTATATTTCCATGCTGTCTTAACCAGCCACTTGCCAACATTGATGCTTGGAAGTAAAACACACATGCCAGGGACCCACAGCTGGAGAAAGGTGGATGCCCACTCTCTACTCCTTGCCTGCCTTCCCAGCCCTCACCACTACCCCCTGCCACCATAACCTGTCCAAGGTTGGGCACACCAGGGGAATAGAAAGAGGAAAAACATAGACTATTTATGGTCCTCTTAAAGCACAGGAAAGCTTAACAAGAAAATCAAGACCATTGATAATATATTCATCCATACTGTCCCAAACTAGGACACCAAAAAATAATTCACATAATAAATGTGACAAATCAACTTTGAGAATAATTTAAACCATTCTATAACTCTTCAAATAAATGTGGGTGCTATTTACATAATTTTTAAAAACATAAACGGATTTCAAGAAACTTTCCCTCTTGCATAGGATCATTGCAGACTATACCCTCTTCCTGTGCCAAGCTTCCTTACTTTCTCCTCTCTTCTTCTATTTACCCTCACCTTAGATTCCCGGGAAAATGTGTGATTTCCTCTGCTATTAGGGTGCTTTGGTATAAAATTTTAAGAATCACAGGATTTTGTTTTCTTCACATCACACAGACAAATATCCTTAGATGAATGTGTTGGTGCAGAACGAAGTTTCTCACTTCCCACGCAGTATTTTAATAAGCAACAGCTAAAAAGCCTTCCTCTACCCTGCAGTTCTTCAATTCTTCATCTGTCACTACCTTTGTGTTACTACATCTGTAAATTTCCCTCTTTTGAAAGTTACAATCTGTCCCTCGCCACCGTACCACCCAACAGCTTCCCTGATGAGAATATGTAAGTTTTATTATTTTGGTTTCCTGATTAGACACAGGAGACTGTAATACCCTTGCCTGTTTCCCCTCTCAATGAGATGGGAAATTGCTAGTTTCCTCTATGTATTAGGAGCTATTAGTGTGGAGCTAGCTTCCCAGCTTCTATCCTGCTGCTCAGTTATAACCTTTATGAAAAGAATCTCCCTTTTCTTTAATGATTTTCTAAGATTTGGCTTCCAGAGAAATCATCCCATCAAGCTGTAGCCCATTTTGTAAGCACGCATTTTGGAATTTTCTACAAATAGAACAGTAAGGGCAATGTTCTATTTTTATTAGAAATTTAGATTATATAAATTTGGTGCTATTTGGTACTTAAGAGCATGAACTAAGTTATTGTTATTGATAAACAATACAAGTACATATTCAAAATTCCCATAGATACTGACATAATTTTTCATCCCACCCTTGAAAAACATTGTTTCTGTATTCCTCAACACACCCATCCAATGATAGAAAGATGCTTTCCTTCCTCATTAAAAAGAGAGGTAAGGCAGAGCAAGATGAAATGATTTGAACAGCAGCAAGCCATCACTCAGTTGAGAAATCCACTTAAACGAGGAATTTGGCATCCATTGTGATTGAACCAATAAGGGAAACAAATTTTGTCTCATTGGCCCTCAGCAGACTTTACGGTGGCAGTGAATGTAGTAAAGCTAATGCAAGAAATGGGAGCGAGTGACAGAGGACCAAGTAAGGCAACGGGCAGCCAGTCAGATGGACAAGCTCCCATAACACCTGCTTCATGAGGTCATGATGATTAAACTACACAGTGCATATAAAGCCCTTAGCCCAATGCTAAGTGTGATCTGTAAACATGAGACAGGACTTCAGATTGAAATGAGGATTGGATAGAGAAATAATCAAATGCAGGCTGGTTCTAGCACATGTGGGACCCTCGCAATTTTTTTAATTTATATACAGTGAAATACATGAATCTTCAGTCTACAAAAAATTAGTTTTGATATATGTATACAGTTGTGTAACCATCACCTGAATCAAGAATATAAAACATTTCCAATCACTCCAGAAAATTCTCACGCACTCCCTACCAGTCAATCTCCACATCTGTAACCAGTCATTGTTCTGATTTATATAATCATGTCTTAGTTTTGCTACTTCTTGAACTCCATTTGAATAGGATTATATCACATGTACTCTTTCAAATCGTATTGACTTTTTCACTTAACATAATGTTCATCGACATGCTGTTACATGTATAGTAGTTAGCATTTTTATTGCTGAGTAGTATTCCATTGTATTAATATATAATGATTTGTTTATGTATACTCAAGTGGACATTTGGATTGTTTCTAATTTGGGGCTATTATGAATAAAGCTGCTCTAAACATTCTTATAAATTTTTCTAGTGGACATATGATTTCATTTATCTCAGGCAAGTACCCAGGATTAAAATTGCTGGATCAGGTATTTCATTTTAAAAGAGACTTTCACAGCAGTTTCCCAAAGTGGTTATACTATTGACACTCCATCCAGCAATGTGTTAATTTAGATACTTGCCAAAATTTTCAATTATCTGTCTTTTTTATTTTAGTCATTCTGGTGGGCATGAAATGACCCTTGCATTGGATTTAACTTGCATCTCTGTCACCTAATGATGTTGAGTATCTTTGCATGTGCTCATTAGCCATTGGTTTATCTTCTCTATTAACTACCCCAGTCTTTTACCCATTTTGTCAAATTTTTTTTTTCTGTTTTTACTATTGATTTGCAAGAGTTATTTATATATTCTGGATACAAGTCTTTTGGTGGCTACATGGGTTAAGAATATTATTCCCAATTTATGGTTTGTCTTCACTTTCTTAGTATATTTTGATAAGCAAACATTTTAAAATTTGATGAAATTTATCAATTTTTAATTTCTTGTTTAGTGCTTTTAATTTGTCTAGCCCAAGATCTTAAAGCTATTTGTCAATGTATTCTTATAGAATCATTATAGTTTTAGTTTTAGATAAGCCTTAATCCAATGTTAATCAAATTATTGTGTGAGTTTTGAGGCAGGAATCAATGATAATTTGTTTTCATACTTGTATCCAGTTGATCCAACCCCATTGGTAGAAAAGACTGCCCCTTCTTCATTAAACTGCATTGGTACTTCTGTTGAAAATCAGTTGAGTATATAATTATATACCTGTTTCTATATTCTGTTCTATTGTATTGATCTATTTGTCTTATCTTTATTCCAGTACTATATTTATTATTTTAACTATAATAACATATGGTAAGAGTTAATATCAGATATTTTGAGGCCTCCAACTTTATTCTTTTTCATGATTGTTTTGGCTATTCTCAGTTCTTTTCATTTCCATATATATTTTAGAATCAGCTTGTCCATTTCTGTAAAAAAAAAAAATTTGGCTTAGATTTTGATAGAGATTACATTGAAAATCTATTAGTCTTCTAATTCACGAATTTGGTAAGTCTCCCCATCTATTTGAAATGTCTTTAATTATACTCAGTAAAGTTTTATAGTTTTCAGTGTAGAGAGGCCTTATGTATCTTTTGTCACATTTATTCCCAAGATTTTTTAATTTTTATTAATTGTAAAGAAGATTTTTTATATTCAATTTTAAAATTGTTTGCAGTTAATATGTAGAAATATAATTATTTGTATTTAATGAGATCTTACTAAATTCATTTATAAGTTATAATAGGGTTTTGTTTATTGTTGGTTTTTGTTTGCTTGTTTGGGTTTTTTGGGTAGATGTCTTGGTAAGCTTTTCGTGGATAATTGGTAAATAGATTCATTTTTACATCTTCCTTTAAAATCTATATACCATTTATTTTTTTTTTCTTTATTTATTACACTGCTACAGCTTTCAGTACAATGATGAACAGTAAAGGTGAGAGCAGACAAACTGCACTTGTTTCCAATTTTTAAGATTAAATATTTTAAGCTTTTTCCATTGAGTAATGGAATTAGCTATAATTTTTTACAGATGTCCTTTATCAGATTGAGGAAGTTCCCTTCTATTCCTAGTTCATGAATCAATGTTGAATTTGATCAAATGCTTATTTCTTCACATTTTGAAATACTCAAATAATTTTACCATTTAATTGGTCATGATGTGAATTACATTAATTGATTTTTAAATGTTAGACTAATCTTGTATTCCTCTAGTAAATCCCATTGATCATCATGTATGATCTTTTTTATATACAGTTGAATTCAATCTGCTATGTTTTGTCAAGGACCTTTGTGGAATTTTCACAAGGAATATCAGTCTACAATTTTTGCGTTTTAATTTCAAGGTTATGCTGTCCTCATAAAATGAGTTGTGAAGTGTCCTCTCCACAATTTTCTGAAAATGTTTGCTAAGTTTGGTATTACTTTTTTCTTAAATGTTTGATAGAATTCAGCAGTGAAAGCATTTGGGTCCTTACAGTTGACTATTGAACAATGCAGAGATTAGGGGCACTGAGCTCCACATGCACTGTAGAAATCCACATATAACTTTTTTTTTTTTTTTGAGACAGAATCTGGCTCTGTTACCCTGGCTAGAGTGCCGTGGCATCAGCCTAGCTCACAGCAACCTCAAACTCCTGGGCTCAAAGCAATCCTACTGCCTCAGCCTCCAGAATAGCTGGCACTACAGGCATGTGCCACCATGCCCGGCTAATTTTTTCTATATATATTTCTAGTTGTCCAGATAATTTCTTTATATTTTTTAGTAGAGACG
>NW_012148964.1:781406-783940 GCF_000956105.1 Propithecus coquereli
TTTTTATGGCTGAAGAGTAGTCAAGGCATATGGGTATGGGTGTGTGTGTGTGTGTGTGTGTGTGTGTGTGTGTGTGTGTGTGTGTATCTATCTCACATTTTCTTTACCCATTCATGAGTAGATGGATACTTAGGTTGATTCCGTATCTTTGCAATTGTGAATTGTGCTGCATAAACATTTGAGTGCAGGTGTCTTCTTAATAAAGTGACTTCTTTTCCTTTTGGCAGAAGATATTCAGTAGTGGGATTGCTGGTAGTTCTACTTTTAGTGTTCTGAGGAATCTCCTTACCATTTTCCATAGGGGTTGTATTAATTTGCAGTCCCACCAACAGTGTATAAGTGTTTCTTTTTCTCTGCATACACACCAGCATCTATTGCTTTTTGACTTTTTAGCAATGGCATTCTGACAGGGGTAAAGTGGTATCTCATTGAGGTTTTAATTTGGATTTTCTTGATGATTAGTAATATTAAACATATTTTCATATGGTTTGGGCCATTTGTTTATCTTCTTTTAAAAAAAATCTGTTCATGTCTTTTCTCCACTTTTTGATGGGGTTATTCATTCATTTATTTATTTTTGGCTGATTTGTTTGAGTTCTTTGTGGATTCCAGATATTAGTCTTTTGTCAGATGTATAGTTTGTGAGTATTTTCTCCAATTCTGTTGGTTTCCTATTTCCTTTGTTGATTATTTCCTTTGCTGTGCAAAAGCTTTTTACTTTAATTAAGTACTATTTATTTATTTTTTTGTTGCTATATTTGCCTTTGGGGTCTCAGTTATAAATTCTATGCCTAGGCCTGTGTCTAGAAGAGTTTTTTGTACATTTTCTTCTAGAATTTTTATGGTTTCATGACTTACATTTAAGTCATTAGTCCATCTTAAATGAATTTTTGTATATGGTGAGAGACAGAGGTCCTATTTCTATGACAACCTCCAACCAACATCAGACTGAATAGGTAAATTTTAAAAGAATTCCAACTAAGAACTGAAAAAAGACAAGGGCCACTGTCATCGTTCCTATTCAGTATAGTACTGGAAGTCCTAGCCAGAGCAATCAGGCAAGAGAAAGAAATAAAGGGCAGCCAAATTAGGAAAGAGGAAAACAAACTATCTCTGTTTTCCAATCATATGATCTTTTATCTAGAAAGCCCTAAATACTCCATAAAAAGACTCCTGGAATTGATAAATAAATTCAGAGAAGTCTCAGGTTATAAAATTAATGTACACAAATCAGTAGCATTTTTGTATACTATTCACAGTCAAACTGAGAGTCAAATAGAACTCAATATCATTTACAATAGCTAAAAAACAAATAAAATACCTGGGAACACACTTAACCAAGGAGGTGAAAGATCTCTACAAGGAGAACTATGAAACATTGATGAAAGAAATCATAGATGACACAAATGGAAAAACAACCCATGCTGATGGATTGGTAGAATCAACATTGTTAAAATGTTCACACTGCCCAAAGTGATTTACAGATTCAACAAAATCCTCATCAAAATACTAATGTCATATTTCACTGATCTAGAAAAAATAATCCTAAGCTTCATTTGGAATCAAAAAAAAGAGCCTGAATAGCCAAAGCAATGTTAAGCAAAAAGAACAATTATGGAGGCATCACATTAACTGACTTCAAAATTATATTACAAGGCTACAGTAACCAAAACTGTGTAGTATGGATATAAAAGTGAGACACTGACCAATGGAATAGAATGGAAAACACAAAAATAAAACCATCTACCTACAACAAACTGATCTTCGACAAAGCAGACACCACCATATGCTGGGGAAAGGACACTCTGTTCAGTAAATGGTGCTGGGAAAATTGCATAGCAACATGCAGAAGAATGAAACAAGACCTCTATCTTTTTGTATTTTTCAAGAGTAAATTTAAAGCATTGATTTTGAGCCTTTTTTCCTTTCCAATACAACTTTTGAAAGCTACAATTTTCCCTTTAAGAACATTTTTAGCTTCATCCCAAGTTTTATACAATATATTGTATTTTTATTATCATCTGGTCAAAACATTTTATAAATTCCTTTGTAATTTCTACTTCGACCCACGTTTTACTTAGAAATGATTTTTTTTCAAGTGTTTGGGGCTTTTCTAGATATCATATTGTTATTAAATACTGATTTAATTCCTTTGTGTCAGAGAATATAAGATTTTTATCTTCTAGAGAAAATATATTAAGGCTTATTTTATAGCCTAGCATATGATCTATCTTGATGAACATTCAATTTAATGTTGTAAGGTAAAGAATACATATTTTTCATTCTTGGATATAATGGTCTATAAATGTCAAATAGGTCAAGTTGGTTAATAGTGTTGTTCATATCATCTATATTCTTATAATTTATCTATTTTTTCTATTAGTTACTTAGAAAGAGATATCAAAATCTCTAGCTATGATTATGAAATTTTCTATTTCTCTCTTTAGTTCTGTCAATTTTTGCTTTATGTATTTTTAAGCTCTATTGGACAGCTCTATTTGAGCTGTATTTATAAGTTCTTTATGTATTTTAAG
>NW_012148964.1:784764-844965 GCF_000956105.1 Propithecus coquereli
TTTGTTTCCTGGCTCTTCTGAGTTAATGGAATTTTTAAAAATATTCTCCATTATCTTACCTATGTGCAGGCAGTGCATTTTCTCAGCTCATATATCTGAAAATATCTTAATTTTATCCTTATTTTTGATAAATATTTTTACTGGATATAGAATTCCAAATTGACATATTTTAAGCAGATTGAAAATGTCATTCCTTTGGCTTCTAGCCTCCATTGTTTCTAGTAAGTCAACCACGATCACATTGTTGTTTACCTGTATATAATGTGTCTTTTTGCTCTTGTTGCTATTCAGATTTTTTTCTTTATCATTGATTTTCAGCAATATGCCAAATGTGCCTACATGCAGTTTTCTTTGTATTTATTCTATGTGGAATTTTGCTGAGATTCTTGGTTTTATAATTTGATATTTTTCAACAAATTTGTAAAATTTTTGGCCAAACTTTGAGTGCAGTTATTTGGTTCCTGCCTTAGTGGTACCTAAGGGAAAAGCCTAGTGATTCCTTCTGGAACCTGAATTACAGGTATGTGAGATGGCTTAATATCTCCCAAATCAAAGAAGCTTTGGCTTTTTGCCAATCTTTTTTCCATTTTTTACATTTGATAATTTTCATTGATATGTCTTCATGTGCAGTGATCCTTTCTTCATCTTTCTCCAGTCCATACTTCAGCCCATCCAGTGAATTTCTTATATCAGATATTATGGTTTTTTGTTTCAAAATTTCTAGTTAGTTAGTTTTAATCAGTTATACTTCTCTAGATGAATATCTCTATGTCTTAAAATCATTATAACCTTATTTCTCTTTAGATCTTTAAAACATTTAAAATGACAGTTTTAAAGTTCCTGCCTTCTATTTCCAAATTCTTGGTCATTATTGAGCCTGTTTCTATGGACTGCATTTTTTTCTTGACAATGGATCATATATGTCTTTGTATGTCTCATAATTTGTAATATTTATTGGACATTTTAGATAAAACATTTTAGACATTCTGAATTCTATTTTCTTCTTGTGATGAATATTGATTTTTATTCAAGCAGGTAATGGGATTACTAGCTTATCTGTTTGAACTTGTGGAAGCCTGGTTTTCTTTACCAAGGCCCTCTAATTTGGTGGGATTCAAGCATCAAACTTTTTCTCATCTATGACATTTATCTGCTGAAATTCCTCATAAATTCTTTATGCTCTCCAGCTGTGGTTTTCTTCTGGGCCCCCTGTAGTCCCCTAAAAGCCTTTTGCAGGGCTCAGCCAAGAAAGTCAGGGGAATTGTAGTCAGCTTTGAGGGCTCCATTCATTCCAGGATTTTCCTCTTCAGTTTCCAAACTCTACCAACTGACACCTCAAGCTAAGAGAAATGCAGCTTTCTACTCGAGTTCTAATATCCTTACAGGCCACACCCAATAGGATGTCCTCAGAAGAAAGATCTTCATAAATATGGATGAACTCAAGGTGCATTCCTTCTTTTAAGGCTGAAAGCCCTCTAGTTGATGCCTGCTTCTAGTTGCTGTCTATGACTTTAAATAGGTGTGCAGGTGGGTGGGAAGGTGTTTTTTAATTTTGTTCGGAGTTTATAATTGTTTCTGTGGGAGAGTTATTCTGACAATGTGCTCCCTATTGTTGATTAGCAAATTTTCTTTTAATAATACTCATTTTATGACCATAAATTGTTAAAATGAATAAATAATATTACATATAATAACCTTTCTATTCTCATAAAAGTTTGGAGTGGGTAAGATCAAGGGGTACTGACAAGAAACATATTGTGACTTTTACACGATTTGGAAGGGACCAAAATGACTAGCAGCAGCCTACACACGCCATGCTCATGGAGAGAATTGAAGGTAACAAGTGGATATCCACCTTCAGATTGATCATCTAAGAGAGAACATTGTGAGTCAAAAAAGAAGTGACAGGAGGCACCCAAAGTGAAGGAGAAGGAAGTGAGATGACCTACTCTGCAGTTTGGAGGTACACAGAGAAGATGAGTGTACACATGGGGAAGGCGCAGAGGGGAGAATCCTAGGTCTCTACACTCCCCCCACTCTTCCATGATCATTGCAATCTGATCTGCAGGAGGGACTCTCCACTGCAAAAGGCCTCAGGACTGACATAGGGAGCTATATGGAGACTGTGCAGCAGCATTGCTCTGGAGAAAGGGCACAGCGGTGACACACTGACTCATAAAACCTGGAAGCTGCTTCTACCTAAGGATCAGATCTGTTGCTGCTGCCTCCCCAACACCCCTGCCAGTCTGGGGTCAGGGAGGAAGCAGGGAGGCCAGGTACTCCCATGAGTAACATGGGCAGGAGCCCTCAAGCCAGCACAGGCCATCAGTCACCATCACTGGAGGGCCAAGTGAGACTAAACTCAAGCCACATAGGGCAACATATGCCACCACCCATAGATCTGAGCTTGACAGCTCCCAAGCCATCATCAGCAGACAATCATCACCACCCATGGGCAAAGGTGGAGCTGCACTAAATCAGGGATAGGCTAACAGATGCCACTGCCTGCAGATCTGAGTGGATCGGTTCTTAAGCTTGAAAAATTCACTAAAGAAATCAAATTATTAAAAAAAAGTCAAACAGAACTCCTAAAAATGAAAAATTCATTCAAGGAAATACAAAACACAGTAGAAAGCTTTAAGAATAGGCTAGATCAGACAGAATAAAGAATCTAAGAGTGTGAAGACATCACCTTTGAATTAAACAAGTCAGTCAAACATAAAGAACAGAGGCATAAGGGGAACCAACAAAGCCTACAAAAAGTAGGGGATTACTTAAAAAGGCCTAACATAAGAATGATAGGAATCCCTGAGGGTGAAGAAGAAAACACAAATGTTGGAAAACCTATTTGAGAGAATAATTGCAGAAAACTTCCCTGGCCTTGGAAAAAATTTAGATATCCATGTACAGGAAGCTCAATGAACACCTGGGAGATTCAACGCAAAGAGGCAATCTCCACAACACATAGTCATCAGACTGGCCAAAGTTAACACAAAGGAGGAACTCCTGCAAGCAGTACGGTGAAAACATCAGGTAACTTACAAAGGAAAACCCATCAGACTAACTGAAGATTTCTCAACTGAGACCTTACAAGCCAGAAGGGATTGGGGCTCCATTATCAGTCTTATCAAGCAGACTAATGCCCAGCCTAGAATTCTGTATACTGCAAAACTAAGTTTCGTATATGAGGAAGAAATAAAGGCTTTCTCAGACAACCAAATACTGAGGGAATTTGTTAAGAATAGACTTGCCCTGGAGGAAGTACTCAGATCTGCATTATACATTGATCAGCACAAGAGACACCCACTGGTGAAAAAGTACTCAAAAGCTAAAGCTCAGAGCCCATATATCATAATGTCTCAAGAGGTAATATAAAACAATAAGAGTCTACTCAACAGGATGAACAAAAATCCATCCCACTTATCAATTCTATCAATAAATGTGAACAGCTTGAATTCCCCATTCAAGAGACACAGGATGGATGAATGGATAACAAAATACAAGCCAAGTATCTTCTGTCTCCAGTAAACACATCTAATCCACAAGGACTCATTCAAACTCAAAATGAAGGGATGGAAAAAAATATTCCATGAAAATGGAAATCAAAACAAGCTGGCATAGTCATTATCATATCAAATAACATAGACTTCGAATCAATAATAGTAAAGAAAAAGATGGTCATTATATAATGGTAAAGGGAGAAATTCAACAAGAAGACATAACAATCCTAAATATTTACACACCTAACACAGATGTACCCAAATTCATAAGTCGAATCCCATCAGATCTAAACAAAATGGTAAATAGTAGAATCATAATAGCTGGAGACTTCAACACCCCACTGACAGAACTGGACAGATCCTCCAAGCAGAAAATAAACAAAGAAACAATGGACTTAAATGGGACACTAAAACAGATTGGCCTAACAGAAATTTATGGAACATTATATCCTAAAATTACTGAATATGCTGATGTTCTATCAGCACATGGAACGTTCTCTAATATTGTTCTCATCTTAGGCCATAAAACATATCTCAACAAATTCAAAAAATTTATGAATCATACCATGTATCTTCTCAGACCACAGTGGACTAAAATAAGAAATCGGTTCCAACAAACACACTCAACTCTACACAAAGTCATGAAAATTAAACAACCTATTGCTGGATGATTATTGGGTCAAGAAGAAAATTAATATGGTTATCAAAAGATTCTTCAAACTAAATGACAAAGTAGAAAAAATTTATAAAAATCTGTAGGATTCAGCAAAAGCAGTCCTAAGAGGAATATTCATAGCCTTAAATGCCTACATCAAAAAGACAGAAATATCCCAAATCAACAATGTAATTAATCATCTCAAGGAATTAGGAAAGGAAAAGCAAACCAATCCCAAACCCAGTAAAAGGAAAGAAACAACTAAGGTCAGAGTAGAATAAATGAAATAGATAACAAAAGAACTATACAGAAGATTAATGAAACGAAAATTTGGTTCATTGAAAAGATAAACAAAATTGATAGACCTCTTGCTAGATAACCATAAATAAAAAAGAAAGGATCCTAATAAACTTAATCAGAAATGAAAAAGGATATATTACAACTGATACCACAGAAATACAAAACATCATCCGTAAATACTATAAAAATTTCTATGCACATAACTTGAAAATGTAGAAGAAATGGACAAATTCTTGGAAACACACAACCTCCCTAAGCTCAATCAGGAATAAACAGAATGCCTAGACACATTCTATGAATCCAGTATCACCTTGATACCAAAGCCAGGAAAACACACAAAAACAACAACAACAAAAAAAACTACAGACCATTATCCCTTATGAATATAGATGCAAAAATTCTCAATAAAATTCTACCAAACTCAATTCAGCTGCACATCAAAAAATAATCCACCATGACCAAGTGGGCTTCCTCCCAGGGATGCAGGGATGAGTAAATATATGTAAATCCATAAATGTGATTCATCACATAAACAAAAATCAGAACAAAGATATATAATCGTCTCAATAGATGCAGAAAAAGCATTTGACAAAATTCAACACCCTTTTATGATACAAACTGTCAACAAAATAGGCATAGATGGAATATACCTCAAAATTATAAAAGCCATGTAAAACAAACCTACAGCCAACATCATACTGATGGGGAAAAAATGAAAGCATAGAACTGAAAATAGACATTGCCCACTGTCATCACTTTTATTCAACATAGTGAATAATAGTCCTTGCCAGAGCAATCAGGCAAAAGAATGAAATCAAGGGTAACCAAATGGAGAAAGAAAAAGTCAAACTATCACTCTTTGCTAATGATATGATCTTATAGCTAGAAAACCCCAAAGACTCTGCAAAGAGATCTCCTGAAGTGATGAACAAGTTCAGCAAAGTCTCAGGTTACAAAATCAATGTACACAGATCAGGAGCATTTCTATACACCAACAACAATCAAGCAGAGAATCAAATCAAAGATTCAATATCCTTCACAATAGCAAAAAGAAAATAAAGTAACTAGGAATATATTTAACCAAGGTAGTGAAAGACTTTTACAAGGACAACTACTAATTGCTGAGGAAGGAAATCACAGAGGATGTAAACAAATGGAAAAACATATCATGCTCATGGATTGGCAGATTCAACATTGTTAAAAATGTCCATATTACTCAAAGTGACTCTCAGAATCAATGCAATCCCCATCAAAATACCAACGTCACTTTTTGCAGATCTGGAAAAAAATAATTCTATGCTTCATTTAGAACAAGAAAAGAGCCCAAATAGTCAAACCAACCTTAAGCAAAAGGAACAAATCTGGAGGCATCATTCTACCAGACTTTAAGCTATACTATAGGGCTACAGTAACCAAAACAATATGGTACTGGCATAAAAGTGGAGACATAGACCCAGAGAACAGAACAGATAACCCAAATATAAAACCATCCACATATTGCTATCTGATCTTTGACAAAGCACACAATATACACTGGGGAAAGAATCCCTATTCAATAAATGGTGCTGGGAAAATTGAATAGAGACATGTAGAAAATTGAAATAAGATCCATCTCTCTCACCACTTATTAAAATTATTTCAAGATGGATAACAGACAAATCTAAGACATGAAACCATAAGAATTCTAGAATAAGATATTGGAAAAACTTCTAGATATTGGCCTAGGCAAAGAATTTATGAAGATCCCAATGGCAATCAAATCAACAACAAAAATAAATAAATGGGGCTTGATTGAATTAAAAGTTTCTGAACAGCCAAGGAAACAATCAACAGAGTAAATAGATAACCTATAGAATGGGAGAAAATATTTGTATGCTATATATCCAACAAAGGGATAACAATCAGAATCTATAAAAAATTCAAGCAAACAAGCAAGAAAAAAATCAAACAAACCTATTAAAAAGTAAGCAAAAGACATGAACAGAAGCTTTGCAAAACAATATAGATGAATGGCCAATAGATACATGAAAAAATGTTCAATGTCACTAATCACCAGGGAAATACAAACCAAAACGGCAGTGAGATATCATCTACCTCCAGTGAGAATGGTTTTTATCAAAAAAGTACCAAAACAATAGATGCTGGCATGGTTGTGGAGAGAAAAGAACACTTACACACTGTTTGTGAGACTGCAACTTGTATAACCTGTATGGAAAATAGTATGGAGACTCCTAAAAGAACTAAAAGTGGGCCTACTATTTAATCCAGCAATCCCATACTGGGTCTTTGTCTAAAAGAAAAAAGTCATTTTATCAAAAAGACACTTGCAATCAACTGTTTATTGCACCACAATTTACAAGAATGATTCACAGCCAAATTCTACTAGACATACAAAGAAGAACTATTCCCTATCCTACAGAAATTATTCCATAACATGGAGAAGGAGGGAATCCTCCCTAACTCATTCTATGAAGCCAGTATCACCTTGATACCAAAATCAGGAAAGGACACAACAAAAATAGAAAACTACAGACTAATATCCCTTATTAACATAGACGCAAAAATACTCAACAAAATACTAACAAACCAAATTAAACAGCATATCCAAAAGACAATTCACCATGATCAAGTTTGTTTCATCCCGGAATGTAAGGATGGATTAATATACGCAAATCTATAAATGTAATTCACCACACAAAGAAGCAAAACAAAGACCATATGATCATCTCAATACATGCAAAAAAGCATTTGATAAAATCCAGCACCCTTTCATGATACAAACCCTCAACGATCTAGGCATAGAAGGAACATACCTCAAAATTGTAAAAGCCATTCTATAACAAACCCACAGCCAACATCATACTGAATAGGGAAAAATTGAAAGCATTCCCCCTAAAGAAGTAAAACAAGACAATGGTGCCCACTGTCACCACTTGTATCCAACATAGTACTGGAAGTCCTAGCCAGAGCAATCAGGCAAGAGAAAGAAATAAAGTGTATCTAAATTGAGAAAGAGGAGGTGAAACTATCCCTATTTTTTCATGATATAATCTTTTACCTATAAAACTCTAAAAACTCCACCAAAAGACTACTAGAATTGGTAAATAAATTCAGCAAAGTCTCAGGTTACTAAATCAATGTACATAAATCAGTAGCATCTCTATATACAAATAATAGCCAAGATGAGAGTCATATCAAGAACTTAGTACCATTTACATTACCTGCAGAGAAAATAAAATAACTGGGAATATACTTAACCAAGGAGGTGAAAGATTTCTACAAGGAGAACTAAAAATACTGATGAAAGCAATCACAGATGACACAAACAAATGGAAAAACATTCCATGCCCTTGGAAAGGTAGAATCAACATCTTTAAAATGTCCATATTTCCCAAAGTGATTTACAGATTCAACACAATCCCCATCCAAATACCAATGGCGTATATCACAGATCTGAAAAAAATCATCCTAAAGTTCATTTGGAACCGATGAGAAGCCCAAATACCCAAAACAATCTTAAGCAAAAAGAACAAATCTGGAGGCATCACATTACCTGACTTCAAATTACATTACCAATGCTAGAGTAATCAAATCAGCATGGCACTGGTATAAAAGTAAAGATGCAGACCAATGGACCAGAATAGAGAACCCAGAAATAAAACCATCTGCCTATAACCAACTGATCTTTGACAAAACAGACAATACAAACTGCAGAAAGATGTCCTATTCAATAAATGGTGCTGAGAAAATTGGATAGTCACATGCAAAAGAATGAAATAGGACCCCTATGTCTCACATCATATACAAAAATTAATTCAAAAGACTTAAATGTAAGGCATGAAACCATAAAAATTCTAGAAGAAAATGTAGGAAAAACTCTTCCAGACATTGGCCTAGGCAAAGAATTTATGAGTAAGACCCCAAAGGCAAATATAGCAGCAGTGAAAATAAACAAATGGGACTTAATTAAATGTAAAAGCTTCTGCACAAGAAAGAAAATAATCAACAGAGTTAACACACAACCTGCAAATGGGATAAAATATTTGCAAACTATACATCCAATAAAGGGCTAATATCCAAAATCGACAAAGAACTCAAAACAAATCAGCAAGAAAAAACACCAAACATCTCCATTAAAAGGTGGGCAAAGACAAGAATAGAAGTTTTTCAAAGGAAGATAGACAAATGGTCAACAAATATATGAAAAATGCTCAACGCCACTAATTATTAGGAAAATGAAAATTAAAACCACAGTCAGATAAATCCTTACCCATCTTAGAACGACCATGATTAAAAGTCAGAAAACAATAGATCCTCACTTAGAGACAGAGAGATAAGAATACTTATACACTGTTGGTGGGACTGCAAATTAGTACAATCCTTACATAAAACGCTATGGAGATTCCTCAATGAAATAAATATAGATTTACCATTCAATCCAGCAATCCTTCCACTGGATATCCACCCAAAGGAAATGAAGTCATTTTATCAAAAAGACACCTGCATTTGAATGTTTATCACAGCATAATTCACAATTGCAGAGATGTGTAATTAACCTAAGTGCCCAACAATTCATGAGTGGATGAAGAAAATGTGGTAAATATATACCATGGAGTACTACTCAGTTCTAAAAAGGAATGAAATAATATCTTTTGCATCAACTTGGATGGAACTGGAGACCATTATCCTAAATGAAGTATCTCAGCAATGGAAAAACAAACACTACATGTACTCTCTAATAATTGGGAGCTAAATGACAGGCATGCATGGCCACAAAGGACACTGGAAACCAAGAAGCGGGAGGGTGGGAGAGAGTGAGGGGTAGAAACTTACCTATCAGTTACGATGAACACCATTCTGGTGATGGGCACACTAAAAGCCCCTTACTTAAGCCTTATTCAATATATCCATGTAGCATAAACATTTGTACCCCATTAAGATTTTGAAATAAAAATAATAACAAAAGAAACATATTGTGACTTTCAAAATAAGCAGATTTACCAATGTAGTAACATGAGTGGGTTATAGTTTGTTCTGCTGGCTTATTTTTCAAACAATATTTGAACATATTAGTGTTCAAATATCTTTTCCTGCCAAGTCAACATAATCAAACAAATAGATTAAGAAGGTGAAAGTGCACTCAGGAGTATTCTAAGGCAAACTAAATAACACTCCTATGCATAAAGCCTGTTAGACAAATAAAAATCATCTCTCAGAAATAGTGCTGGCCCCCAACATCGATTTAGTTCCCTCTACCTGAAAATAAGTTTATTTCCTTCTCTTTAAGCTATTCAAATTCTTGCTACTTTTAATAATCTCTTCTTCTTGTCAGAGGTGGGCTGAGGCAGCAATGAGACAGAATACTGAGCTTAGAAACAAGGTCCCAGACTAATTACTCCTGGAAAGGGGTGGCAGGCATTTGAGTCATAAGGTACAATCATCACCAGTAAGCCATCGTCCCATGGCACAGGAAAGGTAGAAGACAGAAACATGGTGACAAAATATCCATGCTCTTCAAGATTAAGATAGTTTCAAACACAAATAGCTAATAAATTTTTTTGCTGGCAGTGAGGGGCACAAATAGGGTCTGATCATGGGGGGATTTGATATCTAAAACAGAGATGGTATAAGGCAGGACACATATCCCACAGCCATTTTCAATAGTGAGAGCAACACTGTTTCAGAACTCATGCTTTTGAATCCCAGATCCATCATTCTCTAGTCGTATGATCTGAGGAAAGTGCCTTTATTTCCCTGTGTTTCACTGTGACATCTGGGAAGAGGAGTGTAATGACTGAGAACCAAACCTCAGTTGCCAGATGTCTCAATTCACTGATAGATGCCTGAGTGTCCCCACAATTTGGACTTTTCACCTTCCCTCTGAACATTTCAGACTCTCCCTTTTCTACTCCTGTTTTCTTTTATTTCACTCCCTTAAATTTCAGCTCTTATTCTCTCCTGAATTAAACGTTTCCAATTCCTTTTCAAAATCTATCTTAGACTGACTTTCAAACCAGCCTATATACCATTACTCCAGCCGCTGCCCTGGAAAGCCATTGGTCCAATTGCAACTTCCTATATCCCAACAGATGTTTACTATCTACTTATGTAAGTAACCAGATACTACTGCTATAAGCACTTTATCAGCACTATATCTAAGCATTCCATATTCCTACTTTGCTAAAGGCAATACCCAAAAAATGGCACTAAAAACACAACTAAAGGGAAATAAACACAAAAGTGTCTTTTGAAAGCTTACAAAACCTGTTCAGTAGAGCAGGCACTTTTAATTAGAAATGTTGCAAGACTGCAGTAGCGGCAAAATGTGATTCTTTAAAACATAATAGAATGTGCTGATTCATAGGCAGGAAGAATAAAATCCAGAATCTGCCTATCAGCCACAGCAATTGTGGCCCTTCTGACTCAATTTCTGAAAAATCAGCCTTAATCGGACCCTTTACACTCAAGCTTAGACTCTTACGGAGGAAAATATGGGCATATCTCTTGAGTTTTGTGAGATAACTTAATTGTGTGATTCTCATTTAGTAGCAAAGAACATAATGCCTGCCATCCTTAAAAGTTCTTCTTGAAGTTCTAGGATAATGGGGATTTCTAAAGGATGTAACTTTGCTCAAAATCCTCAGGCCTGCAATACATAATTTGAAATACTTAAAACATCATCATGAAAAATATATGGTTGGGTTTATTTCGCACAGGAGAAAATGAAGGGGGAGTGATTATTATCAAGTATAATCAGAGAAAGTCTCTTTCCCTGCAGGCCTAAGTTGAAATTGCTCAGGTGTCCTGTGGCTTACGTGAGGTTGTTTCTGGGAATTACATCTGAGCACAGATAGATGGAGTCATTGCCTATTGATGTCTCATGTAGAACCCACAAGTGCAGCTTCTACAAGACAAGTCATCCTCGGGTCAACCTCATGACTTTCCCAAGGCAAGCCAACCTCCTGAAGTAAACAGCCATCTTTAATTTTAATTTTATATTGCACAGTTTTCATCTAAGCAGTCACAGGAAAAATGAGGACAACTCTGCACCTATCACCTAAAACACTGTAAATAGTGAAATTATTATTTTCATGTTTCCAATAAAAAAGAAAAAAATTTTCTATGGGGAAAGCATTTGTTCCTGCCTCTAAGACCTATGACCTATGTTTATGGATCCTGATACAAGTATCAGACATAAGATACTTCATTTTAGTAGCTTCTAACAGTGGTTTAAGAGTATTCCTGGATACTCGCAAAAGAGCCAGCAAAAAGTCTTATCCTAAATGACTCCTCTTGTTCTGCCATATAAATCCATTAAAAGTGAGAATTTCACAAAATTCTCACTCACACTTTAATGTGGTAAAAAATAATTGATCAAATTTTTTAAAATTATTTATTGATGGTCTGTGAAGTAAATGGTGCTAGGATAGGCACTGTGGGATATACATAAGGAAGGTACAGCCTCTTCTCTTAAGGGATTTATTGATATTTCATCAATTACAAAAGATGAGAATTTGTTATTAATGCTGGTGTATTTTTAGAAAATGTGTTGCTAACTTTAAATATAGTCTTTAACATTATTTCAATCAACAATGTATCAAATAACCCTAATTTAGTAGAAGTAATAACACTATTTGGATGCCCAAACTATACAAATGTACATTTGAAATTAAAGTTTATTAAAAGTTTGTCACTATATATTGTGTTTTGATTCATATTGAATTAATTTCTCTATTTCCTGTAATCCCTAATCTTCAGATCAAATTCATGGGATTTTAATAGGTATTTCTGGGCTGCCTTTGGTTTATAGTTATATGGAATCATTATTTCCCATTTCAAAATCCCAACTCAAAAGAGTCCTTGGGACATATTATTGATGTTGTAGAAAAAAACTTGAGCTCTGAAGTCAGAGAGTCTTGGGTCCTTACCCCAACTCTGATGCTGTAACTGGCAATGTGACCATGGGCCAGTTACCTAACCTCTCTGAGCTACCGTTTTCTCTAAATAGGATAAGGTATGCAATTTCCCCAGCACATGATACATTTTAACTACTCTGAACAGAAAATATTGCTCATCTTAGTTGAGGATCTGGCATTTCTGTGAGGTGATCATTCTGAAGATCAGTGATTACCAGATTCAAAATCATTTTCGTGCTTGAAAGGGACAGCCCCAACTTCCTCATTCTACAGATGAGGACTTTCAAATAGACAAGAAGGAAGTCACTTGCCCATGGTGACACATTAGATAGTCGCAGACTTTGGATCAGATCTTGACACCTACGCTAGTCCCTTTTGTACAGTACTATAGAAGATATATCTCTGGAAACTGTAGAAAAGTAGACTGACTTTATAATGGTCTTTGATATCTGCAAATGAGGAGTTTTCCTATTCTTAACATATCTCTGATAAGAGACAGTTACTAGAGCTCCGAATTTGGGCAGAAATAGTAGGTACTAATTATTAGGCCATGGGCCTCATTTTTCTCCAATATAATAAAAGAAAGAATTTTTAACTCCATAAGTTTTTTTTATCATCACTTAGCTATTCTTCTAAGAGAGAAAAAACAGACTAAAGAATAGATAATTGAAAGTTCCAGTTAACTTGGCCCTAGTTAATCCAGACTTTATTATTTCTAAATCATTTCATTACAAACTCTTATTGGCATAATTGCTTTAGAGCCTGTTCCATATGGTAACTTCTGTTCTCTAAGCTGAGCTGACCCCAAAAAGAAGAATCCTTTGAATTCAATCTAAGAGTTATAGTCAATTCTTAGAATGAAGATGGCATTTTAGTCACCTGTGTTTGTGAGCTGGTGTCTTTTCCTATATTTTTACTTTTAAAAATCCAATTTGAGTTTTTTGCCTCATGTCCTCATCTTAGACATCATGAAAAAAAAAAGTGAGTGAAAGAAAATCTTTCCCATAGAAAATCTCACACTTAATGATGCCAACACATCTTTCATTTTACTGGTTGCCTGGCTGACTAGTATATTGGAAATGAGTGAAGATGGGAAAATAACAAGGAACTAGTTTTTGCTGAGGGGAACAAATTCTACAGTTATGAAGTTATAAGGAAAAGCACAATGAAAAATAATCTTAGTATCACAGAAGAAAGCAATTCTCAGCAGTAAAGCAGTAACAAAGAACCAAAAATCTTAGGGAAAACTCAAAATGGGCAGTAACAGCACAAATGTATTACAATGTTCCAAATTGCAAGGTGAATTGAATGATGGAGAGACTGTCCTGAGAAGTCTTGAGATTAGCTCTCAGATGCATTTTATTTGCTTTTCCATTTTTTCTTCTCTGAGTGATTATCTCATCTGTGTAGGCCTTCTACCTTCAGGTCACAGCAACAGGGAAAGACACTTCATACATTCATTAAGACACCATTTGTAGCTCTACTGTGAGGATAATCACTTGTTAGCTTAAGATGGGAATTCATGATTTACAATATTTACAAGGCAGACTCTCTGTTGTGAAGTTAAAGGCTCTAATTCAAATTGGTGGCAGAAACTAGCTAGACCCCTTAAATGAAGCAAATAGTTTTTAAATTTCAGCAGAAGGATAAGAAAAATCCTTAATTAATTAGTGGACTACAACAAGTAGCAAATCTTCCTGACTTCAAATATTCTACATCAATTGTTCTCTATAAAACAAAGAGAATATTGCTCTTTATGTGGTTTTCAAAAAACTAAAGAGACAAGTGTAAACTTAACATGAATTCTTCCTATATGCACAAAAACTCAATAGCAATGATATAACAGTAACAGAGACTTTTACTTAGATGGTATCTGTTTTTAAGATACCAAAAATGCTCTTCCATACCACATTAACCAAAGGGACTCTAATGACATCTTATGAGCTGAGTAGGTGTCAAGGATCATCTTTCTTTTACTGATGAGAAAATGGAGCAGAGCTGGTTCTGTGATTTAGCCAAGATCAAATATCAGTAAGCAAACAATCTCAAAATCAGAGCCTTTCAAGTCTCAATTGACAGTCTCAGCCCAGAGGGTCAATTCCCTGAGTATTATGTGAGAAAATATCACGAGAGCATTAAGGCTCAAGGTCTGTGAGCTCTCGGTTTAGATCTATCCATCTTTTTGTCACGAGACCTTTTGTTCTCATATGCAAAATTAGAATATTTGTCTTACAACATCTCCTGAAAGGCCTAATTAGAAGTTTATGATTTGCAGGGAAAAAATAAACCTAAATGTGCATGACTCGGTTATACCTTATATTAGTCTCACAATTGATTTCTTTTGCACTATTAGTATATATTCTTAGGTTTTAAACAGATGTAAGAAAGGCATTTTAAAGTAAGCCTATGAAAGGAATTGCATACCTCCTGGAAAGCAATCCACATGCATCAACTCTTTCCTCTTTGCAGGTTGCTGTGCTCTAAAATCCCATTCAAAGGAATCATTTGTGCTTCTGACATTAAGGGTAAGACAAGCTCAAGTCTTTATAAATGAACAAAATAGCTATGAGGATTTTGCCTGTGTAGTATTGTAGCTATTACAGATTTTCAATTAACCTTTGTGCCTGCTTGGCAAATACCATAATGGTCAGACTCCAGTGCCATAGACTATGTCACAGTGTGCAAGATAGCTAAAGATTTAGCTAAGACTTGAAGGCAGTTTCTACAAAGAAAAGATACAGAGATCATCCTAATTATTTACTTACATAGAAAGGGTGATCAAAAAAAGAAAAGTTGTCTGTGTCTGACAGGTAAATACCCATTACTACTCAATGCAGTATTAAATATCATTAATGTATCCAAGCATAATGTCATCACTAAGTAATATTTTAATGTAAGTAGAAGTAGAATATTATACTTAGATATTATACAAATCACATGAAGGAGACATAATCCTTTCCCTTCCAGAGCTTAAAGGAATGCCAACACTGTCACATGCATTGAAAGACACACATCTGTATAATACACAAATAAATAACAGTAGGAAATATTAAAAAAAATAATTTTTTCTATTATCAGGGTTAGTTGTCTGTGTTCTTAATATATTGGTCACTAAATTAGTGCATAAAAAGAAGAGAAATGGCTCTGTCCTTCTGTAAAATGATGTTAGCACTTAAATTTATTATTCCCAGTATCAAAAGGTCAAAATAAAGCAAGGAGGAAACCCAAAGGATTATATTGGCAAGAAATGCTTTTGGTAGTTACTAGTTTTGCCTTATCAGTCAGCCAGAGAAGGGCATTCTGTTCTCTGGAAGTCAACTTCTCATGAGCCTCAGAATCCATTTGATTACCTTTAAGGCTTCTGATGCAACCACTTGAGCCTCTGGGCTCAAGAGCTCTTTTATTCAGATAAAATAGTCCTCCCCAATATACTAGAAAATGGCATGACTTCTAATCCTCATTTATTTCCTAAATAACCTACCTTATTTTTTTAATATTCAATTCTGATACTAACTCAATAGATTTTGTAAAAATCTCTCTTAACTGTTTACATATAGAATTCAAACATTCCTAAATAGGAAGTTACTATGAAGGGAAAAGAATGTGAAAAGTCTGCCTTAACTAAATCAAGTTCATTCTAGAAGCAGAAATTCATCAAAAATAGGAGGTACTTTTTTGAGATCTGTTTAGAAAGTGTCATGACAAGAAACAGTTCAAGAAGCAGAAGCACAAAAATTTGGGGAAATGGTGGAATGAGACAATTCCAGTATAAAAAAAAGATTGAGGTATTCATCTTTTGGGTTTGAATTATGAAAGACCCTCTGCTAACACACAGGAAGTTATACTGGTGACTCATGGAGAAGGCAGCCAGGAGAGCAAAGGGTAGATCTGCCAAAAGTAGATGCTGAACCAGACCTGAAAGTTTTACATAGACATAGTCAGCCCACAAATCCATGTATCTTCATGGGAAAACAGTGGTGTGTTTGGGGTGAAGGTGGGAAGGGCTGATAATATTTTTCCATTTTTCTTTCTCCTCTCATGTATAGAAAGAATAAAGAAAATTATAGCAGAACACACATGTGTGATGGTGTGGGAGTTGTCAGGTGGGTGTGTACTTAGGGGGACTCCTGCTTTTTGTCATACCTCACTGATTTTCCTCCTCCATCCTCTTTACTGGATCCTTTCCCTCCACATGACTCCAAATTTTGGAATGTCCTACCATTGGTTCCTTGGTCCTCCTTTCTTTTCTAGCTACACTCACTCTCCTGGCAATCTTATCAGTCTCAGGGATTTACCCACTATACAGTAATGACTCTCAAATTTATCTCAAATCCTGACCTCACTATGTGCCTACACAGCAACTTCCTTTGGAGTTGGCCATCTCATATTTAACTTGCCCAACACTAAATCATTGATCACCACTCCCTCACCCAAAAAATATCTTCTCTACTTGCAGCCTTTCTTGGCATAGATGTTAGAAATTTCTTGTGAAAGCTCAAGTCAAAAACCTTGGGGTTGTCCTTGACTCCTCTCTTTTATTTAACAACACTCATTCAATATTTATGCAAATTCTGTTGTCTCCATCTTTAAAATATGTCCAGTATCTGACCCTTTTCCACCACTGTTCAAACCACTGCTGTCTTATTAAATCTCATCCCCAGGACTCTGTTTAAAATAAGCAGATACAATGCCCCTACACAGAGACCCAATAGAACCTACATGGTCTTGCCCTACAGATTTTTTTCTTAACCCTTTCCTCATAGTTGGAAAAATCTATCAAGTTTTTTATTTTAAGTTTTTTGGTTGAAAAGAACAGTTTCTTACTAATAAAATGCATATTCTTCCAAATCTATTGTTTGGCTAAGTCCTATACAATCTTGACTTTTTACCTGCAATAGTGTAGATTTTCAAAACCCCAAAATCCTTTTCTCTGTTTTGGTACTTTGTCCTGTGGCAATGGATACTTTACCAATTCTATTTTAAATGGAGTAACAATAAGTTGAAAAATAATTTTTAGAAATGAAAGACACATAGAATGAATGCCTCTCCCCATTTATACAGGGTGATACGCTTATAGCGGATTAAATGGCAAACCAGTTTAGCTGACACTGTTGGAAAGACTCTTCCTTTGCCAGAAAGAGGTTTAGCTATTTTAGAAATTCAGAGTCTATAATAGCCTTAAAAAAATCAACTTCCATACTCCTTCCTTTTTCCAGTTCTCTTATATCCAGGATATCCAGGATCCTCTTTAAAAGGGAAATTTAGGATATTTTATAATTCTCCTTCACACTAAATTTTTCACTGAAATTTGTGGTAACTTCTGAGTCCCCCTCATGGCTACACATGACAGCCCTCACAAGATAACACCCATTGCCTCAAGATGACTTTGTCCTCAGGTTTATAATTAGTCTATTGTTCACAGATGAGTGATAATGAGGATTCTCAGACATTCTGGATAGGCTACCACCTGTAACAAGTATAAATATTCTTAGGTCAACAATCTTAGGTGTTCAAGAAAAATTATTTTCTTTCATGGCTGAATTTAATTTCTATGTCGAGTGCCCATTTTGCTAAGTGATGGAAATAAGATCTTTGTTAATTAAGGTTCTCTCCCACCTTCTTTCCCCCAGATTTCCATTCTATTCTAGTCAAAGGGTAAAAAGAAATTGCTGAGAGGAACAACATCCACAAAATTAGGCAAAATATCTATAGAAAGATGGACTTTCCAGGCCTTTCTCTCACACTCTGAGAGAGCAGAGTGTATCCAGGGTTACCTGGGCCCTGACAAGGATGGGAACTTGCTGATGTTAAGTTGTTTGAAGAACCAGAAAAGACTGATGTTTGTAGACATTCCCTTAAATGGAAGTACCAACACTGTTAGTGTAATTATTCTAAAATAATGTTATAAGCCCCAGTAAGCAGAGCAGTGGTGGAATGAAAAATATACCTTCATTTTCACTCTGGCAAGATCTCAGCTGAGAAGAAATTGTCACCAGCTGCAGCATGCCTCCTGTAAAACAAGGGACAAGGGAAAAGCTATGCAGAAATACATCACTTCTATTTCTGCTCTATACAGTAACCTCATTCCATGAGGTTATGTTATGTAGCCTCAGTTAAACAAATTGAGAATTTTAGCAGACGTGTGTTCTCTTCTTGCCCAGTCAAAACCTTTCCTGCAATGTTGCAATATCAAAGCAATCTCATCTGGTGATTTTGGGTAAGTCACCTCTAACATGAAGCCTAGGAGGCATAGTACATCTGTTTGTTTAATTAATCAATTAGTTAATAAATAGTACGGATTACTGGATTGCCTACCAGCTACATATATTTCCCAGGACCTGACAGAGCAGTTCAGCAGGCTGGCTGGGCAGTAGGGCTTAATACTACTTTGAGCCTTGGAACTTTTGGGGTAAAAGGCAGGCCCCTTTTCTCTGTTACTCTGCTGCCACTGCCTCACCCCACCCTGGACCCTGACCCCTAACCCCTGGGGTTCTGACCCAGGCTCAGCACCTAACCTAGATTTGGCTTTTGTTATTGCTATGAGCTCTCACTCTGATTAGCCTGGAAATAGCAAATCTAGAACAAGTGACTGCCTCTCTGCTCCTGCCAAAATTAGCCATAAAACTTTTAGTCTTGAGGACAAGATCACTATAAAAATTGCTGTATAAATTGTTATATAATTAATATAAAATATGCACTTTATGTAAATTATGTTAGTTTGCCAAATCATCCTCAGTAACATTAGCCTAACCCTCTTTTGTATGTATTAAATAAGTTTTCATTTCCCAAAACTAACACTTGCTTAGGGTGGGCTGTCCAATACAGTAGCCCCTAGCCACCTGGAGCTATTGAACATTTGAAATGTGGCTACAGTAATTTTGATTTTATGTAATTTTAATTAAGATTTAAATTTAAAAAGTGACATTCCTTTCAGTTATTGGAAAATTTTGAACACTTTTGGAACAATTTCAATATGTGAATCTACTTTATCTGTTGTATGTTTATGAACCCTAAATGCAGAAAAAATGTTTCTGATATTAGTATTAAGGTATATTATAAGTGCAAAATACACATTGGGTTTTGAAGACTCAGTACAAAAAAAAGAGAACATAAAATATCTCATTAAAAGTTTTATGTTGTTTACATTCTGAAATGATAATATTTTGTATATATTGGGTAAAATAAAATATAGTATAAAAGTTAGTTAGTGCAGTGGCCCAATTATAGCTCACTGTAACCTCAAATTCCTGGGCTCAAGCGAACTTCCCACCTCAGCCTCCCAGGTAGCTGAGACTACAGTTGGGCACCGCCACATCCACTAATTTTTTTTTTATTTTTTGTAGAGACGGGGTCTCACTATGTATTCTAGGTTGTTCTCAAACTCCTGGCCTCAAGTGATCATCCCTCCTCAGCCTCCCAACATTCTGGGATTATAGGCATGAGCCACCGTGTCCAGCCAATGGTTTGAATAATATTGGACAGTGCTGGTTTGGACAAACCGTGCTCATTAACTGGCCTTACTATACGTTAAGAGCCATATCACTTTCTATAAGACTTTGCCCTGAAACACTAAGTGAGTATTTTTAGCCTAAGGCTCCCACTATGAAAAATAAAACCCCTGTATTCTTTTTTCCTATAGGAAAATCTCTCTCCCTTTTTGATAAGAATATAGACCTAGTTTGCAAAGCAAAACAGGAAGAACTACTTAGGCTCCTCTTTCCTCTCCAAAATTTGCATCCAGTAATGCATTCTGGACATTATTTCTGCAGCTTCTACCATCACTGAAGCTCTTTCTGTTGAAAATCTCCTGAGTGAAATAAAGAGAGCAGATGAATGAATAAAACAGATTAGGATGTTATTTCCTCCTTCTTTTGTTAGTTACAAAATGCACCATATGGACATATCACAATGTGCCTCCCAGAAATTTGAATCTCTGATAAAGTTGGGTTTTTTTTTTGTTTTTTTTTTAAGGAATGACACAAAGTACTCATGATGAATGAACTTTGAGCATTAAGTGATGAATAAGTTTTTGAATAACCGTCCTTTCAGAAGTTATATCAAGTTTCTAGTAATATAAGCACCTTAGTTTTGTTTAAGTGGCTCATACTTCAGGTGTGGAACAAATCTAATGCCTCTATAAAATCTTGTAGTGAAGCGAAACCTACACATTTCCAGTGTTTGCATATGAACGGATTTTAGAGATTTACAAATTAGGATTTTAATCAACTCTCAGAGTTTCTTGCATGAGGAAACTAAATCAATTTTACTTTGGTCTTTAAAAAATACTGTATTACTAACTTTTTTAAGTAAATGCTATCATTGTTCAGGAATCTGCTAAAACAATACTACAGGATGTCCCAAAAGTCACCATACACAGGGAAAATGGGAAATTGTAGCTAAATGTACCTATATTTATAAAACATTCATTACAAAATTTTACAGAAGTTTTCTTTTGCAAGGAGACTTTGGGGACACCCTGTATTATAACTTTGTGGAAAATACTCCTTGGCCAAATATACATTACATAAAACTGGGAACCATTTTTTATTAAATACCAAAAAAAAAAATTAAAAAGACACAAAAAATTATTCTGGCTCTTCAGGTATTACAACATAGTCCCAGAGGTAAGAAATACACACATAAAATAGATTGTCTTTAAATAAACAAAGAGGAATAAAAAGAAAAATAATAGAAGGGATCAGCACAAACTAAGACGGAAGACAATAAAGAAAAATCTCAACCAATTTAAAAAAATATAAATCTGCTCCAAATAGGGCCAATACAATTCCTATAGTTCAGATTCAAATATAGTTTACTTCTGTTTCTGGTAATATGGTAAGCTATGTACCTGGAACAACCTCTTATTGAAAACAACTAATCATCCTAACTATAATAAATATTTTTTAAATGTTCTTAAAAGAAACAATGAGCTGGAAAAAAATCAAAGAAATTCTCTAGTGAAAAATAAAAATCTAGGCCGGGCGTGGTGGCTCACGCCTGTAATCCTAGCACTCTGGGAGGCTGAGGCAAGGAGGATCGTTTGAGCTCAGGAGTTCGAGACCAGCCTGAGCAAGAGCGAGACCCCATCTCTACTAAAAATAGAAAGAAATTGGCCAAACAACTAAAAATAGAAAAAAATAGCCAGGCATGGTGGCGCATGGCTGTAGTCCCAGCTACCTGGGAGGCTGAGACAGGAGGATCGCTTGAACCCAGGAGTTTGAGGTTGCTGTGAGCTAGGCTGATACACCATAGCACTCTAGCCCACGCAAGAGAGCGAGACTCTGTCTTAAAAAAAAAAAAACCCTAATTGAGAACTAGAACCCAAATAAGTAAGCAGAATACCGAAACCACCGTTTATCCTGAGGTCATTGGCCTAAGTAAATTTAAGCTTCTATTTTCATAGACTCATGAGATTTTAGAAGTTGTAACCCCAAAGAGAAAAACTTTCACTATAACAGCCAGCCAGAAATAATATTCTGCCCCTCAACTCCAGAGGCCTTCAAGGAAATTTATCTATCTTCAAGCTTAGTGTTGAACAGAGGGGGAAAAATCCTTACTGAGAATTTGGAACCCCAAGCCAACTCTCACAAATGTCCACAGAATAAATGCACATTGTCTCAGTGTTTGAAAAAGCTTCAAGTCTATAATTAAAATTAATCTAAACTGGAATTTTCCCTACTTGTCAGACAGAAGCAAATGAAAATCTCAAAAGAAACCTCTCTCATTTCAAAGAAACTCATCCATTCACAAATACAAACTAAAAGCAAAAAGAAAAGAGACACTATGATTGAGAACCAGCAGCAAGAACACAGAATCCAAAACGACTTTATTCAGATAGACACATTGTCAGACACAAACACAAAATAATTATGTTTAATATGTTTAAAAAAATTTAAAGCCAGAAAATATATACTCAATAGACAAAGCATATTTAAAATTGACCAATTATAATTTTTAGAAATCAAATGAAATAAGTGAAATTTAAAAACACAATGAATAGGTTTAACAACAAATGAATGAAGAGTGAACTTGTGAGCTGAGAGACAGATATAATGAAATTATCCAGATTATAGGTAGAATGATAAAGGGATGGAAAATAAGAAAGAAAAGTTAAGAGACAAACAATTAAAGTGAGAACGTATTTATATATGTCTACTTGAAGTTCCAGAATGAAACATAGATGAGGAAATATTTAAAGGAATGGTGGTTGAAAATTATCCAGAACCATTGAAGTACTCTAGTCCACAGATTCAAAAAGCCCATCAAAACCATACCTAGATATGTAACAGGAAGAATAAAGCAAAGAAATAATATTAAAAGCAGCCAGAGACAGATCGTCTTCAAAGGAAGAATAGTTTGTATTGACAGCTGGCTTCTCATCAGCAACTATGGGAGCCTTAAAATGAGACTGATATATTTAATATGTTGAGAAAAAAATTACAGAATTATGTATATAGTAAAAATATCTATCAAAAACAGGGATAAAATAGGACATTTTCACAAAAACAAAATCCAAAAGTATTTACACTCAGCTGTTCTTCATTAATAGGAATGTGGGAGGATGCATTTCAGGAAGAAGGCAAGTGATCCCAGAGGGATGGAAAGAACATAGAAATTGATGAACGTTAACTATTTGGAACTATAATAACAATGTGTTATAAAACAAATAAGACAATTAAAATGTACAACCACAAAAAAATTAAGAGAAGGATGAATAGAGTTAACGTTTCCAAAGTCTTTTGTGTTGTCCGACAGAGAAAAAGTAGTATTAATTAAATTTAGACTTTGATAAGTTAACCACACATATTGTCATTACAAAAAAGATATAGAAATGGAGTATATAACTTCTAAACAAGTAGATGAAAAAAGCAAAGGAGAAAAATTATCCAAGAAAATACAAAAAGGAAGAGAAACATGAGTGGCAACTAATAGCCCAAAATAAGATAGTACAGTATATACAGTTGTATCAGTAATTACATTAAATGTAAAAGGACTAAATGCTCCATTTATTTAAAAAAGTGCTAAATACTGTTTATGAAAGACATATTGAAGAGTTTCTCTTCCAGGAACATGGAGTACACTACGCTTACTTTTCCCTACTCCTCCCACTAAGTGCAACTAAAAAGCTTGGACGTTGTGTGTAAAACAAACATAAGAAGATCCTGAAAGGTGGAAGGTAGACCAGCTGGGTACCTCAAGACCCTAGGAACAACATGATAGGGAGTTCCTTAGGTTTCCCTTTGCTTCATATATCTCAGAATTTTTGCCAAAGAAGCCAGCAACTTGGAAACACCAAGGGCACAAACAAACATTAAAGAAGCCCCAGAAGTACCTGCTTTATCTAGCGCCCAAGGATCAAGAAAGGGGCAGCATAGCAAGGAAGAAAACTTTTAGATAATAACTGTTCAACTCCAGGCAAACACCACAGAAAAAGACGGTGGCCCCACCCATGCCAGCAAAGGCCGAGTGGGGAACCTAGATTTCTGCCCTTATTGAGCTATAATAAGGCACTCCAACTTCCTCATCTTGCAGGGGTGGTATCAGAGAAGACCAAATGTGGAGCTATCACTTTTATCCCTGCTGGATGGTAAGGAGACCCTCATTCTAGAGTATCATAGCTGACCACTTGGCAAGTCTGGAACTCCATCCCCACCCTGCAGTGTCAAGGCATCTTTCCTGCTCAGGTGGTGTCAGGGGAGGCCTAGTGAAGATCAAGATTTTCACCATTGCCCATTGTCCCAGAAGTGGAAGAGTAATAACAAGGCACTCCTATCCCTCCCAGCCAGGAAGATATCAGCTTAGACCTAGTTGGGACCAGAACTCTCACCCCTACCCAGCCATAACAAGGAGCACCTCTCCTTGGGTGTCACACAAAAGCCAAATGGGGAACATGGAATTCTACCCTCACTCCCCATGCTGCAGTAACAAGGCTATCACACCCTCACTCCCACTTCCCCTGCCAGAGCAGTGCCAGAAAAGATCTATTAAAACAGAAGTTTTAAATAATATCCAGAATCTCATCACATAATATTTGAAATGTACAGTTTCAATCAAAAATCACTTACCAAATCAGGATTCAGGATGATTTTAAACTGAATGAAAGACATCTAAAACATAAGAATACAAAAAGTTTAAATGTAAAAAGAAAAAGGAAAACATCCAAAAAAAAAAAAAAGACAAAAGAAAAATGCATCCAGCAAAAACTAACCATAAGAAAGATGATTTGGTTATATAAAATACAAATACAAAATAGTCTCTAAGACAAGAAGTTCTACTTGAGATAAAGTAGGTCGTTTCAGCTAAAAATTTCAATTGATCAGGAAGACAAAGTTTTAATGTACCTAATAATAATAGCTTCCAAACTCACAAACAAATATTGTCAGAACTACCAGGAGAAATAGAGAATAGGGATCTATTTGTTACTACAGCCTCGCATACTTAAAATGTCTGGACAACCAATTTAATTCACTCCGAAGCCTTGTTTAATTCTGGAGAAAATTAGTTATCAGGCAGTGATGAAGCTTTGTTCCAAAAAGACATATGTGTATTGTCACGTCGGCCTCATCTACATCTCTTGTAGTCCTCTGGTGTTCCAAGGGGGTGTTCTGAGGTGTCAAATTGACTGCAGCGTTTCTCCTAGGGAGGCAAGGGTGGGCGGACGAGGAACGAAGAGTCACAGCACAGGAAGCCAGCCGTGCCTGACACTCACCTGCAGACTTCACTGCTACAGAGTATGTGGCTTAGTGAGACTCAAAGAAAGCAGGAGACATTTCCATGAATGTGAACAGCATCTGTTAAGATTATGGCATTTCCTGCAGAAAACACAACAGTAATGACTACAGAATGCTCCCACTAGGATACCTCATGAGTCAGTCACTCAAGCAAAACAAACCTTGAACACCCAAAGTTAATCTGAAGTATAATCCCTTATTACTGGTTCTTGGCGTTATACTTTCCTGGGGTTGCCTGGACTCTCCTGTAAGCACTAAGAAAAGTATCCCAGGGGGAGTTATAACTTTTTCTTCTACTGAGAGAATTTAAAATGATAGTGTCAGAGAAACAAAGGCAAGGCTCTCCTTACCAACCACCAATCACAAAGTATAGGAGCAAACCAAAGGTCTCCCATTACCTGCTCTGAGCTAGTCTCAGAGGTAAAAGATGAACAGAGCAGCCATTTAACTACCCAGTATGTATTAACACAGATAATATCTCTAGGCAGGACAGCAGAAAATTCCACAGATTTTTCTCTGTACTCCCACAGCCCCTTGTGATGTAGCTTTCAGAGGGCAGACAGGGTGAGGGGTGGAACTACACGCTGCAGCTCTCGGCTGCCCCACTCACAGGGGGCACCCAAGGGGAGAGATAGGACCCTGAAACTAGAGCACAGGACCCTCAGGGCTAAATTTCTCAAGGGCAGTCTGCCACAATCTACCTTTCCCTAATCACCAGGACCGCAAATCATCAAGGAAATTCATGAAACGCCATATCATAAGTGAAGAAAAAAGGGGACCTACCCTTGCCATCAAGATTCCAGTGGCAGGCAAAGTGGAAACCAAGCCTGGTAGACACACATATTTTTTTTCTCCCAGCATCATTGCTGGGGAACCACAGGAGAAACAGCTGTATTGTTAAAGGATTTTAAGTCTAAAAGTATTGATCACATGGAATGTATGTAGTCTTCCTTACTGGAAGAACTTTTATCCCAGGCTGTAATCTAAAAGATCTAAAACTTCACTGCCTGCACTGCCAGAAGCTTTTCCATTGAACAATACTCCTCTTTTAAAAAAAAAAAAGAATTCTCTACATTTTGGTTTTCATCTCCTTAGCAGAGCAAATTATCCCATCAGCCTGTGGAGAAGTGGGAGGTTATTGTTCATGAAACTATGAAAGAGCATAACACAACAATGCAAATGAGAAGCTTGAAGTCTATGTCACCAGTTAAAGCTTATCCTAGAAAACACTCATTCTCAGAGAAAAGAGAGGAGAAAAATATACTGTAGCTTTTATGTAGCAAGTTTTGAGAAGAATATTAGCACTGTATTTAAGGGAAGCAAGAAATAGCTATTAAACACCTCCATCATTCCAAGGCCACTTTTTAAGGATGTTTTGTTATTCTGAGTCAGAATGAATGTTTTCTGCCTGTCTGACCTGGAGAGGTATGTTAGTCCACAGTTCTACAGCTTCTGCCTAGAAAGTACTAACTGAAGGTTATAAAACTCACTGAAGGACACAAGCTAGCCAGCATTCAGGCAAAATCACATTTCCTGCTCCAACTTACTCTCAAATAGCCATCACATAGCATTTACTTTCGGCAGCAGGGCCCTTCTGTTAAGGAGCAAAATACCAGGAGGAGAGTAGGGGGAGATTATTCTGGTTTCCTGGGTAACTCTTGGATATTCAGGGAATTTTTCGTGTTTTTCAAAGACAGTGAGTACTTTATTTGATTTTAGACCATCCACACTCTGCAGTAGGTCTTAACAGGTCTATTTCATGCTTTCTGGTGAACCTTAAATGCAGGTCTCAAGGTAGCAGTACACAAACGGAGAGTCTTCACCTTTTTAAGACCAAGTGTACTCTGGAAGAGCTTTGTGTATTTGGATTCATTAAGAAACAGCCAGAAACCAATAGCCCACTTAGAACTTGAATGTTGCAGGGCAGAGGGGAAAGTTATTCAAGATAACACTAGAGTTAAGTAGGCCCAGAAATAAGAGATTCTTAGAACCCTTTCAAGGCCCACCTTAAATAATTGCCTCTCTGAGGTCTTTCCCTACTTCTAATTCAGCTTCCTCCACTGCTATGTTGTTTATCATAGTCTTTAAAGACCCATAAAATAACTTTGTATTTATATGTCTATTGTCTTTCATAGGTAGAGTACACAAAAGGATATCCCTTGACTCACTTGTGCATCTATCCCCCGAATTTAGCACAGGTTCTGGTACTCAATACTGACGAATGAATTAGGGGTATTTCCTTATGGGTCTCCAACCTGAAGGTACTAAAATATCTAACTTTCAGGTCATTTGACATAGCTGATGAATAATAATATACACATGCTAATTAGATCCATTCTAAACATGTTTCCAACATCATTGGGTCTTTTGCGATACCCAGGAGTTCCACCATTTTTCCCACTCCCTGGACTAAACTCCTGTGAGGCTGTTTTGAATTTTTAATCTTCTTCTAAATCCCCTAAAATCACTTCCAAAATCTGACTACCAACAGATCTGATAATATTCTACTAAAAAATAGATCCCATCAGATACAAATTTCTTCAATTTCTCTCTCCTTTACTTTCTTGCATTCTTATTTAACTCTATCTTCATCCATTTCTCTCCTCTTTTCTCAGAGGATAATGTCATACTGCTTTCCAATGTGAACCACCTATTATTTATGGATTCTCTCCCTTTCAACGTCCTTCAGGATTTGTTTCCATCAATTAGCAACCTCATTTTGTACTTTTATTTTCTCTGTCTCCACTGAGATCTTTGAAGCCAACAGATCTTTCTAGCTATGACATCGGTTTCTAGATATGTTACCATGGATAAGCTCTCTAACTCAGTTTCCTCATCTACAAAATAGGAATAAAAATCCATTGCCTCATGATATTTTAGGGGATAATGAAATGAGAAAGTATATATAAAGCACTCAGCCCAGTGCCTGGTACATATGCTAACTCAATAAATGTACACCCCTTTGCTTCCTTTCTTTCTACCCCAAATCAAATCACCTCTAAGGCCTCTGCTTCTCACTTTTGACTAAAACATTCTCTTTCTTTCCTTATCTTTCTTCCAAACCCTAAATTCTGTGCCCACAGTTCTTCTTCTCTCATTCACTTCTCAGCCCACTACAATCTGGCTTCTCCCTCCTCACTCCACTGAAAAATCTCTCACAAATGAAACTAAGACTCTTAAATGCTCTTAGTTTCACATATTTACATTTTTTCTGAAAAAGCCAAAGAATGAATCACGGAATAAAAGACAGGATGAATGCATGAATACATAATATTCTCCCTAGTCTTTCCTAGGTCTTTCCTAATCTATTTTCATGGTTTTAACTTTTAGCCATAGTCCATGAATTCCAAAGTATCTCTGGAACTATCTCTCTCTTAAACTCAATCCCTTATGTTTCCAAGGGCTTTCTAAGACTCTCTATCTGGATATGTCATGGAATAACAACAAAGATTTAGGCAAGAATCTACCCAATTGCCCAAATTAGAAACTCCAGTGCAGCAGCCCTGTGAAGCTGCTTCCTCTTACCTCTCAGAGTTAATCAGTCACTATATCTCTTCAATCCACATTCAAAATATCTCTCAATAGGAACCAAGTTTCTGAAAAGTAGAAATTTTTCTAAATGTTAATTATATGTTCTAGGGTTCACCCACCCATAGGTATAATCACACTAACTTAAATAACCCAAGGTCCTTTTCTCCTTATATCCTCTACACATGGGCCCTCCAGTTTCCCCAATCTGCAAAGGGAGAGCCTCACGTGTGCTTACACCAACTGCAGTATTTGCTCTCCTCTGCATTAGCTTCTCTTTATAGGCATGAGACCTGCCCACGGTGAAACCTTTAGATGCTTCATAATTGCCACTGCTAATGGTGCCCATTGCCAGAAAATTAATAATGCTGTCTGGAATCCTCTCCCCCAAGTGTCCCAAAGCCATGCACTTTGAAACATTAGAGAGTATCAGGTTTTGTGTTCAAGTCAAGACATGGCCCTCCACCCCACTTAGGCTGCATCTCATCTCCTGGCCTGGCACCCAGCTCTCACAGCTTCTCTCAGAAATCCACCCTACCAACTTTCTCACCCCTCATTCCCTAGTACCACCAGTCTCAAAAGTCAGGGAGGAAACCATTGGTGTTCAAGTCTCTTTCCTGAACTAGTCAGTAAAGCTGCATCTCTGAAAAAGATAACCTTATTCTTTGTCTAGCCAATTCCCCAAACTACAATAAATATCAGCTCCAATAAATGCATTCCCATAAATGAGGTGGCTCTACTCATAAGTTCTACAAACAGCCAAATACAGAATCCTAGTTTAGGTTACCTGGGAGACCCTACTAAACTTATAAAAAATTAAAAGGAAGTCATGTGTGTGTGCAACAACATTGCAAAGGGTTAACATCCTAAATTTATCATAAATTCAAATAAATTGATAAGAAAAACACTAAAAACCCAGTGTATAGATAAGCAAAGAATGTGAACAAGTTATTTTAAAAGAGGAAATGAAAATGTTTAAATAAGACAGGAGAAAATATTCAGACTCACCATTAATGAAAGAATTGTAATTTAAAACAATAATGTGTTTTTTCCTATGAAATTGTCCAAGATTTTTTAAATGAAGGCATCCGGTGATATTGGATGAGATATAATAGATTCCCTCATACACTGCTTGTGAGAGAACAAATTGGTACAACTATCCCAGGAAGCAATAAGTGGCAATAGTATCAAGAGTCTTGTAATTATTCGTTTCCTTCTTACCAATTAATTGCTCTTCTGTGAAAATGTCCCCAGGAGATAATCAGAAATATAGACAAATTTCTGTAAAGCAAAAGAATATTTATTACAATATGTTTTTAAGAAGAGTCAAAAAAACAGAAAAAATATGAATGCTCACGATTGATTAAATATATTGTGGTATATGTATTATTAGAATTTTATTATAAAATATGATAGAAGAGCAAGTTTCTGAAGTTTCCATGACATGGGAAAGTAAATATAACTTAATGTTTCCTTTAAAAAGCAAAATTCAATTTTTTAACTTATTTTTAACTCAACTATGAAAAATTTACATAAAACTGAAAGGAATTATGTTAAATATCAAGATTAATTGACACAAAAGTATGGAATTATGAGTGGTGTGAGAAGGGGGATCTTTATCTTCTGTAATACTTTGAAATTTTCTATACAAAGAAATGCAGAAAAGGCATAAATTATTTTTGCCTACAAAATTAGCAAAAGGAATACAAAATATGATGGTCAATGCTAGATAGAATGTGGAGAATCAAACACTTTCATTTAATCCTGGTAGAGGCTTTAAAAAGATTTGAAGAAAGTGTACCAAAATGTTAATAGCAATTATTTCAGGGGGTTGGTATTAACTTTTTTCTTTTTCTAATTCCTCATACTATTGTATATGTATTAGTTTCTGAAGCCTGCTATCACAAAGTGCCAAAAACCAGGTGGCTTAAAATAACAAAAATTTACTGTCTCATAGTCTGGAGGCTAGAAGTGCAAAAGCAAGGCATTGGCAGGGCCATGCTCTCTCTGACAGCTCTAGAGGAGAATCCTTCCTTGCCTCTTCTAGCTTCTGGTGTTTGTGGCAATCCTGGCCATTCCTTGGCTTGCTCATGAATCACTCCAGTCAAATAGCCATCTTCTCCCTATGTGTCTCCACATCATCTTCCCTCTGTGCATATGCATCTCTGCATCCAAAGTTTCCCTTTTTATAAAGACACCATATTGTATCAGGGCCCATTCTAATGATTTAAATTTAACTTGATTACCTATGTAAAGAAGCCATTTCCAAATAAGATCACATAGTGGTTAAAACTTAAAACATATTTTTGGGGGTGGGGTAACATTGTACTTAACCAAATTTGCTTCAGTAGGGATGTATTATGTATTATGATAAACAAGAGAAAGTATAATAAAAATTAACTGGTCCCCATCCTAAAATGGCTTTCAAATCCATTCCTTCTTTCTCCATTCCTATTACATTCTTCAGAGCTGCTACTGCCCTGATTCAAGCAGCCATCATCCCCTCATCTTTCCCAGGGCTACTGCAATAGTATCCTTATTGGTCTCTTCACCTCTAGTTCTTCTCCCTTCCATCCATCTTCCTCATTGTTGCCAGATTTTTTGGATCTTGTTACTCTCCTACTGAATAACTCTCATAGAACCTAAGATTCACAAGATTAAACCCCAACTTCTTAAACATGAGTTATAATATGATCCATCCTCCCTTTTTAACTTTATTGTCCACAAGTTCCAATCCAGAGTTGTTTTCCCCAGCCCAAGTAGCCTATGAACTAGATTTGCTACACTGCACGGTTTCATGAATGTGCCAGTCTCACATCTTGGTTTGTAGGCCCCCACACCTTTTATTTCATTTATTAATTTATTCAAGAAACAGGTATTGGACACTCACCCCATGTCAGGCATTGTACTAAGAATTGGCCATTTAAGAATAGAACACACTCTCCAACTTTCAGGAGCCCAATGTAGTAAAGTACATCAGACATGTGTGAATATTAAAACTTAAAATATGGTACAGTGCTGTTATAACAATCTCACACAGGGTACACATAGGACAGAGAAATGGGAGGGTGTTGATTTTTCTAAAGGTTTGGGAAACAGTTCATAGTAGGGGCACCCAAGTCATTAAAAATATGAACAGGTGTTCCAGTGCCCTGCCCCTTCTCACCTCCTTTAGGTGTCTGATGAAATTCTACTCATGCTTGAAGGATCGATCTTTCTAGACCTGAGGAAACCATTCACTTATTGCTCCGTGATTAGTGAGTGTTTCAAAGCATGCTGCTGTTTGTGACTCTTTGTCTTTGCCATGGAACTATGAAACAGACATTTGTTGTCATGTTGCCTCACTGTATGTCAGATGGGCACACTCAGGGTAATGCACATATTACAGGTCTTTATACACAGCTCCCTGCTATGGTCTGAGTGTTTGTGTCCCCCCAAAATTCATATATTGAAACCTAATCACCAAGGTGTTGATATTACGAGGTGGGGCCTGTGGGATGTAATTTGGTCACTAGGGAATGAAAGGGGTTAGTACCCATATTACAGAGGATTCAAAAAGCTGCCTTGCCCTTCACCATGTGGAGACACACAGAAGGTGCCATCTATGAGGAATAGGCCCTCACCAAACACTGAATCTGCTGGAGGCTTGATCTTGGACTTTCCATCCTCTAGAACTGGGAGGAATAAATTTCCATTACTTGTAAATTACCTGTTCTAAGGTATTATGTTATAGCAGCCCAAAAAGACTGAGACAGTCCCCATTATTTATAAAAAGGCTTTATAACTTTCCAAAGGCATTTTCTCACATAACCTTACTCAAACTGTGTAATAACCCTGAGTTGTCATATGCAATTATTTCCATTCTACCAATGAAAAAATCAACACGAACAGTGAAATGAACTGCCTCATGTTCCACCATGAGAAAGCAAACTACAGTAAGTGAGCAAGAAAGAACACAGAGGCCTATTCTTGGGAGGTAAGTTCTCCTGGGGCATAGCCCTTTCCAGAAACACATGTATTATATCATCACTTCTTCCTTTAAACTATGCTACAGTCTCTAGATTCTTTTTTATTCACTGTACCTGTAATATAGACTCCTGTATATCATATAAATATCTGTATACCTCTGTGTTCAAAAAACATATTTACATAACAAAAGCCACACAGGAAAGAAGGTTCATCAGGAAAGACCAAGATTATTCCAAACTTCTCAGTACCCCATCTGGAGTCACTATTAGTTGTAATCCTCTGGCAATTGCCCTTCACCTGACTGCCTCCTACTGGCTGCTGTTGGTATCTAAGGGTAATGACTAATTTATTACCATAGAACCCTTTGGCTATCACGACCTCTCCCCATCAATATTTATTGCATTTCACTGCAGCTATTTTCCATTAGGAAACACAAACAGAAATCAATATTATGATCATTCTGTAGTAGTACTATTCCTCCCCACTGTCACTCTTTAATAAGTGATTTTTAGTAAATCCAATATTATTTGCTGTCTCTTAGAACCTCGGTGATAATAAACTTAACCCTGGAAAATGCTTAAATTTTAAAAGTAAGCCAACATACTTCTCAGGGGTGTGTTTACAGTGTAAGGCATCACTTCATGTGTCCCCAACATGCCTACTGAACTTGCTAAAAGAAGATATTCTCACCTCTCCCTTTCTGAATCAGGCAAACCCATTTAATTATTTTCCCATGAATTATTTCCTATGTGAGGCCAAAAATCTGCCTGGGACTAAAACAAAGCACATCTCTTCCCCAGCCCCTGTGTTTCAGGACATTTTACACCTTGAAATCTACCAAAATGTGTCAAATCTGAACGTATCACCAGGATCCCAATTTGGAAGTGACACGAGGGCACCTGTGCTGAAAGCTTTTCCCTAGATACCTGCAGAAGGTGCAAAATGGCCCGTGTGTGGAATAGGAAGCAACTCAAGGGCACAGCACACGGCAGGCTGAGCGCAGAGCATTTGCTAGCACACCAGGTGAGCCGGTGCAGCTGTTACAACATTAATATCAATAAGCTGGGTCTGTAGAGTATTTCATAAAGCTGTGAAAAAAATGAGATGGAGCCGCCGGTTGTCAAAGCTTATTAACCTGCCTGGGATCTTTCAGATGGGTGGCTAAATAGCCATCAGTAGGGCTGTAAATTCCTCAAAGGGTTGCTGCTTTCAGGAATTTCTCTTGATTTAGTGTGTGGCTTCACTCCCTTTTGCTCTGTCTTTCCATCCTCTTTCCTATCTCCTCACAGCATCATTTTATTTTTCTTCAGTTTTAAATTAGTACTGAAAGCTCTACATCATGGAAGTTTTCTCCACGAACAAATAAGGACAATCTCTGCTCTGAGTCTTGGCTTGCCTGAGTGTTGTAAAACTCTGAAACTAGGAAGGAGGGAGGAGCCAGAGCAAGATGCCTTGGGTGGGGGCCTGAATGGAAGAGTAGCACGCAACAGGCACAAATATCTAGAAAAGTTTTCCCTCTGCACAGATTTAGGGGCCCCCAGGGGCTCCAATTGGCTGCACAGTGTTACCCATGGGACAGAATGGAGCTGCCGATTCTGACCTGCCTGCCCACCCCTTTTCCTCCTGGGGCAAGCATCCATCCTAGTCCAGGGCTCATCGGAGCTGGGCTTCCAGGATGGGCGGAAGCTTCCAAGTGACTTGTACTCTGCTAGCCAGTGAAGCCCAATGGAACACGCCACAAATGTTGTATCCTTGAGCTCCCCAAACAAAGGCTGAAACATTGAGTGCTATGAGATTCTCCCTGACCCCTTTGCAGAGCCCCCAAGCACACTCTTCCTGTAACAATCCCACGAGTGGCCACTGCCATTCCCAGCCACTGCCCTCCATCAGCCTACTATGGGATCAATATCTAGTCATACTTTATGAAGCCATCCTACTACTCTGATAGAAAATTACTACATTTAGATTTTTTCTTTCTTTTTTTAAATCTGTGCAATAGAATCAGACTAAAGCTGAGGAATAATAATTCATTACCTCCCTATGTGCATGTCCAAAATGCAAAGGTTCTCCTAAAACCTCTGAAAGGCAATTTAGGGTAGGAAAAAGGAAAAGATGGTCTAGCAAAATGACTGTGTTGTTATTATGCTGCTTGACTTCCTGATGAAAATAGTTTTGCCTGATGTAGTACTGGCAGTTAAGGTGGAAGCTTCATGTCCTTTGCATTTGGGAACCTGGATTTAAGCAGACTTTGGAGTCATCAGTAAAAGCTATTTCCCAAACACAATTGATGCACATCTCAAACTCCTTGTCCTCCTGAGGTCATTGTGGCTCCATGTTTATTGATGAGTGTGCTTCATCCTAATCAGTATTCAAATCAGAGTGTTTGCTTTATTTTAAACCCAATTTTACATATACTATGATTTTAGAAGTTGTTTAAAAAATGAAACCTTTACTAAGAGTGCAAAAAATAACAAGTATGAAATAACAGAAGGTTTTGCAAAGACTATAGAAAAAAAGGGGGGAAATGCCAGTGATTACTCAGGGAAAATCTTTGAAAAACATTCTGTGCAGGAACAATTTCTGCTGATGTGTCATGTCTTGCAAGTTTTCTAGGAGGCATCAGTGTCTCTTTAAAGAAACATTTGTCAGGAAGGGTGAGTTCGAAATGTGTCATCTTAATTATTACGTGAGTAACCTTCAGATTCTAAATGATTTTTTGATTCACCCACTGAGTGAAATACTTGAAAGCTAGCCAAACTTTTTTTTAACTTTACCAAGATTTTCTGCTCCTGTGACTTCCAATCCAAATAGCCTAGCAACACCAAGACAGAGATAAGTCTAACAGTTAAAGTCTATTCTCCGAAGCATGAAAAAAAATCAATAAAAAATCGTTGCTGGTATGATAAAAGTGAGGATATGACTGTCACCTGTGCTGGTGTTACAGATGGTCAGGTTAAGTCTCTTGCAGGTACCTGTAATCATGGAAGAACTCTAGTGCCCTTCAAGTCCTCTCTAAGTCTAGCAGTCTTCAGAGAAGGAATATCTGAAGAAATTCTGCCAGCTTCCTCTTTTGGTTTCTCTGACTGCTGTGACCCCTACTCTTCAATCTCTCCTTAGCATCCATGACACAAGGATCAGAAGATAATGTGAGATGGGTACCTGCATTTACATTCATTCATTTGAATCACATGATTTATCTTAATCAAAGCTAGAGGACACCAGCTATGCAGACAATGTCTGCCTTGAAAACTCAGCGGAGCCCCTAAGCAGGCACGCAGACACACTTGGCATGCAGGATCAGCACTACCATGAACAGGTCCAACAGGTGAATTTTTTTTTTTATCTCAAATACTTATTTTTTTTCTTTTTTTTTATTTCTGCATATTCTGCCAATGTTTAGGTTACGTATGTTGCCCTTGGCCCCTCCTCCCCCCCCCAAGTCAGAGCTTCAAGTGTGTCCATCCCCCAGAGGGTGCGCACCGCACTCATTATGCAGATGTGAAACAACCCAAGTGCCCATCAGTACATGAGTGGATTAATAAAATGTGGTATATGTATACTATGGAGTGCTGTTCAGCTGTAAGAAACAATGGTGATATAGCACCTCTTGTATTTTCCTGGGTAGAGCTGGAACCCAATCTACTAAGTGAAGTATCCCAAGAATGGAAAAATAAGCATGACAGGTGAATTTTAAGGATGCTCTGTGGCTACAGGGAGGCATCGGGGTGTAAGTCCATGTGTGTCTATGAATCAACATGGGAGGGCTGACCAAGTACAAGGGAAAGGAACTCAACTGCAAACTAGATGGCATTGTAACACTTCAGAAAGCAGAGATCAAGCCTCTAACTCAATACTTTTCTAAAACCTCAGTGAACCCCCTTAATGGCATAGAAGAGTGAAAATATGAACCTCCCAAAGTCTCAGTGGGGATGTGGGGACTAGGAATTGTGAAAGAACCTAATATTAGCAACAATTTCAAAATTCCTATGAACTCTACTGATTTATCATAAAATTCAATAGAAATATGTAATATACCCTATAATAAAACTTTACTAATTGTAATAAAAACTAATGTAAAGATTATTTTCCATAGAATAAAACTTTGCACGTTTATCCTATGTGCATTGAGGGTATCCAGCTACCAATCTGAGAAGCAGGGCTCTCACCTATTTGGACTCGGTCTTTAAGAAAAAATGTGAGATAGGTGATATATCAATGGTCTAATCTCTTTAATAAGGTGTTTTGCAGGTGTGGGGGAAGGCCCACCCTAAGTATAGAAAAAGTCTGCCCAAGTGACCTAGAGATCACTGTCTCTTGAGTATCAGGCTGGAGCTAAAGGGGGCTAAATAAGATATGACCAGTCTTAGGAAGAACACAGGATACAACTTCAAGTTAGAATTTTAAATATTTATAAAGATAAAATTATTAGCCTAAAAGAGGGCCTATAAAATATGATTAACTGACTTTAGAGGCTTTCAAGGGGTCTAGGCCTGCAAAGAAGGTAAAGTATGATAAACCTTACATTTGTAAACTTGGATCTAGAGGGTGTCAGATAATTTGGAATTCATCAATAATACCAATGGTTTCCATAAGCATTTTCTCCCCAAAGCCACCCTAAATAAGCAAACAATCTAGGTTAAAAAGTATAATGTTCTTTCAAGTCCTTACTACTCATTTCTAATTAGATTGCTGTCCTAAACCTCCCAGTGTAAAAGTTCTGCATCCAGAACTGGCTTTTACCTGGAGCTGTTACTAACTCTAGGCATACTGTATTGCATTATAATAGAGGTATCTGTTGTAATGTGCACTATCTGTTATAATGGCTCTTTGGTATGTATGTGCCCTTTGAACTGGCATTTAAGTTTATTCCAATTTTTTTCTATTAAAACATCACTTCATTGAGTTCACATTTGTATAATTATCTCTTTAAAATAAAAAACAATGAATGAGATGGAATTGTTGTATCAAAAGCCGTAAATATTTTACATTTTGAAACTCTTTGGAAGAGTTTTTCCAATTTACTCTCCCACTAACACTTCATAATCTAAAATTTTTTCACATACTCTTACTGATTTAAAGTTTTGAAATTATTTTTATTTGTACTAATCTGATGAGAGAAATTTTATATTCAAAATTTTTTATGCAGTTGAATTTCTTTCCATAAAAGTATTATTGGCCATTTCTATTTCTACTTTTCGGAATTGACTGTTCATGTCTTCTATCCTTTTTCTGTTAGGATATGGCATTCTCTTATTGACTCCACAGAGCTCTTTCTAAATTAGCTATACTAACCCTTTGTTATGTGTAATAATGTAATAAAATATTTTCCCAGTTTATCATTTGTTTTTTAATTATAGATTCAACATTTTTATATTATAAAATGCAATAATCTTTTCTTGCTTAGCAAAACTGGATGCTCTCCAAGACTAAAAATATTCATGTTTTCTGTTTGCTTTTTAACTTTTTATAATTCGATCTTCAATCTACTTAAATTTATTTTTGTAAAAAGAGGATACAACTTTATTTTCTTGCAAATGGATAACAGTAACCCCTAAGTCCTTTGTCAAAGACACAGTACAATATCAACATTTCCCAACTCAATCATAGGGGTCAGCTGGAAGATTAATTAAAAATAAAGATGTCCAGGTTCCAGCCCAGAGCTGCAGAATTAGAATCTCCAGGGAAAGGGTCTGGGCATCTGTACATTTTTAACAGGCACCCCAAGTGATTCTTATGATCAGGAAAGTTTGGAAAATAATTAGAAGAAAGATATGAAAGTTACTTGTACCTACAAAACACCACTCAAGGCCGGGCGCGGTGGCTCACGCCTGTAATCCTAGTACTCTGCGAGGCCGAGGCGGGCAGGTTGTTTGAGCTCAGGAGTTCGAAACCAGCCTGAGCAAGAGCAAGACCCCGGAGCAAGAGTGAGACCCCATCTCTACTAAAAAAAATAGAAAAATTAGCCAGGCATCTTGGTATGCACCTCTAGTCTCACATACCCGGGAAGCTGAGGCAAGAGGATTGCTTGAGCCCAGGAGTTTGAGGTTACAGTGAGCTATGATGACACCATTGCACTCTACCTGGGATAACGTAGTGAGACTCTGGAGGCTGAGGCAGTAGGATCGCTTGAGCCCAGGAGTTTGAGGTTGCTGTGAGCTAGGCTGACGCCACAGCACTCTAGCCCGGGGAACGTAGTGAGACTCTGTCTCAAAAAAAAAAAAAAAACACCACTCAAATGAAAGTTTATTTCTAAATTATTATTTTTTTTCCATTTTGGAAAATACAAGTTATGGATTATCCTAAACATAAAGATTTAAGGCTCCTGCAACATACTTCCTGGAATTTTTAAAGTGAGCTATGGCGAGCTGGAACAGGGTCACATCAGCTCATGAGAGTCAATTGCTAATTATTTAGGAATTTTGCAAGCTTATTGTTAAACATAGACATTATTAAAAATCATATTATACAAACTAACCGGTAATTAAAGTATATTAAAAACGAAGGTAATTACTCAAAAGTCATCAATTTCCAATTATTTTAGAACACGTTACTATTCTGCATTCCTGAAGTTATTTATATCTACTGTAACTATGGTAGAAAGACTACTACTGCACATCTCATCCCAGCTCTGTGTTTAGCGATATCTCATTGACAGCTTGAAATCTGTCATGATGTGGATATTACACTAAGAAAATCAACAAATGCTACAAGCTATGATTTATTGTTTGTTGATTGCCTGTATTAAGGTTGGCAAATATCTTCTGTAAGAGGCCATATAGCAAATATTTTAGGTCTTGAAGGCCATGTAGTATCTGTCACAACTACTCAGTTCTACCATTGTTGCATGAAAGTAGCCAAAGACAATACATATTTAAAGGCATGGGTATGGCAGGATTACAGCCAGGGTGGACCTGATTTGTCCCAGGGATCATAATTTGCTGAACCCTGCCCTAAATGTAAGTAAATGTATTAGTCTGCTTAGCTACTGTGAGAAAATACCATGGACTGGGTCACTTAAACAGGAGAAATTTATTTTCTCACAGTTCTAGAGGTCACAAAGTCTAAGATCAAGGTCCAGCACAGTCTGGTTTCTGATGAGAGCTGTCAAGAAGATCTAGCTGAGATATTTGATGAAGGTAGCTACACTCAAAACAGATTTTCAGTGTTGACAAAACAGTCTTCTACTGGAAAAAGATACCATCTAAGACTTCCAAAGCTAGAGAGGAGAAGTTAATGCCTGATTTCAAAGTTTCAAAGCTTCAAAAGGCAGGCTGACTCTTCTGTTAGGGTCTAATGTAGCTGGTGACTTTAAGTTGAAGCCGATGCTTACCTAACATTCTGAAAACACTAGAGCCCTTAAGAATTACATTAAATCTACTCTGCCTGTGCTCTATAAATGGAACAGCAAAGCCTGGATGACAACACATCTGTTTACACCATGGCTTACTTAATATTTTAAGCCCACTTTTGAAATAAAAAGAAGGAAAAAAAATACATTTCATAAGGCTATACCTGTCATAGATAGCAATTCTTCTGATGGATCTGGGATAAGTAAATTGAAAACCGTCTGGAAAAGATTCACCATTCTGGATACCATTAAGAACAGTTGTGATTTATGGGAGGAAGTCAAAACATCAATATTAATAGGAATTTGGAAGAAATTGATTCTAACCCTCATGCATTATGAGGGGTTCAAGACTTCATTGGAGGAAGCAACTGCATATGTCACAGAAATAGCAAGGAAACTAGAATTAGAAGTGGAGCCTGAAGATGTGACTGGATTGCTACAATCTCATGATGAAACTTTCAGGGATGAGGAGTTGATTCTTATGAATAAGCAAAAAAAGTGGTTTCTTGAGATGGAATCTCCTCCTGGTAAAGATGCTGTAAACATCGTTGAAATGACAATAAAGGATTTAGAATACTACATAAACTTATTTGATAGAGCAGCAGTAGGGTTTGAGATGATTGGTTATGATTTTTAAGGAAGTTCTACTGTAGGTAAAATGCTCTCAAACAGCATCACATACTACAGAGAAATCTTTTATGAAAGGAGGAGTCCATTGATGCAACAAACTTCATTGTTGTCTTATTTTAAGAAAGTGCAACAGCCACCCCAACCTTCGTTAACCATACATTGATCAGTCAGCAGCCATCAACATTGAGGCAAGACTTTCCACCAGCAAAAATATTATGACTTGCTGAAGGCCTAGATCATTAGCATGTTTAGCAACAAAGAATTTTTAAATTGGGGTATATGTACATTATTTTTTAGACATAATGATACTCTTAATAGACTACAGTATAATATAAACATAACTTTTATATGTACAGGGAAACCAAAAATTTGTATGACTCTCTTCATTGCAGTATTTGTTTTATTGCAGTTGTCCGGAACCGATCCTGTAACATGGCTGAGGTATGCCTGTATTTGAAAGCTATTATCTAATTCAGCAAAAAACTCGCCTATGTCATTGAAGGACAAATGAATTTCCAGCATACAACTTCATTGTTGCATTTTCATCTTGGTCATTAATATAAATAAAAACATGACCCAACAAATCTGTTGGAACTATACTCATTCATCAATTGCAATCATAGCTAGCTATAGATATAAAAGTTTGGCACAAAAATCAACATAAACATTTTATGGAAATCAACTGGCTATATGAAATTTCCAATAAATAGTATTGCATTTTATATTATTATTTGTAAATTTGGGGCTACATATCCTTTATATTATAGAAATATAATTATGTGTATATGTTTTTTGGGAGTACCAATTTTTGAAAATTTGCCAACACACCACTTTCACAATTCTCTTATTTTATAAATAAAGAAAATGTATCAAAGAGGTTCATACTGTCAGTTCCCCTGGTGGATACCTTTTGTTTTTACCTGCACAGTATCATTTCCCAATCCTACTGATAAGACATCCTACTTTACCTTTGGGAACTATACCCTCTTGCTAAGTGGTCTTGGTAAACAAGTGTGAATTGCATTATCTCTTTTGATTTTGAGACCATCATCATGACTGAGAAACAAAAACACCAGTATCCTCTTTTATTCCTTTTCAAGGAAACTGAGATTCATAACACACAAGGGACTTGCTTGAGTCCACTGGGAAATGAGTGGGAAAACTAAGCCTTGATCCCAGGTACTCTAACCCCTTCCTTCTTAACTGCCTCAGTGGCTGTGTCTTCTTGGCTCATGTGTGACATGTTGACACATTTTTGTGTGCTTTCTGCTCTCTACAACACTCTCACCTTGCTCCTGCCCAACTCCAAGCCATAGCCTTGGCCCTCTCAGTCCTCACTATCACCATTTCCTCCCCATCCACTGCTCCCCATAGAAGCAATGTGATGATGCTGAAGCACCAAGCTTCCAGGTCACTTTTACCATGCCCTGAGCTAGGAGACCAGACTTCTCCCTAATACACGCACAGCAGCAGCAACCTCTGCCTTACTGACTGCACAGCACAATGAAGCACATGGCAGAGGGAAGGAGCCAGGTCAAAAATGACCATTTTCTGATTATACAGATGTTTCCCTAGTTTTTATGACTCCCCACAAACAAAACATGTAAGAAACTCAGTTTTAAATTAGAGGCTTTATTTGTGAAAGCTGTCTTTGAGTAAATGGCTCATTAAGGGACAAAGTAAATGAGATTCTCACTAGACAGTGACTAGGCATGCATTAAGAGAGGAGGGAAGGCCAAAAAGTCTTCCAGATGCTCACACAATTGTTTCTCTTGGGCTAACAAATTCTCAACGGGCCCAGATTTTTCTACTACTCTAATTGGTTGATTTACTCATTCATTCACCATGCATTCACTCACTAATATTTACCACAAACTTATATTTATTGTTTAAAGGTTATACATATGCTTATTTGTTTCACATACAGTTTGCTTAATGAATTATTATTAAAACTTATTTATGTGATACTATTAATATTTTACATTTATATGTTTTATTTCCATACGGGAGAATTGATGAGTTGACAGGTTTAAAGAAGAAAGGAAGGTAACAATGAATGAGGGTGAGAAGGCAGAAAGCAAATGAAATGAGAAAGAAAATCCTTATTTATTTAGCTACCATGTCCCAAGAACCATAGGGGGCAGTGGCATGTGTTCAAGCCCTCAGTCTGCAGCCTCATAACCAGATGACTTGATACTGGCGTGGGTCCTCTCTTAAGGTTAATGTTTTTAGTTAGAAAGCAGAAATAATGAAAATACCTACTCTTCAGAAATGCAGTGAAGATTAAATGAGACAATGCATATAAAAATGCTTTTGCAAACTATGACACAGTAAAAATGTGTTAATTGTGGTTTTTATTATCTGTAGTTCTTTGCCCTCACATTAGCTTGAAATTAAAGGGCATGAATCATTGCTAAAATCTCCTGTGTATATACTGGACATTTGAATGTGGTTCACTGGTTTGACTGGTGAAGAAAGAATATCAGACAGCGCAATCTGAGAAAAGATAAAATTTAAGAGATGGGGCCAGCTCCACATATGGACAAATATTGCAGTGCTTTCTAGAAGGACCAGAAGGCCCCCATGAGCATAAATAACTACCTTTATTTGCTGGTTCCTGCTTAAAATTCTGTGATATACTTACCTCCTCAGGTAAAATCTCTGATCCCTTTAAAATGGAAATATCATTGGAAGGGTATCTTATCCATCATTTATTTTCAATCATTTGCAAATCAGACCTACGAAGGATCGAGAAGACAGTCTTGGTGGATGTTAAACCCAAGGACGCTTGCTATCCTAGACAAAAAGGAGATGCTCATCAGGAAGGCTGGTAACCAAGAGAACAAACTATCTACTTCACAATTTTGCTTACAGCTAGTTTCTATACCTAATTTCCCTGCATTTTAGTGATATTCTCTACTTTATGAGTTTGAACATTTCTGGAAGTTTTTTGAATTAAGCTATATTTCTCATACATACATAAGATACAAACTGTAATTCAAGTTTTTGAATAAAAATGGATATTTGCAAGTCCCCCCAGTCGGAAGACACCTACTTTTTAAAAAATTTTATGCACTACCAACTGAAGTGAGAAAAGTGCCTGAGGTTTTCAATAGAGCTGTGGTTATAAGTTGAAAACTTCAGGCTTGTCACTGTTAAAAGGTTCTCACTAAGTTAAATACACATTTTAGAACTCTTTTCTGCCCAAACACTGTTAAAAGTTAAAACTTGAATTTATTTCCTTAAAAAAGACTTCTTTGTCACATGGATATTTATTTGTTAGTATTTTCAGCCAACAGGGTTTTTTTATTTAGGAAATCAATGATTATTTAAAATTATACATCTAGCCAGAAACATGAGAAACAAAGTGTAATATGAAGTTATCTGATTGCCAGTCTTGAAAATGTTTCTTTTGTTTTATATATATGTGTACATATTTAAGAAAAAGTATAAAGGGTCTGAGATATTAAAGTGATTGAGACCCTAGAGTGAAATAAGCTGGTTTCAAATCCCAGTTCTGTTTGTATTAGATATTTAGAATTTTAAAAATTTCTTAAACTTTCTATGCCTCAGTTTCTTCACCTGTGAAATAAACATAACATCAACTCATAGACTTATTGTGAAGTTTATATGAGATAAATCACATAAAACAATTTATATAGTACCAGCACATATTCGTATTTCAATAAACTTTGGCTATTATTATTATTAGAATGGAAAAGAGCTGAATGTTCTGATTGGAATGCCTCACAAAATGGGAACAAAAATATCTTCCAAAATAGCTACTTAACTCTTGCAGTCATGTGAAGAGAAAAGGAAAAAAATATCTCTACCATATCTTGAAATCTAAAAACCATATTTCAAATTGACAGGCTCAATCATGCACTCCTCCAACTATTCAGGATGGAACAAAAGGAGAATGTTAAACATAAGTTAAAAACAGGAATCACGCCAACTACAGCATTTTCCAAAATTTTTTTTTTCTTTTAAAACTGCCAAGAAGTTTCATGTGTCGATAATTATGAGACTGTCATAGATCTAATTGTCTCAGATCAGAATATCTGAAAATTAACCAATATGTTTTCTGCTCTTGTCAGAGGTAACATATATCTTTATGGCATGGTGAAAAGACCACAGAAACTCTGAGGATTCCTGGAGTGCTTGCTTTGATGAATCAGATATTATGCAAAGAGTTTACACACTTCTGAGTAAGACTACTTCAAACTAGATAAAGGGCACTAGCTAAAGACCACTCACCTGATGGGCAAAACTCATAAAAAGCAGGTCATCTCAGCCCAGTCTACCAGGAATATAGACCTTCGAGGTACTCCAGAAATTCTCTGAAAGAAAATCTCTCACTCCAAATTTAAAACCTCAGGAACTTAGTGGAAGTCCAATTCGATGATTTGATGGTAGAGCCCCAAGTGGAACCTTTTCAAGTAGTGTTCATAGACTATTCTGGTCAACAGATTACTAAAAAGCATATGTAATACCAAAGTTCAATGTGTAATAAAACAAATGCTACAATTCAAATGAGAAATATAGAGTGCAAAAAGGGCTAAAAAGCTGTAGAGTCTCTCTTGCCTTTCCCCTTATCCAATCACTGACTTTTGTTAACTGTATCTCCCAGCTGACCCTTTAACTCTCACCTGCTTTCCGTCTTCATTGCCACTGCTCTTTTTCAATCCCTCAAGCATTTCTCACCTGGACTGAAATAATATAATGATGCATGAGGAGATAAGGAAAAAGGCCAATTTTACTTTCCTATCCTCTTCCATCCTAGTCTTGCCCTGCCATCCATCTAAAATGCTAATCTGAGTTTATCATTCCCTGCTTAAATTCCTCCTAGGGCTCCCAGAGCCTTTGAGATAAAGAACAAACCGCTTGGCATGACAGCCAAGGTCATGCACCCCACATCCCATCCCTCACCCTTCCTTCATGATTTGCCTCAGAGGCAATACTGAAAGTCTCTGATACTCAGAACATGCCCTGTTGACTCACACCCCTTCTCTATGCCTTGGCACATATAATTCCCTCTGTCTGAGATGTCTGCATAAAAACTCCTACTCACTCATCCTTCAAATTTCAACTCAAATGTTATCTCTTTTTCTTGCCTGCTCTTTTCTCTCTGCTCTCATTTTACTTTGAATATATCCATGAAGCTGCTAATCTTCTTGTTTTGTAAAATAGCTTGTTTGCCAGTCTGTGTCATTGCTATGCTGTAAAGCCCTCCAACCTCGATACTATGGGGTGTATGTATTTCCCTGGTATACAGTGTCTGGCCCAAAGAGGAACTCACGAAAGGAAAAATGGAATGAGAGAAGAAGGAGAGACAACGAAGGAGGGAACAAGGGAATGAAGGAGGAAAACATGCTTGCAAAATTAGAGGATTATTTACTTATCAAAGGCAGCTTCTTGGAATAAGAATGCAGATAAATGGGTGAATAGATAGGTAGACAGATAGACAGATAGATAGCAAGCACAGTGAAAAGTCCTGACACAACTTGATTGTCAGGATCTCTAGGCTAAATGTTACTTTATTGACCTTTCAGGATTTATCAGTGAAAACCTCTAAAACTTCATCTTTTCTGAAGAGAGAGAAAAAGGGTATATTCCCAAAAACAAATGACAGGAAAAATAGCTCCAAAGTGCTTTGGAATGGCAATAAAACTGATCATCTCTGGTGAAATCAAAGTAAATAAAGTTTAAAATTTTTAACAACATATACAATCTGATAAAGTGATTATCTCACTTTGACTGAAGTGCACTATTTATTGTATATATCTTTATCCTCTTAGGGACAGAAATGATAACTGCGTCTTTCACAAGCCTAGAATAGTTGTAGGTGCACTGTTTTGTGAAACTAGCCCGGCTTTGAGGAGGGGGATTGTCAATAGAAAAAGGATTATCCCTTTTCTTTCTATTTTGTAGAATTTCTCCCACTGTTAGGAACCGACATGTCATACATCTCAATAATCCTTTTTCCTAAAATTTTATTTACTATAAAGAAATAATTCTAAGCATCTTAGCCAACCTTGAATTCTAAGTTAAAGTCATTAGTCTGAACTTTAAAATTTAACTTTAGATGTTTTATAGATATATGGTAGAAGAATATCATAAATATTTAAGCTATGTTTCTAAAGATTTAAATATTCAGTACAAGTCTATAAATATGGTACCTGGCCTTAAGAAATTTACAGTGAAGGAGGAGAGATAAGACATATATATAAATCACGGTCATGCAGAAAAAAGTAGGATCCATATTATAATAGAGTTATAAATAAATATAGTATAGGACCACAAAAGAGAAAGCAATTAATTCTACCTAGAAAGATCATAATTATACATAAAAATTTATGTGGAAGGAGACTGTGATGCATCCCCTAAAATTTCATGACCTGATTTAGATGTCAAACAGCAAGCTCTTTGTGTCTAAGACTCAACTGAGATATTTCCTCCATTAATTTGGTTTGGGTTGAAGGTGGCATTTTGGGTGGCTAAAAATAGAGCAGACAGCTCCATACACCATTCTCCCTTTCCTAGCTAGGGAAGACATAGATATGCATGGGAACTTGGGTTTTGTAACTAGAGAATAGGGGAATGTGTTTGCCTTATGGGATAAGGGTCAGAGGAGAAGAGGATAGCCACCATAGTTTATTTATAGCCTGTTTGGCCTGTGGATTGATTTTAAATTATGTTTACCAGAAAGAGAGTCAGACTCTCAGAACTAATTTTCCTAAGACAGTTCCTGTGATTCTGGGCAAGTCATAATAGTGAAACCCAGAAAAAAAATCTTTCAAGAGTAGCTATGGGCACAAGCAGAGATGCTTTAGCCGTGAAGTTAAAAAAAAAAAAAAACCTGGAGCTTTTAAGAATCCCCTTCTGCATCTTTCTGCATAGAACCAGAAGTTGTTGGGTCCCAACCTTGCATAGAACATTGGAAGCTGTAGGCACAACTTAAATATGGAAAATGGTGTTTTCAAGAAGGGAAGGAAACAGCAGCAACACTTCACTCAGTGAACACTACAGAGCTAGAGAAGGCTAAGTGGATGCCACACTGGGGCCCCAGCTGACTGGATGATAACTCCATGAGAAGCTCTGCTCTAGGGAATGCTGGGAAATTACCATGATGCACGTCACCCTGACCTCAGAGTCAGGCAGACCTGGTTCAAATCTCATTTCTAGTATCAATTAGCTGGTCTGAGCTAATTTAAATTTCCTTAGTCTTCATTGCCTCAACTATAAAATGGAGATAATAATCCCCATTGTTGAAGGACTGCTGTGAAAATTAAATGAGATATTTCATTTAGATTAATTATAATCTTCATTAGATAATACATAGATAATTCCTGACTAGGAAAAAAGATTCGTTAAGGGATAATTCGTTAAGGGATATCATTGGCATTGTTTTATAAACATGCTAATAGCCATTAGTAATAAAATAATTGTATTTGCCCATTTTTAACCCAAAGAGCACAGGTTTATAGAGCTGAGAGTTAACCTTTCGATTGCCTCATCTAATCTTTTATTTTACAAATTAAGAAAATGCAGCCCAGAACTGTTCAAAGTTCCCCAAAGTCATACAGGTACTTGGTGGAAGGCCCAGAGTAAAGAGTTTACTGTTCTTTCTATTCCTGGCTTTGTGCCTCTTATTCTAAAAGATAAATCAGCTTTTAATGTATCTTTTCACACTTAGAAACCATGAATTTTGTGAATAAAATAAATCCAGGACCCCATGTGGCTTAGGCTTAACTCAAAGTCACATTCAAAGCATCACAGCCCAGCAACTAAAAGTAATTTTAAAAGAACTGCAGTTTTTTCTTGTATATCAAATAAAATGGAAGAGACTTAATTTATAACCCACAGCAATATTATAAAAATCCTTTTTTCTCCTCTTCCATTCTCTTGCACGGCAACTATCCTCAATTTCCTCATCCACCAATCCAGAAAAATGTTTAATATTATGACCAAAACTCTCTAGCACTCTGCTCTTCTGTGTTTTACCACCCTCTTTCACTTCCTCATTTCCCCTATTTCACAGCACTTCCCTTCCAGAACAGGAAGGGACCAGGAAGACTTCGGCTCCCACTTATTCCCTGCCTGCCAGCTGCCGTAGGGTGCTCGAGGTGCCCTTTACTTTGTACACTTCTGATCCATCCTCCTTCCTCACTTCCCCTAGTATCACTCTTTTCTCATGAGACGTTCTTGTGAGGGCTTTCTGATGAATTCTTCACCTCATTATAATTTCAAATTTTAACTGTTATATAAAACTAGAAGTTTCACCTTATGTTGCAAAAAAAAAAAAAAACGCTTCAAATTTAGTAACTAGACAACTAAACATTTCGTGCTATCTTTGAGAGTCTAGCAAGAGCATGCAATTACCCACATACCACACATGAAAGCAAATCTCTGAAAAGGTAGTCCTCTTCACTTGAATTTACTTCTTTGGAAGGAATTCACAAGGACTCCTGAAAGAGGAAGGCAGCCACCTAGGCAAATGGATCAATTGTAAATCAGTGGGTTTAGCACTATTGCAACCACGTCATCCTTACAACTTGGTCTTTATGTTACTTATGATACTTGAAAATAATGCTTACCAATCATGTGTTATATATGTATATCAATATAAAAAAGAATGATACTAATTCACAATAGATAAAGCAATTATAAGAGATAGAATATTATATTCAGCTACAAATAAAATTATCTGAAGAAGCTTTTTCTCTTTTAGTCCAGATCTAACTTAAGCTTATTTCATTGCCAGGCAGCTAGAGGATAAGATACAGGGAAAGAGGTGAAGAATCTAGCCAGCCTCTTTGAAGGTGCTCTTTTTATTTGGATATATAGATAGTCATGCCTATTATTGAGTATATGATTCTAATTTCTAATAAGAGTTTTATCTCCCACTTACACTCTCACTTTAGGCCAAAACTCATGGCTTAAAGCTCTTGGCCAGGTCCATGTGACTAGTATACACAATAGTATCTAGCCCTCTTTTATACAAAGTTTTCAAAGTCCTATTTACATTTATTAAAAGATGAGAAATATTAGGAAACTTTGTAAGGAGATCGATAAAGGATCTGCCTTATAACTTCTACAAACAATGGAATGCAGTGTTTCTCCTTAGGAACATTTAAATACTGTTCAGTTTTTGAGTAGATGAAAACATTGTCCATGAGTATTGAACTGAGTAAGTTACAATGCCCAGTCTTACATCCATTACCTTTTCAACACACCTAATGAAAATTATAGCAACCCTGACAGAGTACTGATGGTTTAAAATCTGAATTTCCTGAAAATATTTTCCTCCACCTAAAATATTTACGTTTACATTTATACTAGCAACGCCCTGCATTATGTAGAAAATCTATACGTTAGCTATTAACAACATTCTTTTTGCCTTATAAACAACCATGTCACTAAATGATAATCATGTCATTACTAAGTACCACCAGCACATAATTACGAATACTCTGGATTCTAACTTGAAGAAAAAAAATTATTCCTCATATACTTTATAGGTTCTGAAAGGAGAAGGAAAAACAGAGTCAAGGCAAAGGGCATAAAAAGCCTTGAGAGGAACAAGAATAATAGAGAATGAAACTGATGCTGGGCCTTCTGACCTACTAATGGATTCGTGAAGAAAGACTTTGAGGAGATTAATTTGAAAGGAAAATGAAGTGGAGCCCTGAGCTGTTAACTTGTTGAACATTCTCATTGTAGAGTACTAGGAGCTATTTTCTCAGTAAATGTGTTGCCAAAAGTCAAGAGTACTAATATATATTCAACCATTCCCCATGAACAATTTATAATTGTTCAAGAATAGACTCCCTCCTCCACCATGGCCTGTTCACTTACCCCTCATTCTTTCTCCATTGTTCTGCTTCTTTATGAACACAACTCATTGAAGCTTGAAGACAAAAGGTCCTAATCAAGAATAGCGACAGGACTACGAAGTCAAAGCAAGAAGGCAAACAAAACAAAAACCCATATCATCCATCATGTTAACATCTTCAAGTCCAGCTTCTTCACCACAGTGGGCGATGTTATACAAGTATATTATTTGACAATCATCAAGCTACTGACGTGAATCAATAAACATAGGAATGAAATGCTTGTGAGTTCTGGGATTTTTACTTTTGGTAGTTTCATTTTTTGTCTTACCTATGGGCTAACTTTTAGAAAGGAAAAGAATGGATGGATAACCTGTCTCTAATAAATCTACATCCATTTTGCATCCAAATAAGAATAATGCCAAAACACTTTTATTAATTAAAGCACAACAATTACATTTACTAGATCAAAGACAAATTGATAATAAAGAAGAAATCCAAGGGAAATTGGCAATAATAATGTTCACAATAATAAGATAAAAATCAGTAAATTCTCTGATGTAATGTTAACAACAAAATGAGGTATTGTCAGAGGGATCCTCCTGCCCATACAATTATAAGCTATAAATGAAGTATAAATTGCAACTGTGTAAAGGCATAGCAAAGCAACCAGCAGTGGATTAAAACTAGAGGGGATTTGACTCTTGAGAGCAAGGAATCAGAGTAGGTGAGATAATGTTTATTCAGCTTTTCCCTAAGGACATTCTCCAGCCCAAGAGGAAAATAGAGATCAAAAAGAAAGCTGCACTTTAATGCCCTGGAAAGTCAGAAGACACATTTAGGGGCAGCCAGAGCCATTGGAAATTGACAGATTCACAGCAGAGAATACCAAAATCTGTGTAGAAACTCTCCTCAAATCCTTGGTTGACTCCAGAACAGCACATGGTGAGATAAGACTCCAAAGAGCCCATAGGGGATATCAACAGCTAAGGGCCTAAAAAAGATAAGCAGAACTGTCTGCAGCTTCCCATAACCAGAGAGAGATACACTTTGTAAGTTCATGTCTGTCCAAGTTAAAGCGACTCTCCATTGAAACTGAAATGAACCATGACTTAAGAATGAAGGGCAAATTAAATAAAGACCTGTCTAACAAAACCTGAAGCCAAGCCTCCACCAGCCTACAGTAATCTCTCAGTGTTTTAGCTCCTGCTAGAACAAAACTCAACACTGTTCAGAGAAAGATAATGATATCTAGAGTCTCCACAACACATTTCAAAGAAGATAAAATGAAGAAATTAGTAAAGCTTTGAAACCAAATTAATAAAATAGAAAATTAAAAAGAAAACAGAAATTCAAGAGAGTCAAAATTAGTACTTTGAAAAGTCAATAAAATTAAATTGTTAATTAGTATAATTCATAAATCCCTAGCTAATTTTCTAAAGAAAAGGATGACAAAACACACAAATTACCAATATCAAAAATGAAAAAGAAGACATAACTGGAAATATAAGATCATAAAGAAAAATTGTAAAAATTAAACTCAACAACTTAGTCAAATGTACAAATTTCTTGAAAATATGAATTACCAAGAACAAAAAGAAATAATACTAAGAACAAAAAGAAATAATAAAGCTAAATAGTCTTATACAAACTAGAGCAATTGTATTCATAATTCAAAATTTTCCCACAAAGAAATTCCAGGCCGGATAACATTCTTGATGAACTATATCAAACTTTTAAGGAAGAAACAATAACAACAACCTTATATAATTTCAGAAAAAAGGAGAGGGAAGACTTAGCAAAGCATTGCTTGAGACTAGCACAATCTTGATGCAAAAATTGAAAATATATATCAATAAAAGTGTGAGGTTGAGGTTGAGGGTTTTTGGTTTGTTTTGTTTCACTTTGTTTTTGTTTGTTTGTTTGTTTTTCATGGGTGTCCAATTACTGCAGAACCAGTTGTTGAAAAGTCTTTCTTTTCTCTATGGAATTGCTTTGCACCTTTATCAAAAAATCAGTTGAGCATATTTGTGTGGATCCATTTCCGGATTCTCTATTCTTTCCTTTTTTTTTTTTTTTTTTTTTTTTTTTTTTTTGAGACAGATTCTTCGCTCTCTTGCCTGGGTTAGAGTGCTGTGGCATCAGCCTAGCTCACAGCAACCTCAAACTCCTGGGCTCAAGCGATCCTCCTGCCTCAGCCTCCCAAGAAGCTGGGACTACAGGAACGCGCCACCATGCACGGCTAATTTTTTCTATTTTTGGTTGTTTGGCTAATTTTTTTCTATTTTTAGTAGAGACGGGGTCTCACTCTTGCTTAGGCTGGTCTCAAACTCCTGACCTCAAGCAATCCACCCAGCTCAGCCTCCCAGAGTGCTAGGATTACAGGCATGAGCCACCGCGCCCGGCCTATTCTTTTCAATTGATTTCTGTGTCTGTCCCTCTACCAAAACCATGTGGTCTTAATTGTGGTAGCTATATAGTAGCCCTTAATAGTGTATAGAACAATTTTTCCCACTTTATTCTTGTATTTCGAGCTTGATTTAACTATACTAGTGATTGTGCCTTTCCACACAACTTTTAGAAAAAGCTTATCTATGTTGACAAGACTTACTTGGATTTTAATAGGAATCTCATTAACCCTATGACCAATTTGGGGAAAATTGACACATTTACTATAGGGAGTCTTCTAATCCATGAACATGATCTATTTGTGAACATGATACGAGTAATCTCTACCTTTATTTAAGTCTTCTTTGTTTTCTTTCATCAGCATTTTGTAATTTTCAGTATGCAGATCCTATACATGCTTTGTTAAGTTTATACCTAATATGTCATGTCTTTGGGGTAATTATAAATCATATCATATTTTTAATTTTGGTTTCCATGTGGCCATTGTTAGTATGTAGAAGTGCAATTGATCTTTTATATCCAGTGAACTTGCTTAACCAACTTAAGGATAGGAGATTTTAAGTTGATTCATTGGGAATCTCTACATAGACAATCATGTCATCTACAAATATAAACAAATTTATTTCTTCATTTACAATCTACATGCCTTTTATTTCTTCTTCTTGCCTTATTGCAGTATCTAGAATCACTGGTACTATCTTAAATAAAAGTAGTGAAGGTTGACATCCTTGCTTTTATCTTGATCTTAGAGAGAAAGCATTCAGTCATTCACTATTAAGTATCATGTTAGTTATAAGTTTTTTTATAGATACCATTTATCAATATAAGGAAGTTCCCTATCTATTCCTAGTTTACTGAGTCTTTATTATGAAGGATTTTATATATTGTCAAGTACATTTTCTGTATTAATTGATATATTCATATAATTTGTTTATATTTAGCTTGTTGATAGGGTAGGTTATATTGATTGATTTTCAAATATTCACCTAGTCTTGTACTCTTGGAATAAATTCCACTTGTTCATGGCATATAATTGTTTTTATTCATTGTTGGATTTGTTTTGGTTTTTGGTTTCTTGTCTTTTTTTTTTTTATTAATTTTAGTTCATTGTGGTAAGAACATTTAACATGATACCAACACTTAATAAATTTTTTAGTGTGCAATACAGAATTGTTAACTATAGATAAAACACTATGTAGTAGATATCTCAAACTTATTAATCTTGCTTAGCTAAAATTTTATGCCCCTTGATTCGTAGTAACCGCCCAGCCCCTGGCAACCACCATTATACTCTCATACAAGAGAAATCTTGCATGATTTGTCTTTCTGTGATTGGCTTATTTCGCTTAGCATAATGACCTGAAAGTTTGTTCATGTAGTTCTATATTGCAGAATTTCCATCTTTTTAAAGACTGAATAATATTTAATTATATGTATATACCAAATTTTCTTTATCCATTAATCTATTTGTAGACTTATAGGCTTTTTCTACCTCTTGGCTATTGTTAATAATGCTACTAGGAACATGAAAGTGCTAATATCTCTTTAAGATCTTGATTTCAATTCTTTTGATAAATACCCAGAAGTGGGATTGCTGGATCGTATGGTAGTTCTAGTTTTAATTTTTTGAGAAACCTTTATTATGATTTTCCACAGTGGCTGCACCATTTTACATTCCCACCAACAGTATCATCTTAGTCATTTCAGACTGCTATAACAAAAATACCATAGACTGGATGACTTAAACAACAAATGTTTATTTCTCACAGTTTTGAAGGCTGAGAAGCCAAGATCGAGGTTCTGGCAGATTTGTTTTATGCTGAGGGCACTCATCCTGGATTGTAGATGGTCATCTTATCATTGTATCCTCACATAAGAGACAGAAAGAGCTAACTCTCTTTCTCTACTTAGGGACATTAATCCCATTGCGAGGGCTCTACCTTCATGAACTAATTATTTCCCAAAGTCCCCACTTCCAAATACTGTCACATTAGAGCTTCAACATATGAATTTTGGGGGATACAAATTCAATCCATAGCAAAAATTATTAACAAGTTATAGCTTAAATCTACAATTTTGTTTCTCTCTTTTTCTTTTCTAATTTTTGAATTATTTAAATATATTTTAGGATTTCATCTTGACTTATTTATAGTTTTTGAGTGTATCACTTTGTATGTTTTTTAGTAGTTGCTCTAGGTATTACAACATACATATAAAATTTATCAAAGTTTACTGGTATTAATATTTTACCACTTCAAGTGAAGTGTAGAAACATTCTATCTAGGCTCCTTTACCCTTCCTACTTTTCAAATAAGATCATCTTAAGTATTTCCTGCTACATATATTGAGCATCAGATCAGTTGGTATTACAACTTTCGTTTCAACCATCAAACATGATTTAAGAAATTTATGAGAAGTAGGACAGTCCATATTTACCTCTATGCTTACACAATTTGATATTCTTCTTTCCTTTTGGAAGTTTTGAATCTTATTGATATCATTTCTTTTCTGTTTAAAGAACTTTCTTTAGTCATTCTTAAAGTTAGGATTGCTGACAACAAATTCTTAAGTTTCCTTCATCTAAAAATGTCTTTACTTTCCCTATACTTGTGAAGGACATTTTTCCTGGATGTAAGATTCATAGATGACATTAATTTTCTTTTAGTACTGGAACGTAATTATGCCACTTCCTTCTGGCCTTCATGGTATTAGATGAAAAATCGGCTGTCATTCAAATTGGCATTCTCCTATAAGTAATGTTTCTCTCTGGCTGCTTTCAAGAATTTTTCTTATTATCTTCAATTTTCAGAAGTACAAATATGGTATATCTTGGCGTGGATTTCTTATGGTTTATCCAATTTAGTATTCACTTACCTTCTTTTTCCCATAGACTTATGTCTTTTGCCAAATTTGGGAAGTTTTCAGACTTTATTTCTTCAATAAATTTTTTAAGTTCACACTCTCATGTAATTCTGGAAATCTGATGGTATGAATGTTTGCTTTATTGTTATTGCCCCACTGTTTTCTGAAAATCTGTTTTGTTTTGTTTTGTTTTGTTTGTCTTATTTTCTCTCTGTTGTTCAGATTGGGCAATTTCTATCAATCTGTACTTAACCTTACTGTTTCTATCCTCTGTCATCTACACACTACTATTGTGTGAGTTAGAGTTTTTACTATCTACTATCTAGAGAGTATTATACTCCTCTATCCAGAGAGTTTTTTCATTTTGGTTCTTATATTTGTCAGTTCTGTAATTCCCATTTGGTTCTTTCTTATAATTTCTATTTCTTTGCTGACATTTTCTTTTTTTCCCATTTGTTTTAAGAATTCATAATTGCTTCTTGAAATATTTTTATTATGGATGCTTTAAAATCCTTGTTGAATAATTCTAATATCTAATTCTTCTCAGGGTTAGTGTCCATAGATTTTTTTCTCTCATCCATGTTGTTATTTTCCCAGTTCTTGGTATGATGACTGATTCTCTATTATACCCTCGATATTTTGGATATTATATTATGAGGCTCTGGATCCTATTGAAATCTTTTTCCAGTAGGAAGTCCCTGTTTTTCAGTATAACGTAAAGGATTGGTAGGTGTGTGTGATCAGCTTCCCTCTGGTCCCTGCCAACACCATCCCAGAAAAAGTGTATCATTGACTTGAACTGCCTTGTTAGCTCTGAGTGCAGTTGGAAGATCACCTCTACTCTGGGCTCCACTGCAACTAGAGGGAGAGTGGAGGGCTGACTCAACACCTCTATATTGCTACATGATGGAGTCAGAAATTCAGCTCCCCACCAGGCCCCAGTGACATCAAGCAAAGGGATATGAAAGCTGAGTTCCAACTAACCCTACTTTCCACCACCTCTTTCCATCTCATAATGCCAGGTTAGGGTGGAAGATCAGCTCACCATTGGGTCCTGTTGAAACAGGATGGCAGCAGGTATTTAAGCCTAGTGTTGTGTTGACTAGCTTCACATTACACTGTGCTAAGTCTTGTCACTGCCAAGCAGAGGTGAAGGTTCAACTTGCCACTGAACCCTGTTAACACTACCCTGACACAGGGAATCAGAGCATCATCTTCTTTTACCAGGTGAAAGTATAAAATCTGCTTCCCACAGCCTCACCAACACTATGGGAAAATCAGAGGACTGCCTGATTCTGTCAGGTGGGGAATGGAGGATCAACTGCCCCCCCATTCTGCCAATAGTACATCAGCAGGGACATCAGATAACTTCTGACAGCTTCTGCTTGACAGAAGATGGGAAACAGCTCCCAGATGGTCTTACTAATACCACAAAGTGGAAGAATCAGACTGTGCTACCTTCCTCCTCAGGGCAGAGGGATGGAAGTGGTGGGAGGGGTGGTGGCAAATCAACTCCCAACTGGGTACAGCTGAAAACATGGAAGGCACAGAGTGATTTTATCCATTGGTGTTTGACAGGAGTAGGGTGGGTATAGCCAAAAAGGTTTTCTGCTGTTAGAACACACTTTTTTGATCCTTTCCCTAAAGGGAAAGCTTTTTATGGAGCCAATTTTGTCTCTGCGTGTTGCCCAGTTCCAGGTTGGGCTTCTGAAGTGTTCTGTCTGAGATATATGGGAGGCAATAAAAAATCCCAGGGAACTCACTTCGAAGTCATTCGTAAAATCCTGAAGTCCCTAGGTTGCTCATCTTATTTCCACTCTTCAAAGTATTCCTACACTTGTTATTGAATTATGTCTAGAATTTTTGAGTTGTATGAAGGAGAGCATGGGAGGAATGATGGGTCTATCCATTTTGGGGGGAACCAGAAATCCTCCTTCTTGGCAGAACCAGAAACATTCCTTTCAACTTTTTTATATAATAATTTTATTGAGATATAATTCATCTACCATACAATTACTCATTTAAAGTACATAATTTAATGGGTTTCATATATTGACAGAAGTGGGCAACCATCACCACACTCAGTTTTAGAACATTTTTATTACCCCCCCCAAAAAAAAACCATACATGTTAGCAGTCCCTTTCCATTTCCCTCCAACCTCCCCAGCCCTAGGAAAGCACTAATCTATTTTCTATCTCAATATGTATTTGTCTTTTCTGGACATTTCATATGAATGGAATAATACAATGCTAGTCCTCAGTGACTGGCTTACTTTCACTTAGCATAATGTTTTCAAGTTTCATCCATGGGGTACCATTTATCAGTACTTTATTACCTGTTATGGATAAATAATATTCCATTGTACAGATATATTACAGATATATTACATTCTTCTGTTGGAAAACTTTTTATTTTTTCCATTTTTGGCTATTATGAATAATACACATTATTATGCTATAAATGTATACAGGTTTTCTTGGTTTTCTTTGTGGACATATGTTTTTATTTCTCTTAAGTATATACCTAGGAGAAGAATTTCTGGGCTTTATGATAACTTTATGTTTATTATTTTGAGGAACTCATGAGACTGTTTTCAAAAGCGGCTATACTATTTTACATTCCCACCAGCAGTGTGTGAAGGTTACAATTTACATATATACTTGCTATCACTTGTTACTATGTCTTTTTTATTATAACCATCCTTGTGGTTATTGTTTTGATTTTCGTTTCTCTGGTGACTAATAATATTGAGCAGCTTTTCACGTGCTTATTGGTAATTGTATATCTTTCTGGGGAAATGTTCATTCAGATTTTTTGTCCATTTTTTAATTGGGTGGTCTGCCTTTTTATAATTGAGTTGCAAGATTTTTTTACATATTCTAGATACAAGTACATAATCAGATATGATTTAAAAATATTTTCTGCAATTCTGAAAGTTCTCTTTTCAGTTTGTTAATAGTATCCTTTGAACCACAAAGTTTTAATTTTAATAAAGTCAAACCTTTCTTCAATTTTTAAAAAATGAGTAACATATATATTCTTGCTTTTTCTTCAATAGCATATGTAGTATATATTTACTGTTCTGTCCTTATGTGTATTATTTGTTGAGTAGGCATCTAGAGAAAAAAAGCAAGATATTCTTTAGAATTTTTCTAATAAAGAGATTAGCCATTTTCCCTTGTTCTATGCCATCTTTTGAGATCTTTAAAGAGTACCTGTCTGGGACAAATCTTATTGGAATATTATATGAAAACACCATCTGTGTGAATTTTTTTATTATTTTGTTCGTTGTTTTTACTTTCTCTCAACCGTTTTAGGAACCATTTTACTTCTTCTCCAAATATCCAAAAACAATTTGATCTATAAACGTAAAATTTGATGGTCATATATGGAGAAAAAAAGGTTGAGAAATTTGTTCATAGTCATTATGGTTGCTTGTATTTAGGAACAAACCAAAATCTTGACACTAAAATCATCTAAGCTAGAGCTGGGATTCAGAGAGGACTCCAAGGAGGTCTCCATAAGTGTCCTGGATGCCATCCTGTGCACTGCATGAATGATGCTAAAATCTTTCTGTGAATCTTGGTGAGCTACCAAACCATGCAGCGTTAACAGTTCTCTGTCACAACAGGGATAATGGATTTTGAAAATAGTAAGTGGAGGTGATCAATATTCTATCATGTTTCATGGTGTTTGATTTTTAAGAAAAATAAATGCCAACTAAACTGCTTTTAAAAAAAAAATGCTTTAAAAATAAGATGTGTTCAAGTAAAAAAGGCCTAAAGCTTGGACCCTAAAACCATTTCCTGAAACAATTTTATGGGGGCATAAAATCCCAGCATTATAGCATAATATGTAATACTATTTTACAGTGTAGAGTATTAGTTTAGACATTACACATTGTTCAGTAATAGCCTACTGAATATATAGTATGTGAGAAGATAGTAATAGAAGTGTGAACATTGTGAAACACAGATTTGAAGGTGCATGCAGTCCCTCGCCCTGATATTTTTCAAGAGCAGTTAATCACACACTATTTTAGAATGGCTTGTCTAGAGTTTTATAATTTATTGATTTTGTAACTTACGAAAAAAACTGCAAAACAAAGTAATTAGCTGGGCTAAAAGAAAATAAATCCTATCTGAGATAAAATACACTTGGCATTCTGAGGTTGCAGTTACCAAATATTATAGAACAAATCATGTCAAAATATTTTGATGCCCAGCATATTTTCTAGAGGTATATTTTTCAGTTTCTTAAAAATCCCCACACACCTGTTTGGCTGACCAATTAACTAGCACTTACTCTCTACTTTATAGATATTAAAGAATAATAAGAAGGAAATAAGTAATGTTTACACATGAGCTCCTTAAAAGGAATAGCTCATGAAACGCTAACGGTATGTGTTGCAGAGGATGTGCATTACTTTGTCCATGACCTGTGGAGTAAGATGGAGGGGAGCATCAGTGGCCTGGAAATTGTCCGTAGGACCCTGGCATTGTGCTTGTGTAAAAATTAA
>NW_012148964.1:845330-853837 GCF_000956105.1 Propithecus coquereli
TTTGTTTACTGCAGCATTTGTTTATTCAGTGTCTTAATATATTAATGTGCATGACTAAACTGTGAAAGGGAGTAGCAAATGTAAAGTTTCCCAGGCTTATTTAACTAACAGTGGTATCCTTTTTCATGATTTCCATTGTTATATAATCTATTGTTATGTTCTCTATTATGTCGCTACAATAGATAATCTATAGCTATTATATAGTTATTATATAAGCTATTTTAATATTTCTGTTAATATCTTATGAGATACTAGTGAATTATACAATAGCATGGGAAACACTAAATTAAAATATTCTCTTGCATACCAGTTAACTTGTGCTTCACAGCAAACACAATAGTTTAAAAATGATAATTATTTCTTTGCTCACAATTCTGTGAGCCAGCAATTTGGGTTGAGCTCAGCTGGGATATCTCAACAGCTCCATGTAGTGTTAGCTGGGCTCACTCACATGCCAGTTCCCTGCTTGGTCAGCTTAAATGGTTGGACCTCACTGTCCCCTGAAGTCTCTTACCATCCAGGACGTTAGCCCAGGCTTGTTCACATGGTAAGAGGGAACAGAAGCTGTGAGGTCTCTTGAGGCCTATACTTGGAATTTACATGTCATTCTTGCCTCATTCTATTGGTCAAATCAAGTCCCAAGGCCACTGAGATTGAAAGGGTGAAAAAATAATTTTACTTCTTTATGGGAGATGCCACAAAGAATTTGTGCCCATTTGCAATCTATCAGACCTTGTCAAACATATATGCTGTTTCTAAATTTTTGCTAGTATAAGTAATGCATGAGGAGCACCCTTGTACATAACACTTTGTGTGTACTTTTAACAGTTTCCTCAGGATAAAAATTTGCATAAGAATGACTGTGTCAAGAGCTACGAATATATTTAAGGATTCTAATATACATTGCCAAATTTGGTAGCTATACTATAGTAATCTCCTCTCACCAGCAATATGCATCCCAGAATTTTTTTCTTCCAGCTTATTTGATACAAATCTTATTTAGTTTTGGTTTGTGTAGCTTCTAAATTTGACTGTAATATTATCCTTGAAGTCTATGGTGAAGCAGTTTTATAAGAAAAAGGTACTTTAGCTTTCTCAGTAGCTAAGTCTGTTTTATGAGATCCAAAACAAAATACTTTAAGGCAAAATTCAACCATGTAGAAAAACAGCATTCTTATAAAATTCATTATTTTTGTAGTGCCCTTGTAATAGGAAAATGCCATGGCTAATTTTCTATACCCTGGATAATTTATAATGTAATCCTAACTACCTAATCAAATGTATTTACTTTGGAGACATCAGTAAAGAAAATGTACAAGTTACAGAGAAAAGGTAATTCATAAGACTTAAAATCTTTTTTCTGAGGAAGGGGGGAAAGGCATAGGGTAGTACTATGTTTATCATAAGGACAATTAGAATAATTTTTCTAAAATAGAACTTTTGTCATTCATCATTCCCTTCTGAATACATCCTTCTCATCCTTGTTTGGGGGTTGGGGATGCTCTTTGGTAAAACATATTAAAGATACAGAGACTGCTAGCCTAAGAACCAATTGAATTATGTGAAGAAACAATCAGTACTGTCCAAAGAGAGATGTTTTCTTTGCATGTTCTTCACTTTGGAATCTCTGAAAGGTCTAAAGCTTCCTCCAGATCTTCATGGTAAAGCTTTATTATTAACTTCCAGAATGGCAAAGGCAGAAACCCTGAGAACTTCAAGAACCTGGTTCCAAGCTCCTATGAAAACAGGAATCTTGGGCATCCACCTGAGGTAGAGCCTAAATTTAAAGATGACTCAATGGGCAAGGTAATGTCTTGCATCATCCTCTGGCAAGCTATGTGTTCATGATTACCTAGTGATATAATTTTATCTTTCTGGTACCTTCTTGAGATGCCATGGGCATAATTAAAGTGTTATGTTTTGGGGAACCAATATCTGGGATTATTGAGATGTAGGCAGTGTCAGACCAGACCCAAATAAAGTTACAGCACAGAACAGATCCAGAAACACTGCACCATAGAAGTTACACTATTACAAAGTGACACAAAAGAGCTTGGGAAGTCATGGTGATAGAAATGCCTCTTCAATGGGAGAATAATGTAGTGGAGATAGATATGAACAAAGCATCATGGCCACTCTGGGAGGGAACCAGAGACCAGAAAATTGATAATTGCAACATTGAATGAGTTTATTAGGTTAATCTCTGAAGGAAATTTCATGGAGAGGGTATGAGAAAGTGGACCCATGGAGAATTACTTATACCTCTGCATCCTCAAATGCAGAATGTTTAGAGAAAGATGATTTACTTCTGGAGAAGGGGGAAAATTTGCCAGGGTAAAATTACAGAGTTAGGAGAACCCAAGCCAACACTAATCTGGCACTACCAATCCTAAAACTGTGATACTGGGTGCCAAAATTCAGAAATTTGCATGTATGGCAAATGCCAGGAAAGGAAGATTTGGACTTGGTATTTAACTTACTATGGAATTAGTACAGGAGTGGACTATGCCAAAGAATAGTCCATTTTTTCCAGAGAACAAGAAAGGCAGTCAGATTACTCAGGCTTGGAGGGCCCTGTCTTTAAAGATGGTGCATGAAGATAGCTAAGAAGGCTTCATTCTACTCCTGTACTCCGGGGATGCTGGCTTCCAAGCAAATTTTCACAGGGTTGTTTGAGGGTCTGAGGACCCTGGCATTCTTCATGGTGGTAAGGCAGAAAAATCTCTATGACAGCTCTTTCAAGGATGTTGCCCTACCATTTGCTATCAATGTGGGGAAGAATTGTGTGTGCTAGTCAATCACAGAGGATCCCTCAAGGAAGTATGGCAAAAATATAAAAATGTTAAAGATAGTTGGGAAATAAACTTGTGGCCCCATGCCATTGCCACCCTGACCTCAAGTGACATTCAGCTCAACTTTGAGCAGTAATTACCAGCTCCTTCCATCTTAGATGCCACCACAACTTTAAGCTGCCATTCCCTGGGACAATAAGTAAAGGTGTCATTGTGAATAAAGGAAGAGTTAGGAATGCCAAGAAGAGCTGAGCAATAGGTACTGAGTTACTAGCATTTTCAGTGGTAAAAAGTGAGATTTACAAATCCCGAGTATACAAAGATATAAATTCCATTATACTGTATTTCATTGAATTTAAGACACCATCATCTGTAAGATGCACTGTTGTTTTACATACTGTTAAGAAAGGAAAATCACTGCAAAGGAAAGAAAAATCACTGCAAACTAAACTATGATATGCCATGGATTGGGAGCTGCTGCATCTCAATTTCAGAAGTGCTAAAATGTGAAAAAATGTATGTCTTATAATCAATGAATTAAAGTATTTCTATAAGTGTACTTAACTCTGAAACCCCATTTTTACTGATAACAGGGACATTGACCTTGCCAGTTCAAAGTAAACTCAGCTTTTTCTGGATTTTACTCAGTCTCATTTGGGTAAATAGTCAATTTGGAATTTTCCTGGAGATAGTTCAGAGGGAGGGGCTGCTTTCTAAATTTCATGAATGCCGCAGTCCTGCTCATACCACAGCATCTCGGCTGAGATGTAACCCAATCTGTTGTGGCCATCTGTAACCTCTCCAAGGCCTCTATTCTCCTGGTCCATGTATTCTGTGCCCAGAATGAGCAACACTGCAAGGTGCCTGCAAGTCTGTCAACCATCCCTGGGTAACCTCAAGCACTCCCAGCTGTTTTTCTGCCCTGCAGTGAGATGTAGAACCATCTGCTTACGCATCTCTCTCAACTAGGCACACTGCTGCCCTGGCTCCACGCTACACCCAGGGCTTCTCAGGGAGACCTGTAGTTTCTCCTGATTACAGGAGGAAGGCATAGATCCCTCTTCTTTTAGAGCCTCAAACTTTTTTTAGATTTTTATTGTTCCGCTAACACAAAGCCAGGTGTCCTTTCCCATGGACTCAGAACAGGCAATTTTATTTTTCTCTTTTCTCAACTTTACTTCTACTCTAGGCCAACTGACTTTATCTTTATTCCTAAAGGCAGAAAAATCTGGCTGAGTATTCAGATTAACCTATTGTTTATGCCAGAATCATGGCTTTTGACAATATACAAATGTCTCCTTAGAAGTTCAAATGGTAAAAATTTGACCTTTTTTCTTGTTCTATATAATCCCTCACGCTGAAGTCAGCTCATATGGCAAGCTGAGGAGAAAGGAACAAGGAAAGTGAGTAGTAGGAACAAGGGAAGGAAATATTAGTTAACATGCCAAAATACAATACAGTGACGGCCTCACCCAATCCACGGAGAATATGTTTCAAGACTCACAGTGGATGCCTGAAATCATGGATGGTACCAAAACCTATATATGCTATCTTTTTTTGGTATACATATATACAAACTTATAATAAGGTTTAATCTATAAATTAGACACAGTAAGATATTAACAAAGTCATACTTCACAGATCTAGAAAAAATAATTCTACACTTCATTTGGAACCAGAAAAGAGCCCAAATAATCAAAGCAACCTTAAGTAAAAAGAACAAATCTGGAAGCATCACATTACCAGACTTCAAACTATACTATTAGTCTATAGTAACCAAAACAGCATGGTATTGGTACAAAAATGGAGACATAGAACAATGGAACAGAACACAGAACCCAGATATAAAGCCATCTACCTACCACCAACTATCTTTGACAAAGCAGACAATAACATACACTGGGGAAAAGAAGACTATTCAATAAATGATGCTAGGAAAATTGGATAGCCACATGCAGAGAATGAAACGGGACCCCTATCTCTCACCACCCACAAAATTAATTCAATATGGATAAAAGACTTAGATCTAAGGCATTAAACCATAAGAATTCTAGAGGAAAATATAGGAAAAACTCTACTAGATATCAGCCTAGGCAAAGAATTTATGACTAAGACCCCAATGGCAATCCGGCAACGACAAAAATAAATAAATGGGATTTGACTAAAATGCTTATGAATAGCTAAGGAAACAATCAACAGAACAAATAGACAACCTACAGGATGGGAGGAACTATTTGCAAACTACACATCTGATAAAGGGCTAATAACCAAAATTTACAAAGAACTCATGCAAATCAGCATGAAGGAAACAAACAACCCTATTAAAGAGTGGGCAAAAAACATGAACAGAAGCTTCTCAAAAGAAGAAAGACAAATAGCCCAGAAACATAAGAAAAAATGCTCAATGCTCAATGTCACTAATAATCAGGAAAATGCAAATTAAAACACAATGAGATATCACCTTACCCCAGTCAGAATGGCTTTTATTAAAAAATCCAAAAACAATAGATGCTGGTGTAGATGCAGAGAGAAAGGAACACTTACACAGTATTGGTAGGACTGCAAATTAGTATAACCTCTATGAAAAACAGTATGGAGATTCCTCAAAGAACTAAAAGTAGACCTACAATTGATCCAGCAATCCCATTATTAGGCATTTACCAAAGGAAAAGAAGACTTTTCATCAAAAAACACCTGTACTAGAATGTTTACCGCAGCACAATTCACAATCACAAATATGTGGAACCAACCCAAGTGCCCATCAAATCATGAGTGGATTAATAAAATGTGGTATATGTGTACCATGTGTACTTAGCATAAAAAAAGATGAACCTTTTGCAACAATTTGGATGGAACTGGAGACCATTCTCCTTAGTGAAGTATCTCAAAAACAGAAAAACAGATACCACATATACTCACGATTAAATTAGAACTAACCAATGAGCACACACGTGTACAGAGGGAAGTAAAACTCAGTGGAAATGAACCAGGGAGCAGGGGGGAAGAGGAGAGAGGGGAAAAACCTACCTAACGAGTACTACGAATACTATTTGAGTGACAGGCATGCCTATAGCTGGGACTCAAGCATTACAAAAGCAATCCATGTGACCTAAGACATTTGTACCCCCTTAATATTTTGAAATTTAAAAAATAAAAAAATCCTTTACCTAACCAAAAAAATAAAAATAAAGTCTTTATTTTTTAGAGAAAACAAAAAACAAAAAAAGATATTTATAACAATAACTAAATAATAAAATAGAACAATTATAACAATGTACTATAATAAAAGTTATGTGAATGTGGTCTCTCTTGAAATATTTTATTGTACTCTACCTATTTGGGGACCACTGTTAACTATGGGTAACTGAAAACACAGAAAGTGAAACCACAAATAAGGGGGAACAACCATACCACTAAAACTGTAATTGCATGAAGCCTGGGCCACATCCCCCCTAAAACACCTAGAGGGATTACGCATAACATATCTCGGGTTAATTTTGTAGGGCAGGTAATTTTTAGAGGTAATTGTAGGGTTAGCAAAGCACTGGACATTGCTTCAAGGGTGCCCAACCCCAAAGATCTGAGTTATTGGGTACAACAATGGAGATAAACTCCAGTGTACTTTAAGAGTTATCCACTATTATCTGCAGTGGGCAATGAAAGCAATGCAGCCACCTGCCAATGCATGCCTTAAGCACCACTGTGCTCCCTCCACAAAAATATGTGAGGTGCCAGTCCTCAGCCAATAACCTATAGAATTGATGCCATAGAACCCTAAATGCCAGAACTGATATCAAAAATGGCCCTAATTCTCTACCCTTTTCTTTATTCATGCCTTTGCAATTGACTTTGAAGTTTGTTTCATCAATCAGTAAAATCTATTTTCTTACCTTGGAATCTGTGTTGGCGTTATAATTTGACATGGGCAATAGAGTGGGCAGAAGTGGCTGTGTTATCACTTCCAAGCCCAGATATCCAAAGGCCTTGCACGTTTCTACTTTATCTCTCTTGGAACTCTGTCCAGCACTGCGAGAATAATTTCAGACTAAGCTGCTGGATAAAAAGTCAGCCCCATAGGCAAAACGCAACCAACCCCCAGACATCCTATTTCAAGCAGCCCCCAGCCATTCTGCTGAGTGACACGCATGTGTGCAAGCCCTGCCAAGATCAAAACTGCCAAGCAAACCCATTGATTCATGAACAATGATAAAGTACTAGGGCTTTTAGTACTACCTTTTGGCCTGTTTTATTACACAATGACATCTAAAGGACTAGAAATTAATACCTCAGAGGGGATGCTGCCTTAACAAAACATAAGACATACTATTGGTTTCAAGATCGGTAAAAAGCAGAAGTTGGAAACTAGCAACAAAAGTTAGAAAGAGGGTGAGAAAATGATACTGAGGGATGAAAATATGTTGACTGGTATTACGGAGTAGTGAAACATGTGACAAAACAGTTGTCTGGCCTATTTGGAAGATGAAAAATTCATCTAATGAACTTTTGGTTGTGACTGAGAAAATCTCCAGGCAAAATGTTCAAAGTGTTCTAGTTGTGTGTGATGTTATACAAGGGGAAGGAGTAGATGAGATAAAGAAATAACTGACCAGCTTGAAGGCAGAATTTGGATGTAATATCATGAGCCATAACTTGGTGAGTTAAAAAATAAAACTTCTTCTCATCACCAGTGTCCACAGCCTGAAGATAAGATTAAAACAAGGGTTAAAACCTCAGAGAGAATTAAGATGGTACCTAATAGGTTTTCTAATGTAGAACTTCAGGAATCCCAAAGTAGCAATAAGTCTGGAGAAAGAGGCATGTTTATTTTTTGTCAAAAGGAGCGGACTTTGATTCAATTCACAGGAAGATCACAAAGTTTTTAGGAAATACACATGTGAAAATACCACCAGGCTGGACTAACGGGAACTAAAAGTGTTCAAATTATAAAGGGATGTTGGCCTTTGACTTTCTGTGGGAAGGAATTAGGTTCAAAAAGTAAATTAGCTGGAAAAAGTGGGCTGTTTCTTTGAAGTAGCCAAGGGGACAATGGACAAGGAAGGATGACAGGGTAAAGAGGGAAGAAAAACAATGGAATACGGAGGCACTCCTAAGTGTCGCTCCATAAATTAATATTACTATATTAGAGACAGAAATGGTCCCAGGAGTTTTGCAGGGCTTTGCCCTGAAGAAATATGTGAACATGTTAGTTTGCATATCAAAAGCTGCTCCACCTCAGGAGGGCATCTCAAAAGGTCAGTGGCAGCTGCTTTCCAAGGTGACACTGAGGTCTCAACCCCATGGTTCTCACCTGCTTTGAAGGACAAAGCAAGGTCTACATGCAATCACGGGATGAGAGCTGATCAAAGAGTGTCCTCCCAGAGACAGATACCTGTGGCTAAAAACAAGTAGCCCAAGGGACAGTTCCTGCTTGACTTCTGATGACCTATCTCTATTTGCAATAACTAGATAAAGAAATATGGAGCCACTATATCTCTGTTTAATCCTTCTGTTAAGTGATAGCTTTATTGTTGAACTTAGAAGTTTGTCCTTGAAAGATTTTGTAACCAGAGTTGATTAAGGGATCTATAGAAGCCTTTTGAAAGACTTTTAACCCAAAAAAACTTCCTGTTATTATGTAAATCTGTTACCCCTGGCAACCGATCACTGTACCTATAAATACCCATGTGAAACTTTATTCTTGGCCTTACAATTCAC
>NW_012148964.1:855242-858757 GCF_000956105.1 Propithecus coquereli
TGAATCACATACATTAATAATTCTATTTTTAAAATTATTTCTATCATCCCATGTATATTTATGCATAGAAAGATAGCTAGAATTATGCTAATCAAGTATATGTATGTATCAGGATTTGTGGTTGCTACACTTATAACATATTAAAGCAAAGAAATAACTCCACTCATTTTATTCAAAGAATCATTCAATTCAGGTAGAACTAAGATTTACATACTTTCTTTTGACCATGTATATTGATTGATCTATTGAATTCAATCAATACAACAAAACTTTTAGCTCTATGAAACCCATTATTAATCATATCAAATATATTCACTGATGGAAAAAATTCTAATAAAATAAAAAGACATGTACCCTTATATTTTCCAGACTTTAGGGAAGAAGAACAAAGATTAACATAATGTCATAATTTTTTCACTTCTTGTAGGACCAACATATTTTAATCCACTCATTCTTCATAAGCATCTTATAACAAAGATGATCCCAAAGAGGATACAGAGCAACACTAACTGTAGATGATTCATAACTCCCTTCCTCCCCCTAAAACTAGGGATCATGACAATCAGATTTTTATTAAGGAATTCCCAGCATGAGTTTTATAATTGATTTGATAAAACAAAATCAGAAATTTATAGAAAATCCCTGAAATATTAATCTTGCTTTCTTCCAAAATAATTTTTGTTCAGGAATGACAATCAAGCACTTTCTTTGTACACACAGAAATTCATATAACGCCAAATTGCTATCAAGTCAGGAACGTCTGAAGGTTTTTTTAAACACAATTTACATCGACTTATTCCTCTCAAAGTGGGACATGCTTCACAGTCCACAGGCAAAAAATAAGGTCACACTAACAATCCCCAAACTCTATTTTATTTTAATTTACTTACAATGATGTGGGAACTTGAGTTTTCCATCAAATTTCTCACAAATATATCTAGGAGTTTGTTAGGTGCCACCTGCACATCTAAACTGATGTTCTTGGTTAGCATGTAACTGGCAACAAACATCTTCTTTTGTTGTACCATCTCACTGTCATGACAAGATTTAGGTCATCAATGCCCCATAGTGAGACACAAACAGGAGTGACAATGTTGACTTTGCTGTTGAGGAGGCTGAAAACATCTCCACTGGGGTTGCTGGTGTGGGCTGGCCAGGCACCCTGTGTCCCGAAGGTGCCATTTCCCCAAGTCACACCCTTGTCTCCTCAGCTACCAACCCTGCTAGCAACCACGATGCTGACGCTGTCTTATGTTTTCAAAACTTCAAAGACTGATGGAGATTTTGGAGAAATATTGTTTTTAATGTTTTCTTGTAGCTTTTAGCAGTATTTGCTCACTCTTATTTAAGGGTTTTACCCTAGCACTCAAAGTGGAGTCTGACTGAGCAGCTGGAAAACCACATTCAAAATGACCTTTGGCCTCTGACTTTGACCAAGGTAATATGCCTGCAATTTCTCTCCTGCTATGATTGTCCTTTCCAGGAAGCAAACCACAGTTCCTTCTACGGTGTATATATAATTCCCTGATAGGCCCTTACTCAGTTCTCCAGATATACACAGAGAAAGGTCTTAATTCAAGAATAAAATATAGCTTGGTCTCAGGCAGGGACTGTTCTTTTTCTATAACATGGCAAGTGAGAAAAAATAAAAGAAAAATAATGCTGACTCATTTAGATGTTTTTTATTTAGTCAAAGTAGATTTTTGTATGCATAAATATAAGCAAATGTCCTATAGAATCCACTATTCATAATAAAGTCCATCTATCATAAGCTTATTATGTGCCAAACATTTCAAAAGGGCTTATATACAGCATCCCATTTCTCACCTTTTTAGATGAAGACATTGAGGTTTAGAGGAATATTTAGTAACTTGACCAAAGTGAAAAGTTAATACAGGCCTACTTAATGCCAAAACTCTTGTTCTTAATCACTATGATCTAGAGCAACAGAGGACATCGCCTACATAAAGAATAAGATTATGAACATGAAACCCACTAATCTTCATTCATTCTCTAAGTACTTATTAAACTCCTATTTGTGCCTCAAACTATGCTAGACACTTGGAAAACAATGATAAACAAGACAGACTGTGACCTCTTGAAGCTTACATTTTAATATTCCTTGCCATCCTTCTTGACATGAACTTGACGTCAAACTATCCTCAAAGGGCAATGAGGCATCTGACCTGTAGAGAAGCATATACTTCTTGCACTTTCCTAGAAGACGCAGAATAACCAAGGATCGGCATCACCATGCTCTTTCTAGAGGAGCTTTATTTCATATGAAGTGCATGATGGAAAGACATCTGAGTTACAATGCAGCCTAACTCTGAAGAAATGCAATCCTTTTTTAAGTAAAAATATGAAACTTGGATTCATTAATAAACAAGGCCATCTACAGAATGAAGGGCTCACAGTGCAACTCTAAAATGAATCCACTTTTATAACATCTGCTCTGCCAGCTACCTAAATTAGAACATACTATCTGTAAAAGCAAAAATACTATCCTTAAAATGAAATAGGTCTCAGGGAATATCTAGTTTAGAGTTTATTTAACTCCCAAATACTAAAATTTCTTAAACTTTGACTTGAAAGGACTAACAAGAAAGTCAATGCTGTTTCTCTCCTGCAGAAATATTGGATATTGTCTTCAATCACTGACAACACATATATTATCTTAAAGAGTATGTGCCAAATGGGACTTGGAGGAAAGGAGAGAGATACATTTATGTGGTCTATAAAATAAAAGACTTTAACCACATTGATTCAATAACATTCTCAAAAGGAATAACCAAAGGGAGATTTTTCTTGACTTTTCTTTTACTTCAAGTGAACTGTTTACCTCATTAGGAAAAGGAAGGAATTCTCCACTGGCCCCAAAGATATAGATTTCATATTCTTGCAGTGAGAAAAACCTGCTCTGCTATAATATTATGTCTAAAATTTCAATGAAGGAAAGAGTAAAATGTTAAATTCATTTATACTGAGGAACAGAGTCTGTCACACAATCATCTAGTAAGGTTGGTTGAGAGACTTAGTGTGAGTAAAAAAGCAGTGCCAGCAAGGATACAGAAAATACTTGATAGATTGTTCTACATTTTTATAGTTTAATCATGAGTCCCTTCTTCTGAAAAAAAAAAAAGACTTTCAATCATATAAGGAAAGGATGGCATAATTGTTTTTCATCCTACCAGTCTGGCATTTGAGTAAACACTTATCCTTCATGACATGATTTGAAGGGCTGATCAAATCTCATCATCAAATCCATCCTTTTTCTCACTATGTGACTAAAATTCCACTATTAGCAATGCAACACTTTGGATATTATAGGATTTTTATTCTAAATGCACCGTGGTCTTTTGTGGCCTAGCTTTTTGTGGTTGTAAAAGCCTTTGGCATTTCTGAATCTCTATTCCTTATAGAACTTTACATGAATGTTTAGATTAGCGTACATCTCAGGATGATTGATTTAGGTAGAGTGAAAAGATGATTTTGAAAATTAAATATAAAAGTAC
>NW_012148964.1:862322-863519 GCF_000956105.1 Propithecus coquereli
ATTAATATTTTATTACCTTTTGGAGGAGAGTAAATGAGCCTTTTCTCATTTTCTTTATTTTGATGTATCCCTAGAATCCAGTGAATGGATATTTTTCTCTTTTCCTAGAAAGGATATATGTGTATACAAACTAAAATATGTTCTAACAGAAAATCAATCCCATTAATGGCACCTTACTTAGTACTGGAAGAATAAAATAATTATAAACCAAAAAAATCCCCAATTTACATATTCTAATAAATCAAGCAGAAAATAATTTTAAACTTGCTGAAATTAATTTTTCCCTCTTAATCCAACAAAAGTCTATTGACAGGTCACTGACCCCAAGTAGAAAATACATTAATACAACTTCATTACAGCAACCAATATGGCTGCCAGGGCAGACCTGAAGTACAAAATCAACACTAAAATCATAATATCAAGACCAATGACACTCAATACCTTTCACAATAGCAACAAAGAAAATAAAGTACCTAGGAATATATTTAACTAAGGAGGTAAGACCTCCATAAGGAGAACTATGAATCACTGAGGAAGGAAATTGCAGAGGATGTGAAGAAATGGAAAAATATATCATACCCCTGGATTGGCAGAATCAATGTTGTTAAAATGTCCATACTACCTAAAGTGATTTACAGATTCAATGCAATTCCCAAGAAAATACCAATATCATTTTTCACAGTTCTAGAAAAAATAATTCCACGCTTGATTTGGAAACAGAAAAGAGCCTGAATAGCCAAAGTAACCTTAACCAAAAGGAACAAATCTAGAGGCATCACTCTACCAGACTTTGAGCTATACTACAAGGCTATAGTAGCCAACACAGCATGATATGGGCACAAAAATAGAGACATAGACCAATGGAATAGAACACAAAACCCAGATATAAAACCATCCACATATTGCCATCTGATCTTTGACAAAGCAGACAACAATATACACTGGGGAAAAGAATCCCTATTCAACAAATGGCGCTGGGAAAATTGTATAGCCACGTGTAGAAGATTGAAACAGAATCCAAATCTCTCACCACTCACTAAAATTAATTTAAGTTGGATAAAACGACTTAAACTTAAGACATGAAACCATAGAATTCCAGAAGAAAATGTTGGAAAAACTCTTCTAGATATCAGCCTAGGCAAAGAATTTATGAATAAGACCCCAACTGTAATCACGGAAACAACAAAAATAAATAAA
>NW_012148964.1:863569-864699 GCF_000956105.1 Propithecus coquereli
GGAGAGTAGCTAACTCCCTGCATCTAAGAAGCAGTAGAGATAAAAGCTGAGAAGACTCTCCCAGGGAGAAGAACCTAGGTCTGATCAAGGAGCCTTCCTGGCTCCCAGGAGAGGAGGGCCTGCAACATGTTCCCAGCTACATTTCACAACTGTTACAAACCAGTGCCTGTGACGTGCCTCCCATTCTTCCCCTTTCTGTTGTTTGCAGGAATCTTGCTCCTTTCTCACAATTGTATCTTGGGTGTGTGGAAGGCAGCTACTTGTCTTTTTAGTTCATATGTCTCTGAATCAAAGGAGCTACGTCTAAGGAGACATATCCATAAATGAACTTGATTAAAAGCATTGAACTCTGGAATTCAAGCTTGATGTCAGGATCAATGGAAGCTTTTGGAGACCATGGAATTAGGGGACAAATGGTGGAGCCCCCATTCTCTCTCCTGCTCCCCTGCTGCCTTTATCCATACCCCTTTCAAAGTGACTTTGAGCTGCTCCTAAGAGGTAGACTTTATTTTCTCCATTGACTTGGTTTGGTCAATAAATGTGGCAGAAGTGATAGCATGCCGAGGCCTCAAAATGTCTCTCTCTCTCTTTCATTCTCTCTCTATCTCCCCTCCTTGCCCCCATAAGAAGAAGCTTAGGCTAGCTCACTGGAGAGACATGTGACATGTGGCCTAGTTATCCCTGTCACTATATACAGTAGTCAGTTAACCCAGATGCACCAGCTCACAAAAGATGCATGAATGATCCTAGCCAAGATCAGCCAAATCTGGAGCAGTTCAAAAAATCATCCAATTGACTTATAAACACATAATCAATAACAAAATGCCTGTGATTTAAATCATTAAGTTTTAGATAGTTTCTGCACAGCAATAACTAACTGATACAAAATAATGCTCTACCAAGAGGATCTTAGTGATAATGTAAAGATTTTCTATCAATTCTGTGATCTACCTTATGTCTTTAAAAAAAAATTAATATCTATTAACCACAGTTAGTTTCTTTTGTTTACATTCAAACTTCTTAATACCTAATTTATAAACTAATCTCTTCATCTTTCATAGGTTAAGTCAATGGATATTTCATAAAGTTGAAATATTTATTTAAAAACTTGTGATGCTAACATCAAACAA
>NW_012148964.1:868316-871618 GCF_000956105.1 Propithecus coquereli
AAATAAATTAGACATAATATTCTTATATATAAACCGATACTTAACAACCACCACAGATGGGCAATTTCTCATCTAGCAAGAAGTTTTTTATTTGGAGGCTTAAGTCGGTATCTGCTTCAGTACAATGTAAAAATTGTTTTAGAGCATTCACTAAGGACCAGCGACTGTACTGGGCACATTAGGGAATACAAGATCAGACGTGGTCGCTGCTCTCAAGGGGCCTCCACATAAACTCAAATAATTCTAAGGAAGCACAGACTATGACAAATACAACAGGAGATGTACAAACAAAATGTTAGTGGAGACACAGATTACTTTAAAACTGGGGCAGTGAAAAGACTGGTAGAGAAGGTGAAATTTGCTGAAAAATCTACTCTATGCCAAACTAAGACAGAAATGAATAAGGCGATACTGCCTTTATGAAAAATCTTGGGCTATCAAGGGAGCAAATCCTGAAAGTGCTACAGTGGCCAATGTGGCACAGTGATGGTATAAACAAATCACAACACCATGGAATAAAAGAACACAGAGCACTTGTGCTTCTAGAGGGGTTGAGAAAGTGCCTTCCTTGAAATAGAAATAAACTTCACCAGGTAACAAAGGGGGATGAAGGCCATCCAGGCAGCAGAGTAAGAGTATCGCATAGTCAAGGCACAGCCCTAAAAGACAGGTATGAGTTTCATAGGCGTAACAGTCAGGGGCACTTCAAAGACAAGGTAATAAAAACAGCAGTTCCTTACTCTCTGCAAAAGACCACTTTATCAATCTGAACAGAGTTACTGGCTCAACTTTCAGTTTTCTTCTTCCTGGATTATATTTTCTGATTCTTTCATCTCTATTGTGGCTGAGCCCTTCCATGTCTCCTAAATTCATCTTGAGTTTGAAATCCACATGTTCCATGCTTCTAAATAAGAGTCTGGCCAGTCATGATCTCCCAAATTCTGTACACCATACACTTATTGGTCCATTTTATGTACCATATACTTATTGGTCTATTTCAAGTCGGTTCTTTAGTTGACAAAGACAGAGGAACTTCTCTATTTATAAAGGTCATATGATTTTGCCTTATATACGTAGGTAATAAGTCTATATTTTGTATTATTAACACATTTGTACCATTGTTTCAATTATCCCAGACTATAGCATATCCCCATAGGCCACCACCACAGTTTGTGAGGGTTATCAGACCAAGTTGTAAGATACCTACTCAGTTACCATGAAACTCCAGTTTGAAACTTGTCTCCTTCCCCCATACAATTCCGTAGAAATGGGTAGTCATTGTCGCTGTTGAGTTTAATTTTGTTATTTTAAGTGTTTGTGATGTGAGCTTCCCCATGAAAGTATCTAATTCATCAAAAACTTGTGGTTCAAGAAGTTACGAAAATTTTCCGTGGATTTATTGTCAAATCTTTCTGCGTGAGGGCTGGTTTCCCCCAGGGAAGCACAAGGCACCAAATGGTAACACCTTTCCTTGGTGGCCAAGAAAAGCAGGCAGTACCTACGGATAAGCGGTAAGTGGTTTCCACACCCAGCACCCTGAATATGATGCAATTACTTGCCATTTACCCTCTTCTTAACCACAAAGATGTTTCAGTGTACATGGTTCTAGGTTACGGCTACTTTCCAAGAAGTTCACCCTATTTTTTGTTTATTTATTTATTCATTCAATAAATCTCAATATCATAAATGAAAAACAAATAATAAAGAAAATGGATATGGCACCTTTTAGTGAGAGAGACACACAATAAATCAATACATATATAGACATATAACAAACGTAATAGTACATAATATTATGTCAGGTAGTAGTAAGTACTACAATTAAAAAAAAGTAAAGCAAGATAAACAGAGGAATGAGAAGTGCTAATTAAGATAGGGTAGCAAGTGAAGACCTCTGTAATGCACTATATGTGGGCAGAGACTGGAATGAAGTGAACCAGAGAGATATCCAGGGAAAGAGTACTACAGATAGAACTATGTGTGCAAAGGCCCTGGGGTGGACCACATATGTGTATGCCAAGAACAGCAGAAAGTCAATGGTGTTGGAATGTTATAAGCAAGGGGACGGGTAAAAGGAGATGAAATCAGGGATTAGCCAGGAGCCAGGTCCTGAAGGGCCTATCGGCTATGGAAACAAATTTGTATTTTATGCTGGCCCCATGGTCTGAGAAAAATAGAGGAATTAAAGATAACTGCAAAGTTTTCAGACTTAGTCTGGGAATAAACAGAGATGTCATTTTCTAAGATGAGAAAAACCAGACAAAAAGCAGGTTGGTGCTAAGAAGGGAATCAAGAATCAGTGAGTACCTATACCACAATGCAGGCTGATTTTATTGGCTCTTATATACTTTAGTCTTTAGGGGTTTCCTCCCAAACTCGTATGCCCAATCAATTTCCAATTATTTTGGGCAAGGGAGGCAAGTAATGAGAAGAGCAATCCAAAACCTATTTATGTTTTTTGTAGGGCTGATGTCAGGCACCATTTTGAGGTAGGTAAAATTTATGACGTTTCCTAGCCTCTGGGTTTGCCTCTTCCCCAATCCATCCCAATTTTCTTCCATATTGCCCTCAGATTTCCTCTAAAGACATTCAGTTCCCTTTTCTCTCTCTCTGTCTTTGCCTCCACTCAGCACTCACTCCACCCATAATTAGGGAAAAGATCAGATATCAGTCCCATACATCTTAGGATGAATTTAACCTCATAAGTCATATCTCCATGAAATATTTGCCCTTTACAGCTTGTCTCTAATTATGTGATGAATATTCCTATTTTCTATCTATTTCTTCTCTTCAGGGAATGTCAAGCATCAAAAGCAGCACTGGTATGTTTAGCTGCCTGTAAATTTCACTTACAAGAGACACGACATGAAGGTAAGAATGACCTAGCACAATGTATGCTATAGATGTTTCTCAAATATCCTCTACTTGCCCAAGAAAGACCCCATATGAAAAAAGGTTTAAAAATAAAGCAGTCTGCCAGGGAAGAACTAGGTACTTCCCTACTGCTATGATGAACACAGCATATTGACTGAATATTGTCTGAGGTGGTAGGATGATGGTTGGTTGTCCAAACCGATGATCGCGAGTGCCCATGAGGCAAGTCCTGGAACAGATGAAGTCAGAGAATATCAGGGAGCCAGGAACATGGCTCCAGGGAGCAATAAGTAGACCTGGAAAGAGTATATAGGTATCAGAAGGAATTTCTAAGAGGAACAGCTATCAACACCACAGGAGTGATTAGTCTTTCAGAACTGTGTGTTCATATGTGTGGGCACAGTGTCCTAAATGCTCCAGGACCAAGG
>NW_012148964.1:875068-880449 GCF_000956105.1 Propithecus coquereli
TCTTTCTCAAGTGTAATCTGAAAATGGATTTTGACATGGAAGAAGGGACCTGGGGTACAGGAAACAAAAGAGCCAGAGCCCAGATGGGAAGTGGTGGATGCTGACAGCACCTTTCTTGGTCACATTAATCACCAGTCAACTTTGTTGAGGGAAAAGCTTTGGTTCTGAGCAGGTGCAGGGTGGAGAAGAAAAAGGTAAAGGAGAGTAAGTCCTTAGCACTCAGTGGATTGACAAATGAGAGCTGGAAATGCAGTTGCCTGATTGTTCTGGAGCAGGCTCTGGAGTCAATTCCAGATCACAGAGCCACCAAAGAACAGAAGCCTGTGTCACTTCCAGAACTGCTTAGTCTCTTGGAGCCAATAAACTGGAGAGGATCATGGGTCAGCCTTTGTGGCTAAGAGAAAAGCAGCCACACTTTGGCTTTCACCCCGTAGGAGGGGTAGAGGTAGGGTGACAAGTGCTTATATCATGGTACTTTTCATTCTTTGTTATTTCACAAGAATTTTTTTGCCAATAGATGAAAGATATATCATATTTTGTCAATAGAGGAGATCAACTCAGTTACAACCATTCAACTCAAATCACATCCAAGGCACTTTGATAAGCCATTGCAACTAATTATTAATCTGAATCAATTTCCTGGTTCCTGTTATGGTGGCCCAAGCCCTGGCGACATTCTGGGGCCTTTAAGACCAGCATACAGCAGGAGCTGAAGGAAATCTAACAACAAGGTGAGGCCACTATGGGAAGAGTTCAGCAGTCTCACTGGAGCATAGCAAACTGAAATGTGTCTGGGCGTGTTGCAACATTGCACACATCTCATTCCAGGAGGCAGGCAGGGGAAAATGCACAGAAGAGTTGTCCAGTCAAGTGGGAGGCAGAGTTAGATTATACTTGATCAACATTCAAGTCTCTCTAAAGAATGCTCGAAGCAGAGAAAAGAGCCTGGCAGGAGCCTGGAAATAAATTTCAGTCCTAGCCACCATCATGACCTAGGACCTCACCTCAGGAGAAAACTAGAGTAGGAACCAGAAGTTAAGAGCCCATCAGGCAAAGGATCTGAACAGCAGACTGGCCACACTTACAATGGGATTACAAGGATTTCAGAGGTGAAGTCCCAGATCTCTGCTTAGCCAGTTGCTCAATCTTTGACATATTCCAGACAATGAATGCACAGTAAGAGACTGTTTACAGATCATCCCCACCAGTGGGAAAGGGACTCAGTGTATTGCCAGTCAGGCTTCCCCTGGTTCAGGAACCAAGCAGGGCTGAACAAGCCTGTAGGTGGCAGGCCTGGATACCCAGTGCTGCCTGCCTCTGACACAAGGCCTTCCCTGCCCCTGACACAGTGGCATCTGCAAATGGGAGAGTGTGAGATAGCTCTGCAGAAAGCACAGCCCAGGTCCATGGGAGCACCACAGTGGGAAAAGGAATGTATAAAGGAAGATAGATCAATTCAAAAGCTCAGTCTTGCAAAAGAGAACGACCTTTACAGTATAATCATATACTAAATTTCTGGCCAAATATTGATGTTACAAGAGATAATTTTGTCATACTTTTTATGAATAATTCTCAAGAACTTTTATTCTATCTTCAGAAAGATTTTTGTCTAAATATTTTATATAAGCCCTTCTTTCTTAAAAAAAAATCCAGAATTTTTATAATACATCAGCCTGATGTATTTTATAATACATGCCGCTTGAATTAATGAAAATCCTGAGATGAAACTTATTACTTAAATTATTTTAAGGTACATTATACAGCTTGTAGAAAACTGCCATTTTCCCCTCAGGATAAACCACTTCCCTCTGGTTTTGCATAATGAATACTTGAAATTTGCAAATTCAGGCATTATAAATCACTGTATCCCTTTGAAACACAACCGGTCAATTGTCTTCCTCTGTTAAAATGCATTGAGTTGCTATTTTGTACATTATTATAATCCAGGATACAAATTAAACCAAAATTAACTATATGTAAAATCTGTTACAAAGGATCTTATAAATTTACCACCTGAAAGTTTTATATAATAATAAGAAAACACAAGAAAAGGGAGATTTAACATGAAAGCTGATATAGGTTAATACCTTTTTATAATTAACTGACTGATGATTATCCAATGTTTTAACTAAATTATGACATACCATAATTGAAAGCAATGAATTTAATTCTCTAAAAAAATTACAAACTGTGAACATTTTTGTCAATAGCACAATAACAGTCCAGGGAAGGAACAGCATCCGCAGGGTTACTCTATAGGAAGGAAATGAAGTATTTCCTATTTTCCTCATGAAATGATGGGGGACAGAGTTAGAAGTGAACTGCCCATATTTATTCAGCCAGGGCTGGTTTTATGGACATCCAAGCTGCATTTCATACAGGGCCCCATACTTAAAAGGGCCCTGCCCTTGATTTAACATTCTTTTACCATCTTGAAAATTCTTCATAATTTTTGAAGGAAGGGCCCTACATTTTCATTTTATACTGGGCCCGTCAAATTGTATAGCCAGCCCTTCATACAGACAGGCCAATTACAAATCAATGAACAGCATCTCCATTGCCACAGAACATCACATAGTGTCTGATGCAAAGTATACAAACAGAAAATGTTCACTAAATGAATTAAATCAAATTTACTTCCTAATTTCCAAGACAGATATTAGTCTGCTCCCAATAGTTGACTTTCTTTAAGGTGTATGGGGGAAAAAAAATCAAAAAAGGAGAATTTCCCCACAGATAATCTTTTCCCATATCAACTTGGCCATATTATTCTCTTTCCCTTTTTTAACAGCATGCATCTTATTCATCCATACTGTGTTACACTGGTGTCCAATTCAGCCTGAGCACATCCAGTACATTGGGATACCCAGGCAGGCCATGGGAACTCCTTTGACATGAGGACCCATTTCCATAAATACTTTTTTCTTAAGAAAACTTTGGAATTTGAAAGTTAGATCCCTGAGGTCCTTAAGTAAAGAGAGAGTTCTCAAACTCTGGATCCAGAAAAGCAGTGAGTCATCCTGTTTCAGAAAGAGCTATGAAGGTGATTTGACTTTGGCAAAAAGGATTGCTCCATGGGTGGATGTCACTCATATGCACTCCTTAGGGAGGTTTGGGGGTTCCTGCACAGTCTATGTTATCTTATCTGTTACAACACAGTACTTGCTGTAGGGGTGGGCTCGGTGGCCACATATTCACCATAGGACCCCGCTCCTATGGCCACAGTGATTGGGCAACAGTGCACATAAGTCTCCAGGGTAGGTCCTTCCCTGAGATTTTGAACTGAAATGGATAAAGCAAGAGTCAGATAATAGGAGCTTCCACTGAAGGGTCATGCAGAGGTGGGGCCAGAATGACCATTGCTGACTACTGTATGCACTAACGTTTAAGTCAGAGAAAGCCAAATCGCACAGAGAAACAAGGGAATGGAGCAGATGTTCTGAGAGAAGCAAAAGCCAAAATCCCAGAGAAAAAAGAGAGAGCAAGGTCTCTCTCCCTAACAGCTTTCCAGTTTCCAACTCCGTTTTCACAAGACCCAGCTTGTTTCCATGTTTATTATATTAAATAAATATCCTTTCACTGAGCTAGCTTTGTTTCTTGCAATCAAAGGTCTAATGCTCCATACTTGAAGAATGTATTCTAGGTTATTTGATAATACTTACTGTGAAATTGAAACACCAACATCTGCGATCACCTAAGATAAGACCATCTAGTGCAGCACAATTCACAATTGCAAAGACGAGGAATCAACCCAAATGCCCATCAATTCATGAGTGGATTAACAAAATGTGGTATATGTATACCACGGAGTAGTACTCAGCCATGAATAAGGATGACTAAGGCCTTTGCAACAATATGGATGGAACTGGAGCCCATCCTCCTAAGTGAAGTATCTAAAGAATGGAAAAACCAACACCATGTGTACTCACTGTTAAATTGGAACTAACCAATGAGCCCTTATGTGCATATACAGAAGTGCAACTTAATGGAGATCAAGCAGTTGGGAGGGGAAAGCAGAGGATGGGCAAAAACCTACCTAACAGGTACCATGAACACTATGTGGGTGACAGGAACATTTATAACCCTGACTCAAACATTACAAAAGCGATCCATGTAACCAAAAACATTTGTACCCCATAATACTTTGAAATAGAAAAAAAGACCATCTAGGGCTGGCTATAAGAGCTGTCATTAGATTAGGGGAAAAAAAAAAATGTCTTCTTTCAGACTTAAGAGAAGCAGTCAGTTATATTAGTCCTATATAAGCTGAAAAATCTTTGCTTCTTCCCTGTGTCTATTTCAGCTGTCTGAAATGCACCCACACAGTGCTTACAGACTGCTCTATTCCTTTCCTATTGTCAATTAAAGGGTAGAAAGACCAGCCCTCCCTAGGACTGCCCCGAGTCCCAGCACTTAGGTAGCCACAGCCAGAACACCAGCATAAAAGCCATAACAATGATACCAAATTACCCAGGAGTGTCCTGGAACCCAAGAGAAAGAAAACAATCCAAAGAAGAGGAGCAAAATCAAGCAAGGGCCTAGATTCGAAAGCTATTGTAATGGTCACTGAAGTCCTTGACTATCCCCATGACCAGAATAATCTGAGAATGCAAAGAGTATTTTTATGTCACTGCTCTTGATGGCTTTTTGTTAAATTCAATAATATGATCTTATCATTATTTTTTCATACTGCTTCATTTGTCCTCCCCCAGTAAACTTTCAAAGACAAGATGAGGCCAAGAATTCTCTTTTGTCCTCCACATTTGGCACAACACTGGACACATGGCAGGTATTTGAAAATATTTATTTATTTAACTGAATTAATTGAGTGACTAGTTTTCCAAAAGGGATGAATAAGTTTCTATTCAGCATATAGTAGAATCTAGCCCAGTATCTTGATGGATAAAATAAAAAAGCGTAAAGCACAAGGGAAAAATGCTTCACCTACCCTAACCTCTGAACCTTAATTGATTTTCAAGTCTTTGTTGCATTTTCCCCCAATATTATTTCAGACTTTTTCACAAAATGGATTTCTACCAGACCAAGCTTGAAACACATTATTTCAGCTCAGTTGAAATGACATACACATACAAAGGTCATATTATTTCTGCCTAAATTAGATTCTTTATCTGTTGAGCTTTTGCTTGGCACAGTACATAGCACCTTGCATAGTTGTCTGCACACACTGCACACTTAATAAGTACTTTGCCATTTTAAGCAGTTTACTGTCCTGAGACTGTCTTCCAAATAGCCAAGACTAGGGGTGAAATGAAATCTCAAAGGCTGTTTGTAAAGAAAAGAACCAGAAAAGGGATGCCAATAGCCACCGTACCTTCTCCTCAACTGCTATCAGAATACGCCCTTGAGATCAGAGTTTCTTC
>NW_012148964.1:881469-884504 GCF_000956105.1 Propithecus coquereli
ACCACATAGAAGTAACCAACCGTGATTGCCCTCACAGTTGGGTAATATTTTCTTATTGATTTATTCCTTATGAAAGTATCTCTATAATTACCTGATACTGAAACTTAAAATTCCACTGTTAGAGATGCAGCCTTAGATTTGATCCAAAGTCTCCTTCCAAAAAACACTTGAAAGGGAGTAGTGGAATACTACTGGAGAGATAACCATTATCAGACAATAGCACCTTAAAGAGAATTAGTTTATCAAATGTGTTTTACCTGATAACTAAGTTCAAGGAGGTTACTGAGAAAATGGGATTCTTAACAGGGTTGAGAAAACACTAAAAAAAGAGATGAGAACTGGCCTAAGTAAGATTTTTAACAGCAGACACTAGAAAGCCAAGAGTAAACACAAAGGCATTGTGTATTTTAGGGAAAGATGGGCCAATGTAAGGTAAGAGAAGAAGTCAGGAAAGAGAAAAGAAGGAAAGATATACTTACCATTTTCTCTGTGACTGACCCCAAACTTTCCTTATCAGGACATGCCTTACAGAGAAATTATCCTCATTAACACTGTTAAGGGGTGGGAGATGTTCTAGAATCAGCGCTGGAGATAAACACCACAGCTCATTCCTCTAGTTAATTACAGCTAAAATTTTGTTGTTACCTAACTGAGGGCTCTGAACAAAAAAATCAATGAGGGTTCTGAAAAGCAGACAAGAACAGACAGAGAGAGGAGCTGAAACTTGGGAAAACCTGGGGATGTCTTTCTTTTGCTTTTTCTTTTTCACAACTTTGTCCCCAGGGGTAAGCCCTAGTCATAGAGTGGCTTGGCGTTGGCAGCAGCCACAAAAATTCCACGGGAACTGCCTATTTCTGTACAGAGAGATGAGGAAAAGTAGATCCTGCAGGCTGGAGAGTGTAAGGGATCCCAGAGCATTGAGAACTAGAAAAGAGGATCCTCTAAATCTACAAATCTATGCAAGTCTCAGGCTTACCCCTCATTTGTGCATGTGTTTGGGCAGACCCAGACCAGCACAGTAACGGCTTTGAGAAATAAACCAAGATTTGAACCACTGCCGATGTCTCAGACTAACATCTGAGTCACCGGTGTGTGGAACAGACTCAAAATAGCATTGCAAATGCTTTGAGAACTGAACTGAGATATAAACTACAGCCAAAGAAGATAAGACGGAACACTTGGTCTTAACCTACTCAAGTTGTTTGCCTTCTGAATGTCAACATTCTCTGGAGGATTATAACTGGATCCAGAGTCTATATACAACATAACATTCACATAGTCCAGGATAAAATCCAAGATTATTCAACATTCCAAGAACCAGTAAAGTCTGACCAATTCTCAAGGAAAGATACAATAAACAGATACCATTTCTAAAATGACTCCAGTGTTGGGATTATCAGGCAAAGACTTTTAAGCAGCTGTGATAGCTATGCTCTGTGAGTTAAAGAATAACACATTTGATATGAATGAAAGGATAAGAGTTCTTAAGAGAATTCATACTATTAAAAAATGTAAATTTTAGAAGTGAATAAACTAATATTTGTAATAAAAAAATTCACCAGATAAGCTTAATAGAAGGTTGGTGATAACAAAGAAAAAAAAATAGTGAATTTGAAAATAAATGAATAGAAAGTACCTAATCCAAAGAAAATAGGTTAAAATATTTTTTAAAAATTAGCAGAACCTCAGAGACCTGTGTCAAAAGGTCTACACATATAGAAAAATGGAGTCCCAAAAGAAGAGGAGAAAAAGTTCAGATAGAATATTTGAAAAATTAATGGCCCCAAATTTAATACATTTTGATAAAAGATATATATTAACAGTCCCAAGAAGTCTAGCATGTCCTTATTAGAAGACAATTCTCTATGGCATTTCTGTACATTTTATATCAGCTTTTGTTTCAGATTATCTTTTCAAGCATGTTTGTACAGCAAATAATCTTAGATGATAGAGACAGTATATCTCTCTCTGAGACAGAGGGTAGATTTGTTTTATGACCATTATAAAACAAAAGATAATGTCTTTTTTCAGACAAAATTGGGCATGCTTGTTATCAGTCACCTGTAAAATATTGGGCTTTCCTTGGCTATGATTCAAATCTACTACACATACAGTATCCACCAGGGCTGTTCCATATTACACTACAGGACTTGGGAAGCAAGTAAACCAATATGAGTTTGTGCTGCCTGTAGTGCCATGACTAATAAAGTCATTTGTCTCGTGCTTAGGCATATTGTATCTTCTTCCAGAATCCATGGAACTATAGCAGGCTAACCTGTTAGCTTGCAGGTAGGGTTAAATCTCAGACCCTTCACAGCTCCTGGCTGCTCCTATACAAGATAACTTCAAAAATAAAAATAGTTCGTGGGCTCATTATAACCTAAATTCTGAACACCAAACATAAAGAAAAGATCTTGATAGCAGCTAGGGAAAAAACTATGACACACAGTGAAACAATGATTTGAACTACCATGGGTTTATCAAGAAAAGCAATGGAGGCCAGAAGTGGAACGACACTTTTAAACAGCTGAAATAGAAGGACTGTCAACACAGAATTCTACGTTCAGCAAAAAGTGGTCCTCAAAAATGGAGGAGAAATGATGATATTCTCAGATGAAGGAAAACTAACAAAATTCATCAGCAATAGACATAATCTATAAGAAATGATAGGGTTGATTCTTCAAATTGAGGGGGAATAATACTACAGAAAAATTTGACTCTTTAGAAATAAAGGAAGAACAGAAATGATCAATATATGTATAAATAAAAAGGATTATTTTTTCTCCTAAGGCATGCTGAAAGCAAAAATTATAACTCTCTGTTCTGGATTTCAAATGTATGTAGATGTTATATGATATCTATAACATAAAGAATGAAATGGTTAGAGAAAGCGATAAGGTATCAAGATTTCTATGTTTACCATGAAGTGGTATTCTATTAACCATATTACAATATGAAAGGTTAGGTATATATATTGAAATCTCTAAAACCACTGAAAAATAATACAAAGATGTATAGTCAAAAATTCATGTTCA
>NW_012148964.1:887945-908657 GCF_000956105.1 Propithecus coquereli
AGCAGCACAATTCACAATTGCAAAGATGTGGAAACAACTCAAGTGTCCATCAATACATGAGTGGATTAATCAAATGTGGTATATGTATACCATGGAGTTCTACTCAGCCACAAAAAACAATGGTGATCTAGCACCTCTTGTATCATCCTGCATAGAGCTGAAGCTCATTCTACTAAGTGAAGTATCACAAGAATGGAAAAACAAGCACCACATGTACTCCCCATCAAATTGGTATTAACCGATCAACACTTAAGTGCACAGATAGTAGTAATATTCATCGGGGGTCATGCAGGTGGGAGAAGGGAGGAAGGGATGGGCATATTTACACCTCATGGGTGTGGTATGCACCATCTGGGGAATGGACACACTAGAAGCTCTGACTCAGGTGGGGTAAAGGCAATATATATAACCTAAACATTTGTACCCCTGTAATATGCTGAAATTTAAAAAAAAACTGACCAAAAAAAGTAAAAACAAAAACTAGCTGGAGTGGTTTCTGATCAAATTACCTGTGTTAGCCTGGCCAATCTGGAACAAGCTGCTAGTCACAAAGTACCTTCCATATTCCATTCTTCAGGCATTTTCCAGAGTGTAGGTTCACATTAGACAGCATCTGAACTCTGTACTTATCCTCAACCCTTCTCATGGATAGTGCAAGGAGCTCAGCATTCCCTTCTCAGAAGTAGCAGAGTAACTGACTTTCCCATTTATAGCTGGTGCTAACTCAGGGTCCCCTAACGAGACTGTCTCTGCCTAACTAGTTTTTCACTTCAAACAGGAGTTATGTTTGGTCTATGTTGCCTTACATTTCTTTACCCATTTGTCTGAATCACCTTACCACGAACATCCCAGTTAAACATCTCATTCCTTTCTGGAAACCAGACTGTATGGAAATTACCACATTATTTAGTTAATTCAACGCATTTCTTGAACGCATTTCTATATATTTAAAATAGGACGCCAACATCTCACATCGCTCAAAAAAAAGTTTTTACATAGCTTATTCCCTCTCTGAACTTCAAACAAGGATTCTGTGCAGGTGCCACAGATTACCGATTTTCTATCTCTATTTCTCTCCTCTTCTGAAAAATTGAAGTCCTCTATTTGCTTCAAATAGTAATTTTATCAACACACATAAGCCAATGCAAATCTTTTAATTTAGGCTATTTGATGCAGCACACAAAGCTTCCAAGAGGAAGGAAAATACATTTTGCTTCCCAAAAACTCACTTCCATCCACAGGCAATCAAAGCTATATTATTTGAAACCTGCATGCACTTGAAACTGCATCCATCAGAAGGCATTAAGGACGCAATAAGGTCCTTAAGCCACATATATAATTTTCCTATATCTGCCTGTTTACCTGGTAGAATCTGGACTTCTTTCCAACCTACTAATCTTTTCTTTGTTATTCTTTCCAGACAGCTTCATCCTCATATACATCATCAGGTGCTTCACCTTTTTGCTGTATAAAATTACCATAAATAGATCCCACTACATAGGTCTACTTCATGTCCTCTATTTCCTGGGCACACAAAATAACTACCCTGTGAGTTCATTGCCACATGCCTCTAATGCTCTGTGCACCTTGAAATATCATGCCCTGCTTTCCAATGAGTGCTCTGGGGGGAAGGCAGGGGCATTGGAATTGAGCAGATCGCCTGTCAAATCCCAGTGTGACTCAAGTGACAGTGAGCAACTAATTTAACTGTTTGAGCCTTCGTTCCCTCATCTATAAAATGGGATTTATAATACTTACCTTATTATGTTGTCAGAGAAAACAAATGAGATAATTTATGTAAAACACCTGGCTCAGCACCTGGTAATATAAAAGGGAAAAGGATGAGTCTTTTGAAATGTAATTCTCCAGATGTGGTTTTATAACTGAGCCTATTGCTCATGACTAATAGAGGATTTGTTTAAACCCCCTAGAGGCACTTCCCCAGATGCCGTATGATTCATTTCTGGAAACAGTCTACAACTAATCAAAAAACTTTTTTTTTTAATTTCAGGGAATGCGCTGAAGATTTACTGAAGTTTAATGTCATAATTACATAGGTAGCAGAGGTGCCACTGGGCCTTGCTCAGCCCTCCGTCTCCCTCGGGCCTTTTTCCGTCATTTCATCTGCTCTCTCACACAGCATTCCTCTGGCAATGTTCCTCTCCAGGTTAATTCAGAAAAGAAATTATTTCTTCTTTGTCTTTGCCTTTGTACTAAAGACTTTCTTTCCAATTCCGACTTCAAAATGTTCCTAACATATTGTTTTCTATACTCTTACTCTTCAAACAAACCTTGTGTTTGTGCTAAACCCTCAAAAGCAAGTAACCTGCTCAAAATCACAAAATGAAAATAACCAGGAATTGTCCATTCCATCGGTTGGAAAATTGGCACTGTTGTCCTGTAATTTGGTTCTTGGGACTCAGGCTGGGGTTCAGGACAAGGAGCTGGCTATGCTTCTAATTTGCACAAAAAATCTGAAAGTTGTTTCCCTGCTTTTCTCAATCACTAGGGTCTGAAGCAAGACGCATCATCTTCAATACTTGGTGAAGTAAATTTATACGTACAATTGATACGGGGTAGAATTCAACTTTTGTCTCTAAACAAAAGAGATTACACTTTTTATTTGGTCAGCTGTAGATCAAATGTTATTAAGGTTCAGGGGTCACATACCAAATTTAATTTGCTTCCACAAGAAGATCCACACAGGAAGAATTGTACTTAACTACTAAAAATACTGTAATGAACAAATTTAAATGACTTGCTATCTTCCAGTACATTTAGTAGGAGTGTATTGATGGTAAATATTTTTTAAACTTGTTCTACACAAATAACTGCATTTTTGCGAGAAATTATACCAAGGAAAATATAAAAAGGAAAACTCAACATTGATCTTCACATTATTAAGACAAATTTTCTAATGACATCAAAAGTCAGCAGAAAATTAAAATTGTCCATAACCCAATCATCCAAAATTTTTTCATTATTCATTAACATTTTGATATATTTTCTTTCATTCTTTTTTCTTACTAAATTTTGAAGACATTTGCAATAATATAACCATTTAATTCTATATACTGTTTTTCTTCCAAATTATTATTATAACCTGAACATTCTCCATATCATTAAATACTCTTTATAAAGATAATTTCAATAATTCCATAATATATGAATTTACCTAGTTTATTTAACCATGAACAGTTAGGATATTTTCAATATTTTAATTTATATACAAATATTTTGTATATTCAAACTTATTAAAATTTCTCATTATTCCCTCAGCATAGAATTAAAAAAGTTAAATTACTAGATCAAAATGCTTTAACAAAAAAATGCTTTAATATTTTGAGCATGAATTTTTAAAGTCAGACATACTAGGTAAGGGATGCCTTGAGGGAGTACAAAGGGACACAAGGAAATTTTGGGGGGTGATGGGTATGTTCATTGTCTTGATCGTGAAAATGGTTTCACGGGTACATGCACATAGCAGAAAATACTAAATATATATAGTTGCTACTTATCAATAATACCTCAGTAACACTGCTGAAAAAGACAGAGACAGAGAAAGACAAAAACAGAGAGACAGATCTGGTTACCAAGTTCCAAGCGGATCCCCAGGGAAGATGCAGGAACCAGACAATAAATGGCTGCCTACTGTGTCTTAGGCAGCCTGTGAGTTTCTAGACTTTCCTGGTGGTAGAGAAGACACACAGTGAGCACTCTGTACCCAAAAGTGATGCAGAAGTAGCCAAGAAAGCTACCTGATTTTCTGGGGTCATGTGGGTGAGAACAAAAACATTTCTAGTCCAGCATGGGGACCACTGACCAAGCACCAATGGAGCAAAGGCCATTTTAGCACACGCCTGTGCAGCCAGATGAACAGCAGGGACCCAAGGCACACCCCCTCCCCTCCCCACTCCCTAATCTTGTCTCTAGTTAAACTCTCTGGAACTTTAACACAACCCCAGAGAAGGGAGAAAAAGGTAAGGAGAAATCTCTGAATTCACTGACATTTAATTTCTGCCACCCTGGCAGAATAAGCCTCAAAATAGAAATTGCGTAAGTTTAGATGAAAAAAATAACATTTCTTGTTTATCTCACTTCTAAATTCTACGATTCAGTAATGAGACACAGTCCATCTCTTCATAAGGCAATATTCTAATTTAGGAAACTATAAATTAGAGTGTAAGATCCACTTGGGTAGATACCAGGACTATGTTGCACTCTGTTATCTATAATTATGCCTAATATGTATTTGTGGAATGCATGGATGGATGGCGCAAACTCAAATACACAATAAATCATTACTAGTCATCCAGAGGAGCACATGTAAGTCCAAAATAAGAGGTTTTAGAAGTAAATACAATAAGGGGAGACTGCTAAGGGCTGGTGTCACCACTGATTACTTCACTGGAGGAGAAAAAACTTGAGTTGGTCTTTGAAGGCTAAGAAGAATTGGTTCAGTAGAGAGGATAAGTAGAAAAGGTGGGCGGGGAAGGGATGGTACAGAAAGGACAAAGGATTCACAGCTCAAACTGAAGCAATGTTGCAGCCAATTCAATGTACTGTCTCCTATGCTTCTTTCAAAATATAGCAGATTTGGCACAGGATCTGCTAACAATATTTGACGGACGGAGAAATGGATGGATGGAGAAAAGAAATAATAGGAATAAACACATACTTTTTAAAGAATTAAAAGAATTGGATCAGAAATCTTGAGACAATTGAGTCTCCACCTAAAGTTTAGTCTTCATTAAAAAGAAGGCTTTTTAACTTTTATTCTAATAACAGAGTCAATATTTGTAGGGAATTTTACAATATTTGGAATTGTGTTTAAGCAGTCTTAGATGGAGTTTTTTGGTTTTTTATCCCTGGAATCTATACCATTCAAGGACTTATTTTGTAAACTGTTTCTAACCTTGCCCACCTAAAAAGAGCTCTAAGTTCACAGCATTATTTCGATTCCTGCTCTGCAATAGTAATTAACTTGCATTTACAGTTTATCAACCTCCCTTACATAAAGTTATCTCATTTGTTCCTCACAAAAGAGACCTCTGGAGCAAACATTGTTATCTCCGTTTTTAGACATGTGGAAACTGAGTCTCAGGAGGTTTACCCAGGTGCTTTCATTCACCAGCCAATAAATGGCAAAATCTAGACCTGCGCCCAGGCCTGTCTTCAGTGCCATGCTGCCTTCCTGTTGGTACCCGCAGTCCTTGAAGAATGTGGAAAGATACAGATGCTGCCCAACTGCGTATGTGTGTCTGTAAAAGCCAGCGTATGGTGATGAGTTAGTACAATGAAGGATTTTAACCATGGCATATCATTAGTTGTTCATTTAAGTAAAAAGAAAATCTTTACTTTTTATCTGTAAGGGGAAAGCTGTTCCATATTCATCACACATATTTGAGGGAACTTCTTTATGATCTCCCACAAAGTCTCCCTCCTTTTTTAAGTTCTCTCCCTGGAGCCAGAATGCTAGAGAGAATTTTTTATGGAAAAAATAATTAAGCTTTCTCACAGAGCAAATCCCCTAAAGTAATTTATCATAAAGAAAAACTCTAACCCAACCTTTTTTCCCACCCAAAAGTACTAATTTAATTTTACAGCAGAACAGCTTTAGGGATCCCAAGAGCAGGATCAGGAAAGAGAGGAGGCCTGACTGTTTTATCCTCTTACTCACCCCCTACCGACACAGGTTTGTTCCCTGCTAAGATTTGTTGTGCACTTTGCCAAATCTGGTTCTAAATGTTTCAAATAATAAAGCTTAGGCCACTTAGAGTGGGAGAGTCTGTTTTGCTAATTGGCTTAATTCCTTTCTCCCTTCATGGTTGAAGGAAGTTGGGGGTCATTTTTCAGGCTAGGATTATATGTCAGGTGTCATAAGGCAACCCCAAGTGGCCGGGATTCAATACTTTTTCAACTTTAGTATTTATAAACTGCAAATGCTTTTCCCGTCTCATCCCCCGCTTCTTCTATTCCTCCCTCTCTATTCATACTGACATGGTAACCATGTTCGCCCGAAACTGTTGACAGATAAAAAATGTTAATTTCAGAGATTATATTGACATCGTTTTGAGAAAGAAATTTGAAAGGGTACTAACATATCGTGCTAGGCATTTTGATCCCTTTCGCAACAAAGCAGAGCTGCATATTCTCAAATATATGTAATCTGGTTAGCAGGTTTATTTATTCGTCTGATACCTGGTTGTTACAAGATATCACAGTTGAACAATGGACCCACATCCAGATAGGCCAGATTCAGCACGCCTGCATTCCCATAGCAATCTCCTGATGCTGAAATTTTGACATTTCCATTTTGATGCAGTCACATTAATGCAAACTCATCGAAACAATCTGTCAAAATGTAAAATCACTGTATTATATTGCCAAGTAATTTCATGTGCCCCTCCACTCTCACTCCATACTTAACCCCTTCGCTGATTACAGGGCATTTTCACCTTCTAATTTGTTCATATATAAGCATTGTTTATGTTTGTAAAGTTCATATTTATTCTTAATAGAAACCATCAACTTTATGTCATCTATTGGCCAAATAATCATAATAAAAGAGTTTAATAATATTAACCATGATATATATCCTTTCCTGAGTTCTGAAAGGACTGTTAGAGAGGCAGTTGATAATTTCCTGAGCACTTTGGAACTGCCAATAAGAGAACATATTTTGGAAAACTGCCAAAAGAAAAGGTATTCATGCTCAAGATTCAAATGGAAAACAAAGAACCATTATTAAGCAGACAAATCAATTTATTAATTGAAAGCAAATGAAGATGGCCATTGAAACTTAATATTATGTGCAGACTATTCAAGATTGACATGAATTCTCAGACATTAAGTGAATACTGCACTTAATACTTTTCTTAGCATGATAGACGGCTTTATCTGGGATGAGTAAGTTTGGCAGACACAAAACTCCCATTTTATGTGATTTGCCTATGTAACAGGTTTGAATTTTGCTCTGTCACAAAACTGAAGTATGCATAAAATGTTAATTTCTTTGCATCTTTATAATTAAGCTTTGTATAACTCACAAGCCCCTATTTTTGCTAAATCTTACCAAGTCATGGTATTTCGATCACTTCTGGTCTTCAGAAGCGCTAATTGGTTTTATTCCTCTTTTGATATGCTGTCGAGTTATCACCTCTGTCATTTCTCTGCTTGTCTTAATTATGTGTCCCCCTTCGGTCTCCCAGTTCTCTCAGTCACGTCTGCATTCACGTCAGTACTGGTGACATGCCAGTTTGCTCTCCACACAGCTGCAAGGCTGTGTAGACCCCTCTGTATATAAAACAGTATTGTGATGGTACAGAAATTAGGAGGGACAGAAAATGATGGGACGTGGGGTTAGGAAACAAGGTGGGGAAGAGAAAAGCAGGCATCTGCAGAGTAGCTGAGTCAGAGACTGGAGTGAAACTCCCTGACCAAGTTGCTGATGCCTCCAGGGCCTCCTCCAGGACCAAAACTTTCACTCTTCCTGAGGCCAGTTTGTTGGATTTTCTCTACTGTCTGTACGCACACAACTTTACCTAGAACTATCTTTAGGGGGGAAAACTCGAATCTCTACTTTTTGCAACCACAAAAACAAAAAGGAAAACAATATTAAAGAAAAGAGAAGCAAACCACAGTTAGGACATTTACCTTGAGAGAAAAACAGTTCCAGAAAAACAGCAAGCTATTTTCTGCATAACCTGCCACAATTGCCTCATGGAATAGCTTGCAGGTCCACCAAGACAAAATGTGTGTGTGTGTGTGTGTGTGTGTGTGTGTGTGTGTGCGCGCGCGCGTGTGGCACGCGCGTGCGCATGTACATGTGTAGGCTATAATTTATAGAGAAATTTCAAATGGTTGTTCTAACTATGAAACACATTTTATCCAATTCAGATAAAATTCTTCTAATCTTTTGGGGTACTTTTGAAACCAAGATTTCACTATTCAGCTTCACTAAAGCTATCATGATTCACAATGAAAAGAAAAAAAAAAAAGTCCTTCCTTTGCAGTTATTCAACTGTGTGTGTGTGTGTGTGTGTGTGTGTGTGTACAAAAGATTTGTTAGTCTCAATTCTCCTCAATCCCACTTTTCAGAAACACAGACACACACACACGCACACAAAAATCTTAATTCCTAAGGTTATTATAAAGTCAAGAAACAAAATGAAAATTTTAAATCCTGTAAAATTTAGGCAATATTGTAAGACCTGCTTGACAATGCTGGAAAAACTATCAGAAAAATATATACTTAAAGTTATTAATTACTGTTAGTAAATAAAAGTGACTACAATAAAGATTTTAATATAATATAGTATATAACATTAGTAATTTGAATCTTATATTAATAAAAAATATTGAGATGATATAACATTGCTTAGGATAAGTTCAAATTATTTTCATTAGCTTCTATGTGTTTTTTAAAGTGGCAGGATACATATTATCACAGTGTATATTAATGTACATGCTATTATATTTTCTGTTTCTCCTAGTGAATTTCTAATTAAAAGATTATACAGATAACCTATACTTTAGATATTTTAGACTTTTTAATGTAACTTCTTAGTATTTTAGTAACTTTTCCACATTCCATTTACATCTTTTAAAATAGCCTACATTTTCATACTTTTAAGGATTTATATTTATACCAAGTTGAGAATTAACACCCACTGGATGCTAACTATAAAGCCCTGTACAAATGTCATCATCATTATTACTAAAATGTGGCTTTTGTCGCACAATTTTATTTATAATAATACAAATTAATGCACTCCTTTAGATATTTATAAATATCTTAACGACTTTTAAATTGAGAGGTATTTCTAAAATCCCTGGGAAAAAAAGATAAACGCATGGTAGGTGAGAAAATAATTAGAATTCTTATATTATCCTCATTACATGAATGTCTGGTTTAAGCATTTCTATACCTGACACACTAATTTAGCTACAGTGCAGCAAAACCAGCAATGTGGTAATAGAATATTGATTGTACAGTGTTCAAAGACAAAGTACTTACATTGTTGTACTTTTTATACATGCATGATACTGCAGCACAATATCTATGCTGGTAAGTTTTACACAATGAACCCACAACCACTGTGATCAATGGTGATTTAATTATGAAACAGTCAATCTTTTAATGAAACACTTTATCTTACATTAACCTAAAATATAAATAATCATGCTGGTCTTAGAAGGCTTTAGTGTGAAAGCATAATGAAAATATCCTTACAAAGTTCACTTAAGCACGTTATTTTACTAATTTTTATATCAAGATTTTTATTCTTATTATGCACATTTGAGAAAACTTTCTCATGGAGATTCTAATCTCACAGGGATCAAGTATTAACTCCATATATTCCACTTCCCCAGCACACACCAAAAAAGTGGCTTTATTAAGGAGCCAAAATATATTAATAATTTTAAAATGAATTCCTCCCATACAGCCACTCTTATGAATACAGTGCTGATGCCCTTTTTAGAAAGAGTGTAGTCATGATGAAAATAATAAAGAGATATCATTTATTTACTTGGAAATGCAAACATCGGACCTAATCAGAACTGTAAATAGAAACCAGAAGGTAATCTTGGCATTGAGACCAACAAGTGCTTATTAAAATGCTGTTTGGAGAGAATTAAGCAATGAGGAATGAAGAACAGGAAATAGTATTTTTACAAATTTGAGAGTTGAAAAGGTCATTAAAATTTATAAACCAACTGCCACCCAACATGAATCCCCCTTTCTAGCTTCCCTGAACAGATGTTTATGTAACATCTGCTTGGATATCTTCAGAACAGCTATTTTGAGAACATGTTATTTCCTATTTTGAGACAAAACTTACTTCTTTGCCCTAAGCTGGTCTCCTGTACTACTGGGGAGAGTCTAAAAGGGTACAACTTTTCTGAAATTTATGCTGGCAAAACAAACCATAAAATTCTAAAATGTGTCTATTCCTCGGTCTTATAGTTCTAGTTCTAAGGCTTTATACTTAGAAAATAATCAAAGTTATATATAAAGTATTTCTTTGTTTTGAAAAATGAAAACTTGGAAACAAACTAATGTTCAAGAATGGAAGATTATTAAAATAAATTATGATAAATCCATACAATACAATACCATTCAGTCATCATGAATCATGTTATAGATAAATGTATTCACAGCATATGTTTTAGTGAAATAAGGTCAATGAATGAAGTGCTTAGTAGAACTTCTGACACAAAACAAAAAATAAATATTATATTTTATATGCATTATTATTATTATTTTTTTTTTTTTTTGAGAAAGGATCTCGCTCTGTCACCCATCTTAGAGTACAGTGGTGCAATCGTAGCTCACTGTAGCCTCCAACTCCTGGGCTTAAGTGATCTTCCCACCTACAGGGCAGGCCACCATGCCAAGCTAATTTTATTATTTTTTAAAGTAGGCAGTAAAGAAGCATATTCAGTATACCATTTATAAAAGATTCTTGCATTGAGTGTGTATTCTTCTTGCAATCTGAAAACCAAATGTTATTTTAAATACATTTATTTCACTAGTATTTGATGAATACTGCCTATATGAAGATGTCAATGAACAAGGCTTACATTTTAGTCAGGAGGAAAATAATAAACAAAGAATCAAAAAAAATATTACAGAATATAATGACAGCTACAAAGGAAGTCAGCAGAGTATAGTCTAAAAGATAATATAGTCAAGGTATTTATTTAGATACATGTGGTGGTCAATGAGGGATGTACAAATGCAGTAACATTCTAACTGAGGTATATGAGTTGACAACCACCTTGGCCAAAAGCCAAGAAAGAACCTTCCAGACAAAAGAAAGAGCAATTGCAAAGGCCCTGAGTCTGGTAATGAGTTTGTCATATTTGGGGTACAGAAAGGTACCCAGCATGATAAAAATCTATGTGGTGAGTATGTAAGTGTTTATTGTAAAATTCTTTCAATTTTTATGTATATTTAAAATTTGTCATGAAAGAAGCAAGGAGGGAGGGAGGAAGGAAGGAAGGGAGGGAGGAAAGGAGGGAGGGAGCAAGGGAAAGGCAGGGAAAGAGAGAGAAGGAAAGAAAAGGAAAACAAAACAAAAAAAATGGTTGGGCTACCAAATCCTAAATAATGAGGAATAGAGCAATATAAGAAGTTGAGAGAGATAGTCAGAGGTCAGCTCATTCTGGAACTGTTAGGTCATTTTAAGAGTCTAAATGCAACCTAAAAAAGTTTAAATGTTTCAAACAAGGGAAGAATATAATTTGATTTCCAGGTGTGTGATGAAGGGGAGGATATGAGTTGAGATACATACATGCTGAGCTTGCTGTGCCTGTGAGATATCCAAGTGAAGACGCCAGGTAGATGGTCAAACATAATTTGAACTTCAGAGGTCTAGGTCAGAATAATGCACCCAGAAGTTGTAAACATTGAGACAGTATTTAAAACATAAAAACGGAGGGAATCATCTAGGGAGAAAAGACAGAAAAGAGATAAGAGCCTGGGTGCTCTTAACCGTGAACAGAAGTTTTAGGAGAGAGGGACAAAGAGTGAATGGGAGGGGAGGAAGTGCAGATGGCATGTGTAGACAATTCTTTCGAGAATTTTTGAAATTGAAATATGGATAGAAAAATAGAGAGAGTAGTTGGAGGAGTGTGTGGGTTGAAGAAAATTTGTTTTTAACTTTCTTACTGAGGCATAAGACACACAGAGCAGAGTGCACATAGCCGAAATGTGCAGCTCCATGAATCATTTATGTAACATGGACAGGTGGGGCACAAGAACATTGCCAACCCCCAGAAGCCCCGATGCCCTCTCCCAATCGCCTCCCCCCTCACCGCCTGAGTCTCTAGATAGAATACTTTAGTTTTGCTTGATTTCAAATTTTATGTAAACAGAATCAAGAGAAGAGAGTTTTTTAAAGTGAGAATGTATTACATTCTGGCCTAAATTTTTAAGTAAGATAATCTAAAAGGCCCAGTGTCTTGATAAAGAGAGAAGGGAGAAGCGGAAACACAAGCCTTTGTGAAGCAGTTGGAGGAGGTGTGCTTGGCCCAGTGGAATTTGAGGGGAAAGGGAGATAATGGGCTCAGATGGAAGACGAGGTGATGAGAAGAGAGAGTTACCATGGGCTAGCTTCTGTTTTGTAAAATATGCAGAGAGGAAGTCCGTTGAGACTAGGAAGAAAGAAATGTATCTGCTGTGGAAAGATACAATGTTAGGCAGAAAGGATACCAAATCAAGTAAGTTTGTAGCTTGTATAAAACTTTGAAAATTTGAAAGCAGCCAAAAGCTTATCATTAGGAAAGAAATATAGTGTGACACATTTATATGATGGAATACTCTAGAATTAGTAATTTAAAAAAATTAACTAGCCTATATGAACCAACATAAATAGATTCCAAAAATGTAATATTGAACAGGGAAAAAGTTGCAGAACAAGTTCATTGTGTTATAAATTATGAGAAAATTATAGAAATCACATATATATGCTCAAAACCATACTATATACTGATTATGAATGTATGTATATATTCTGTTTATACAAAAAAATGAATAGGAAGGATACATACCAACTTCATGAGTAGAAGTTTCTGGAAATGAAGAGAAAGCAATGAGGAGTGAAAGATTAGAAAGAAACTTAAATTTTGTCCATAATGTTTCCTTTCTTTTAAAAGGAAAAAAAAATAACTAAAGCAAATGATACAGTGTTGTAATTTTCCAATTCTAGATAATAAGTATGACCATCCTGAGTTTGTCTTTGTCTTTTAATGATTAATAATACAATAAAAATGTAAAACTTTAAGCAATCAATAAAATAAATACCACACTACAATAAGGATCATAAAAAGTAATGAACTTTGGGCAAACAATTCCACTTCAACTTAAACGAGTGCATATGTTCACCAAAAGACACATTTAAGAATGTTTATTGCATCTTTATTCATAATAGCACAAAACTGGAACCAATTCAAGTGTCCATTAACTGTAGAATGGATAAATAAATTGTGGCATTTTTAAACAGCTTTAGTGAGATTTAATTTATATACCATAACATTTGCCCAATTTAAAATGTGCAACTCAATGATTTTTACTAAATTTATTGTATCATGCAACCATCACCATTGTCTAGTTTTAGAAACCTTTCTTTACCCCAGTAAGATCCCTCATGTTCCTTTACAGTTAATCCCTTTTCTCACACTCAGCCTCAGGCAAGCATTAATCTATTTCCTGTTTGTATGAATTTGTTTAATTGTGGTACAATCTTACAATGGTAGCAAATTTTGATATATTCTTATAAATAAAAAATTACATCTACACATATAACAATGAAGAATCTCACAGACAAAATTGAATAAAAGTAGCCAAATCCTCCCCCCGAAAAAAGTATATACTATGTGTGTCCATTTATGGAAGTTCAAGAACAGGCAAACACAAATCCATCATGGTAAACATCAGAATAGTGGTTATCATTGAGAGGCATATTGAAGAGCAACGAAGAGGGAGATTTCTGAAGGGCTGGAAACCTTCTGTAGGTTGGTCTGGGTGGTTTACTTAGGTATATACATATGTGAAAATTAATGAATTAGTTCTCCTGAATTTTTTCATTTTCTGCTGCAATAAAAAATTTTCAAGAAAATAAAACCCCACCCATATTGATTGTCTTATATCGTTGCTTACCTCATCATTCTTCCCCTGCTGTTTCTAACATCTTATTGCCAAACCAAATGTAAATTTCTGGAGAAACATTACTGAAATCATTCCATTATTTCCTTAAAAGACCTGAGAAAATGACAAATCAGATGTCAAACTCATCTTCTCAGCTCTCTACCTAGTTTGCACTTCTGAAGTGGTGGCTAAAGTAATGGATATCTTATTAGAAGAGGAAATGGGTTCATGAGGATAAAAAAGCAACACCAAAAAACAAAATAAAACTTAAAAAGCCATACAGCCATCACCACAGCCAAACTACCATTGCTTTCTTTTAAAAAAAAAATAAAATGGCCGGGCGCGGTGGCTCACGCCTGTAATCCTAGCACTCTGGGAGGCCGAGGCGGGTGGATCGTTTAAGCTCAGGAGTTCGAGACCAGCCTGAACAAGAGCGAGACCCCGTCTCTACTTAAAATAGAAAGAAATTAATTGGACAGCTAAAAATATATAGAAAAAATTAGCCGGGCATGGTGGCTCATGGCTATAGTCCCAGCTACTCGGGAGGCTGAGGCAGAAAGATCACTTGAGCCCAGGAGTCTGAGGTTGCTGTGAGCTAGGCTGACGCCACGGCACTCTAGCCCGGGCAACACAGTGAGACTCTGTCTCAAAAAAAAAAAAAAAAAAAAAAAAAAAAGGAAAGAAAGAAGAAAGGAAGAATGAATGAATTTGTCATCTAAGCCACTCAATTACTTACATTTTTGCTTGCCTTTTTTTAAAGTGGGCAGTGTATTGTGTAAAAAGATAGCAAAATGGAAGGATTTTTCCTTTTGAGAGCAAAATATACATCTTAAAGTGTTAACACACATGCTGCTTAGATTTTAAAACACTAATGTTTGAATATTATAAAGTATCTGGTATTCACCAATCAACAGTGTAATGAAGAGTAATGCCTGTGTTTACTGTGCTCTAGATAGCATGCTGCAATAGGAAGTCAATCACGATAACCCAGCAATAAAAATGCACCTATGAACACACTGTTTAAACACAGGCAGTGACACCATCTATTACATGGCCATATTCTCTAGGGAATCCTAGCCATTTGAAACCATTTAACTTATCCCTATCACACACCTGTGCTTGACAGTGCACAGCTTAAATAGCCACTGTTCATTTGCAGGGACTGTTGGGAGAGCACTGTTTAGTGACTTACCAAAGTTGGCTAGCATCACTCCAATGTCATTCTTTAATAATGCAGCATTTTCAAAAGAGAATAACACCATCAGCGCTATTCATAATTCTCAGGGCCCTTTTACTAGGAATCCAGAATATCATCTCACTGTTCAAAGTTATATTCTTTCACATTCTACACCTATTCCCAGATTTATAGCAAGTATAAAATCTAGCAATCAATCTCTACTCAAGAATTATAATCTTAGCATTGGTAAGGCTGTGATTTTATTGAGGTATTAATCAGCCACCTTTTAGTTGCACATGATAAAAAATAATAATAATTCAACCTAGCTTTAAAAAGAGAAAGAGCTAATTTATTTGATAATTACCTGAGAATTAAGGGTTTACTACTTATTTCAAGCTTAACTATGCTTAGGTCTCCACTCCTCATCTCTTTCTCTGCTTCTTTACACGTTGAGCTCAATTTCTTTTACAGAAGAAACAAAGAGCATGACTCCATAAGCTCCAACTACTATCTTCAGTACAGTTTATCCTCCAAACAAATGTGGCTGTCTCTTCCCCTTCCTTGAGGACTGATATATAAAATTTTAGGAAAAACTTATCAACCCAGTTTTCAATCACAAGACTATCTTTGAGGGAATCACTAAGGTGAATACTAGGAACATGTGCTCTAATTGGCCATTCTGGTTATAAACTTATCCATGAGGCAGAAAAGAATACCTAGTAACACATAGCTCCCACAGGACCACATGGAGTTGAGGAGAGAATATTTCCCAAAAGAAAATCAGTGTGCTGGTACTGAGAGAGGAAGAAACAATGAGCAAGCCAAAACAACAGATGTCCACTATTGTCATCCACTTATGAGCTAATTCTTTCCATGTTCTCAGCAGAGGTTGTCTGGCAGACAGAATGTGTGTTTCTGGTCTGGAATCTCCAGAATAGCAGTACAAAATATTAGTATTGTGGGCATTCAAGAAAACTGAAAGTCCTTTGAGAAATTCAAATGTAGGATGGGGGAAAGGTTACACTTAGTGCTTCATAGACTTGATACTAAAATTTGTAAAATTCCTTTAGGAAGAAGATAATGCTTCATTCATTCTGAATAAATACATTTTGGCTTTTAAACAGGGATATTTTGATTTGGTTACACCAAAATGATGACCAAGAGATATAAAAAATTCCTATTTGTTTATGTTTTAACCAAGTGTTAAATGAAACAGATGTCTCTGTGTCTTTCCCCAGCTGCCAAGTTTGCCCCTGGTGAAGCTAAAGGGTGAACTGAGAGTGTCAGTTCTGTACAATATTTGATGGTCAAAACATGGGAGATGAAAGAACTAGAAGAAAACTTAGAAAAATATTTCTATGACTATAAATTTGGATGGCAACATATTTTTAAAACAGAATATTAAAGCCAAAGATCATAGAGGTTACTATAGCCTTGTAGTATATTATAATTTGATGTTAGGTAATGTGATGCCTCCAGCTTTGTTCTTTTTGCTCAGAATTTCTTTGGTTATTTGGGTGTTTTTTTTTTAGTTAGATATGAATTCTGGGATTTTTTTCTAATTTTTTTGAAGAATGATGGTATTTTGATAGGGATTGTACTGAATCTGTAGATTGCTTTGTTCAGTGTGGTCACTTTAACATATTGATTCGTCCAATTTATGAGCATGGAATGTCTTCCCATTTGTTTGTATCATCTACAATTTCTTTCACCAATGTTTTGTAATTTTCATTATAGGGATCTTTCACCTCCTTAAATATATTCCTAGATATTTTATTTATTTTTTGTAGCTATTATAAATGGGATTGTCTTCTTGATTTGATTTCATTCTCAGCTTAATTGTTACTGGTGTATAGAAATGCCACTAATTTGTGTACGCTGATTTTGTATCTGGAAACTTTGCTGAATTCATTTATCAAATCTGAGAGTTTTTTTAGAGGAATCTTTAGTGTTTTCTAGGTATAAGATCATATCATCAGCAAACAGAAATAGTTTGACTTCATTCTTTTCCAATTTGGATACCTTTTAAAAAGTTTCTTTCTCTTCCTTGATCGCTCTGGCTAGGACTTCAAGTACTATGTTGAATAGGAGTGGTGATAGTACATATACTTGTCTTGGTCCATTTATTAGGAGGACTGATTTCAACTTTTTTCCTTTCAGTATGATGTTGACTGTGTGTTTATTATATATGGCCTTTATTATTTTGAGGTATGTTCCTTCTATAGCTAGTTTGCTGAGAGTTTTTATCATGAAGGGATGTTGAATTTTGTCAAATTCTTCTTCTGCATCTATTAAGATGATCATGTGGTTTTTGCCCTTAATTCTGTTTATGTGATGAATCACATTTATTGATTTGAATATGTTGAATCATCTTTGCATCCCTGAAATAAAGCCCACTTGATCATGGTGTATTATCTTTTTGATGTGCTGTTCGAATCAATTTGCTAGTATTTTTTTGAGGATTTTTGCATCTATATTCATCAGGGATATTGTTCTGTCATATTCTTCTTTTGCTGAGTACTTGTCTGGCTTTGGTATCAGGGTGATACTGGCTTTGTAGAATGAGTTAGGGAGGGTTCTCTCCTCCTTGGTTTTTTAAAATGTTTTCAGGAGAATAGGTTCCAGTTCTTCTTTGTATTTTTCATAGAATTCAGCTATGAATCTGTCAGGTTCTGGGTTTTATCATATTGAAAAATTTTTTATTACTGATTCAATCTCACTACTTATTATTGGTCTGTTCAGAATTTCTATTTATTCCTGATTCAACCTTGAGAAGTTGTATATTTCCAGGAATGTATTCATTTCCTCTAGGTTTTCTAGTCTGTGACTTTATAGTTGTTTATATTAGTCTCTGATGATCTTTTTTGTATTTCTGTGGTATCAGCTGTAATGTCTCTTTTTAAACTTCTAATTATGTTTATTTGGATATTCTCTCTCCATTTTTTGGTTAGTCTAGCCAGTGGTTTATCAATTTTATTCATCATTTTGAAGAACCAAAACAACATGATACTGGTATAAAAATAGAAACATAAATCAATGGAACACAATAGGGAACCCAGAAATAAAGCTGCATACCTAAAGCCAACTGATCTTTGACAAAGTTGGTAAAAACATGCCCTGGGTAAAGAACACTGTTTTTAATAAAAAATGCTGGGAAAACTGGATTGCCATAAGCAGAAGAACGACTGGACACCTGTCTCTCACCATAAACAAAAATCAGCTCAAGAGGAATTAAAGACTTAAGTGTAAGACCAAAAAGTATAAAAATGCTAGGAGAAAACCTAGGGAAGACTCTTCTGGACATTGGTCTAGGCAAAGAATTCATGACTAAGACTTCAAAAGCACAAAAAACCAAAACAAAAAAATAGACAAATGAGATTCAATTAAACTAAAAAGCTTCTGCACAGTAAAATAAACAATCAACAGAATGAACAGACAACCTGCAGAATGAGAGAAATGCAAAATATACATCCAACAGAGGATTATTGTATGGAATTTACAAAGAACTCAAACAACTCAACAACAACAACAAAATAACACCATTAAAAAGTGGGCAAAGATATGCAGACATTTTTCAAAAGAAGACATACAAATAGCCAATAAACATATGAAAAAATGTTCAACATCGCTAATCATTGGAGAAATGAAAATTAAACCACAATGAGATATCATCTTACACCAGTCAGAATGACTGTTATTAAAAAATCAAATAATAACAGATATTGGGAAGGGTTCAGAAAAAAAGGAAATGCTTATACATTGTTAGTGAGAATGTAAATTAGTACATTCCCTATGGAAAACAGTATGAAGATTTCTCAAAGAACTAAAAATAGAACTAACATTCAATCCAGCAATCCTACTACTGGGTATCTATCCAAAGGGAAAGAAATTGCTCTATCAAAAAGATATCTGACATACATAACCTAAACATCTGTACCCCCATAATATGCTGAAACAAAAAAAAAAATTAGAAAAAAAAAAAAGATACCTGCACTTGTATGTTTATCACAGTGCTATTCACAATAGCAAAGATATAGAATCACCCTAAGTGTCTATTAACTGATGACTGGATAAAGAAAATATGATGGACACACACACATACACACACACACCTCCCCCATGGAATACTACTAGCTATAAAAAAGAATGAAATCATGTCTTTTGCAGCAACATGGATGGAACTGGAGGCCATTATCTTAAGTGAAATAACTCAGAAACAGAAAGTCAAATATCACATGTTCTCACTTATAAGTGAGTGAATACACATGGACATTGAGAGTGAAATAATAGACATTGGAGACTCAGAAGGGTGGAAAAGTGGGAAGGCGGAAGCAGGGTATGGGATGAGAAATTACCTAATGGATATTATGTACACTGATCAGGTGAGGGTTACACAAAAACCCCACATTCACCACTAAACAATATATCTATGTAAATCTGCAGAGGTACTTTCTAAATCAATAAAGATACTAATTTAAAAAAGCAAGGAGAGGATTCTAAAAACAGCAAGAGAAAAGCATCTAGTCACCTATAAAGGAGTCACCATGAAACTAACAGTGGATTTCTCAGCAGAAACCTGACAGGCCAAAAGAGAATGAGATGACATTTTCAAAGTGCTAAAAGAAAAAAACTGCTATCCACTATATCTATCAAAATTATCTTTCATAAATGAAGGAGAAGGAATGTCTCTCCCAGACAAACGAATACTGAAGGAATTCATCACAACTAGACTAGCCCTACAAGAATGTTCAAGAGAGTCCTAAACTTGGAAGTGAAATGACAACATTTACCATCATGAAAACACACAAAAGCATAAAACTTACTGGTAAACCAAACACACAAATGAGGAAGGGAAAGGACTCAAATGGTAACACTACAGAAAACCACCAAACCACAACAACAAACAATAAGAGAAAAAGAATGGAACAAAGAATATACAAAATAATCAGAAAACAATTGATGGCATGACTGGAGCAAAATCTCACATATCAATAATAACCTTAAATGTAAATGGCTTAAATTCTCCACTTAAGAGATATAGACTTGCTGAATGGATAAAGTGACATGATTCAAGCATTTGTTGCCTACAAAAAACACACTTTATCTGTAAATACACATGTAGACTCAAAGTAAGAGGATGGAAAAAGATATTCAATGCAAATGGCAATCAAAATTGAGCAGGAGTAGCTATACTTATATCAGGAAAAAAAAACAGACTTTAAGTCAAAGAAACTTTTAAAAGACAAAAAATTTCTCTATATAATGACAATGGGATCAATCAATCAAGAGGAAATAACAATCCTAAATATATATGCACCCAACCCCTGAGCACCAAAATTCATAAAGCAAATATTCCTATATCTAAAGAGTGAGAAAGACTCCACTACAACAATAGTGTAGGACTTCAACATCCTATGCTCAGCATTAGACAGATCATCAAGACAGAAAAACCACCAAGAAATATTAGATTTAAACTGGACTTTAGACCAAATGGACTTAACAGATGTTTTCAGAACACATTATCTAACAACTGCATTCTTCTCTTCAGCACATGAAACATTCTCCAGGAGAAACCATATGTTAGACCACAAAACAAGTATCAACAAATTTTTAAAACTAGAAATCATATCAAGTATCCTATCAAACCACAATGGAATAAAACCAGAAATCAATACAGAGAAACCTCGGAAACTATAAAAATACATGGAAATTAAACATGCTTCTAAATGATCATTGGGTCAATAATAAAATTAAGATGAAAATCAAAAAATCTCTCAAAACAAATGAAAATCAAAACACAGCATACCAAAATCTGTGGGATACAGTAAAAGCAGTCCTAAGAGGGTAGTTCATAGCAATTAATGGCTACATCAAAGAAGTA
>NW_012148964.1:909307-921287 GCF_000956105.1 Propithecus coquereli
AAAAAAAAGGCCAGGTATGGTGGCTAACACCTGTATCCCAGCACTTTTACCCTTGTAAAACAATTATAGTTAATAGGCTATGTCAGGTACATGTGATGTTTTGATACATGCATACAATTTGTATCACATGTACCCCATAAATATATGCAACTATTACACACCCATAACTAAAACTAAAATTTTTAAAAGACTATTTTAAAAATATTACCTGTATTCCTTAAGATAATCCTGTTTGCTTTTTGGCATCCACTGAATCATTTCCACTAGTCCAGAATTTCTTAAATTGTGCTCCATAGAGTTAATTACATGTGAATATATATATGAAACACTATAATAAGCAAAATTAGTCAAATTTCATTGCTTCAGAGCTTCTCCAAATATTAAATATGCTAACATATGTAATATTTCCCAAATTTTATTCTGCTCCAAATTTTTTTAAGGAAGCTTCTTTCTGTGTTAGTGCTCTGAGGGATATAGTTGGGCCAGCATTTTGGCCTATTGTAATCTTCAAAACTCCTCATAACTCTGTTTATAAGTGGGCCCCACCTGTAGGTACAGTTCATTCATCTTCTGTAGGTACAGTTCACGTCATTTCCTGAGCTGGTCCTCATTAAGCCAAAGATCATCAATATCCTTTTTTGTATGGCTAAAGGTGGAATAATTTTTTTTATTATTTCCCATCTTACTCTATCTGTCCTCATCTTTTGAAAAGTTGGACCTCTACATCTTTGAAAGGATCTTCTTTGGTTTTTTTCTATTTTTTCAGATATTCTCATTTAGTATCCTTTGCAGTTGTTGTACTGCTAGCTTTCTCTGTCTTTTTTACTTCTTAAATATAAATTCCCCCTGATGATTCTGTCTGACAGCCAGTATTCTGACTCGGAATACTCCCTGGGTGATCTCATTCTCATCTATTATTTCAACAACCAGCTCTAATAAGACCATGGTTCATAAATCATGAACAATCTTCAGCCTAGATCTCTCTTCAAGGTGTGATGTTTATAAAAACTGCCCTACTTAACATTTCTCTTTGGAAGCCCTACAGGCATATCAAACTGAGTACATCCCAAACTGAAAAGTATTTTCTTCCCTTCCCTGTGTGACACTGTTTTCTATATCAGCAAACGATGTCACTCATCCACTCAGCTTCCAGCAGCTTCACTTATTTCTTCTCCCTCACACACCAAGTCCTGATAATAATCAATTTCTATTGATTCGCTGCCTTTCTATCCTTCCAGAGATCCACTTCTCCCCATCCCTACAGCCATTATCTTAGTGTTCAATACCTCCATTTGTCACCTGAATTACTACAAATCTCCCAGTTGTGCCTGGTTCACAGTTAGAACTCAATAAAAATTTGTTGAATAAATAAATGATCTTCCTTAAGTCTTTTGCCTTCAAACCATTCCCCAAACTGCAATACAGTGGTCATACTAAAACTCAAATTGAATCATTTCATCTCACCTTGAAGGGTAACTGGTGCCCTGAAGAAAAAGAACAAATTACATTATGCACATCAATTTGTGAGTTGACTCTTGCTCACCTCTCCAGCCTCATCTGTCCCCACTCTCCAACTCAAAGTATATCTTCCAGTATACACTGAACAATGCACAGTTCTTTAAATAATACCATGACTTTCCTCTTCTTTCTATATTCCCTTCCCAATCTCATCTGGACTTAATTCCTACTCAGCATTCAGTATTCAACATAGATGTCACCACCTTCGGGAACATTCCAATTTGCCCATACTGTATTAGGTGTCCTTTTTATAGGACTCTATGGTATCCTATTATTTCTGCTATTACTATATGCCTCACACTGAAGAGTGGTTTCCTGATGATTTGCCTGTAGTGTCCTTAAGGGCAAAATCCATAATTTATGCATCATGTCACACTCAAGAGTAGCCCAGGACCTGATACAGAGGAAGGCACTCAGATTCAAGGTCCTCATCTGTATAATGGGGACATTGTCCTATCAATTTTATAGGGTTGTCAGAAAGATCAAATATAGAGTTGCCACATAAAATACAGGATAGGCAGCCATATTTGGATTATAGATACACAACAAATAATTTTTAGTATAAGTATGTCTTATGCAATAATTGAAGCATAATTACACTTAAAAATTATCCGTTGTGTATTTAGAATTCAAATTTAACTAGGTGTTCTATTTTATCCTAAATCTGGCAACCCTAATTAAATAAGATCATATATGTATGGAAGTGTTTTACCACCTACAAAAGACTCTAAAAAATGTAAGCAAATATAAGCTCTGTTCCTCTAAAAATTCATTACAGCTTTGAAATGAACAATGAGAGAAGTTTCCATGTCAGGCTTCTGGGATTTTCATCCATTATTGACAAATCTTACTATGTGAATTTACTTATTCTTCTTAAATTAAACAATATTCTTCTTGAAAATAAAAGTGAATTTCTTGGGGAAACAAGTTTAATTCCAGGCAAAAGGACACCAAGATGCATGCTGACCACCTAAAATGATTATTACACTAGAGAAAGAGTGAAGATAAGAAAAGAAGAAAGGGAGAAAGAAGGGAAAGAGAGATTTAAAACTATATTTTGTAATCAAGTAATTTTAAGATAGGAAATCCTGGGGCTAACTTTTAATACTATTTTTACATTTATTGCCCTAAGTTTAACACTCACTAATCTACACTTTTCCACATTGACTAATCTAAATAAATTGATTAAATGTAAGTTTTCTAATTACCACTTGATTTAAGAGACATCACGATAAACTAGAAAAATCCCTGGCCTGGAGGAAGCCAAGATAACTACTTTTTTGACTAACTCTTGTGTCTCACTAGCCTGGGCATCTGATTTCTCATCTTTAAAAAATTCAGTATTGATTCAAGTGATCTCTACATTTCTACATACCTCTAACACTCTGAAATTTTATGAAATGTTAACTGATATTCACCATGCTATAGACATTAGTAGAAATGAAATATAAAAACTGTGATTTGTATATTCATTTGAAATAAACCATACCAAATGAAATTCATAACTCTATTTTTTAACTTATTATAATTATATGAATCTAGTCTATCTGCAGACATTAGGTAAGACTAACAAATTTTAGTGGTAGCAGTTTCATAATGCTCAAATTTTCAATAAGATTACAGAGAGATACACACTGGCAATGTTCAGATAGCAGAAATGACATAGAAGTGTCACACCTCCTCCCCCTTCTCCTCTTCATTCTCCTAGAAGAGGACAGAAGAGACTAATTTGGAACTGAGCTTGAATGTCACAAGTGCTAGGACATCAGACATAAGGACAATTACCAGAATCACTGGACTGGAAGAGATTTAAGAAATCATCCCAGAAGACACAAATCACCCCTGGTAAACTGATTCCTTTGCAAGTAGCAAAGTTAAAGGACAGATGTTCCCAAATCGTATACACCAACACCATAGAGGAGCCGCCTCAAAACATAACTAACCATAGATATGTTAATGAAGTAAACATCGTTTGCTCTGTTTATCCTTCCTATGTCCTTTCCTTCGCCCTCTCTCATCGAAAGCTCTCAAGCTCTCAGACTGCTTGGGCTGGGCGTGGAGAGAATCTGGGAAAAGCTTCTAGGGACCAGATCCCCTGAGGTGAGATCTGGGAATGAGATGAAGTTAGCCAAGAAAGAAATAGGGACATTCAAGGGGGATGTTTAGTATTAATATTTGAGGAATTATTCACATTCCCTGCTTCCTCTGAGAGCTACACCCTCTGTCTTACAGAGCATGGCTTCTCCCCTCCTCTGTAGTGTGAGATGCTCTAAGAGCGAACTGCCATCTTCCTAAATGGCGCTACCCTGGGGGCCACAGTGATTGGTCCAAGTGGCAAATGATCCAAGATGGGCTGGTCATTATCCTCCTTCATGATTTTCTAAATTAGGAGGAAGAGAATAGAGTCTTTAGCTCTCTGGTGGCAAAGCAAGGAAAATGTCAGGCAATAAGGTATTGGCAGCCACTTTCAAGGCCACATGGAAAAAGTGGAGCCGCAGAGGAAAAAAAAAATGCAGCCAACAAGCAGACAAAAGCAGAGATCAGAGGCGACTGGAGTGAGCCCTTGCTGTATTCAATGCTAGGTTCCGATTATATTCTTGCCCTTCCTGGTTCGCTCAATTTATGTGAGCCAGTAACTCCCTTCCTTTTCTCTCCCCCAGGTTTTTTCACATTGAGTCTCTGCCAACAACCCTAAATTATAACATTAAAGACTGAGGAAACATTTGCAAAGGCAAGAAGCAGTGGCATAACCAATAAAATGCTAAGAAGGGCTCCTAATTTCTGCCTCTCCCCAAAACAATGGGGAAATAAACCACATTATAATAATCCAGGCATAGCACGTTTTTCTTTGATGATTTACAGCATCATTAAATTGGGAGAAGCCTTTTTATTAGCAGAATAGAAAAGTCTGAATCATAGCAGGAATACTTTGGTAAGCACAGTGATGTATTTTGGTATTGATTATATGCTCATGGATATCTGATCTGGCATTTATAATTTGGCTATTCAACATTTCAGCCAATTAAGGATCAGGAAGGCGGGGCTTAAATTTCTCCGTGCAGTAGGCAGAATTATGAACTCCTCCAGAGGCCGCTTGATAGAGCAGCCTTTCTTAGACTGTATTCTGAGAAGAGATATGCACACTCACACAAGCTTAGGAAACATTGCCTAATGAAGTCTTCCTCTTGGAGGTTCACAATGCATAAGAATAGTATCAGTAAATAAATCTGCTTAATTTCGTATAACAGCTAAACAAACAAACTTATTTACACAGGAACAGATTTGTTTTACTCTTTCCACATTTATTAGCAAACCTCAAAGCAATTTACTCTTAATACTAGGAAGGGAAATATACAGTATAGAAATGGACTGAAGATTTTGTGAAGTTTCACCCACTCCCTTGTCATGGAGACTCAATGGTGAATTAAATTATGTGCTCCAGTACCATAAAATCATAGGAAGAGTATGAAGAAGCCCAGGCAAATTTACTTTCTATTCAAATACAGTTTTGTTTGTATTCTCATACTATTGGAACTTATTGGTAGTGATCAATTGGAAATTTTATCTCACCAGATTTTTTAAAAGCCAAGTGACCAGATGGAATGCACGAGCTGCATTGGCATTAGTTTTGTCCCTGGAAAAGAAGAGGGAAACAATACAACTCATTCAGGGAAGCACAAGTAGCTCCATTTGACAAGAGAGTAGGGAGCAAAGCTAAGTAATGCAGGCTAGGGAGGATGAGGGTACCAAATCTGGTATAAAGATGAAGACAAGGGCAAGGACACAGAAGATTAGGTTAGTGCTGACCAGTTCTCGTAGGCAGTGAGGGAGCATTGTGGATGATAAAGGAGTTTCTGGCTGGGCTCTCAGCCCTGTGGTAGACTGAAGACCAAATAAGCAACTTCTCATTCCTGTCAGAAAAAAATTCAGAATTTTCTCCTTGTTGCGCTAGCTTCTTTTCCAATGTCCTGCCTCTGTGTTATGATTCTAGAGCACCAAGGGCATTTAAATCAGCACAAGGTGACAGAAACAAGTGCACACAAGAAACCTGCTTGTTCACAGATAAGCACATCTACTCAAGTGTGAAGAATTGTTTAGAGCCATTCGGAACCAAATGAACTGTCAATACACACTGGATGATAGCTAGTAGAGATAAAAATTGTGAAGTTAGTCCCACTTCACCTGGGCAGAATAAATACAAAATTAAATCCACTAGCAGGCACTTAAGATGCCTTTAAATGACAAGTTTGCTTTGATATTGTGGAGGATAAAAGATTAATTTTCCTCTGAAAAAGGGTTTGTCATGTAGTTGCCAGTAGTACTAATCATTAGAAATAATTATAAAGGGTACATAAATAGATTCAAACAACCATATAAATAAGGATTTAAAAAATTCATGAGCTGCCAACTCTTATTAAATCGTACATAATTTGGCAATATTTTAATAATTTGACAGTACTAGAATACAATCAGGGTTTCTAGAATAAATTATTTCCATTTTTTACTACTGAAAAAGCTTTTCACTAATTCCACTTGGCTACAGGAAATGCTGTACTCAACTATATCCAAAATGCAATAGAATAACTCCAGGATAAAGTCTAGGGTAAAGATATTTTCTTTATTCTTTTCTAAATAAGTCTTGTGAATATGTCTGATAAATAATTCTATCTTCTCTTAAAAGAAAATTATATTGCAGTCCTTAGTTATTTCATCCTAGGCTCAAAATTATTTATACACTACCATGTTTCATCTCCTCCAGCATTATCTTGAATTCCTAGGGACTGAATGACTAGAGTAAAAATGGGTTCTGTTTTGTTAATGCTTTCTTATGAATTAGGCATATATGTGTCTTTTGTCAAGGTTTCAGTTGCTTTTGACCTGCCACTATTACTAACTTATCAGGATAATAAATTCTTTCTAAAATAATTTCCCTTATTTTCCTAGGAATGCAGACTTAGGAATAATCTATTCTTTACCAGTTCTCAATAAAATAAAACATATAATGGCATTAAAGAGTAATTTGGATATTTCACTGACTTTATATTTTGGCAATGTTTCATGCCTCATTTGCCTGAAAACTCATTACATTAGTGCAATACCATGTTTTAATGCAATAGGTTCAGACTTATTTTTCTGAGTAAGTTGAGCCCTGCTTATTTTCTGTACTTTCATGCTTGAGTTAATAAATTGCAAAGTTTCCCTCTTCTGTTTGCTCTGTTTTCCTTTATATACCATTTGTTGGAGGTTCTCTATTTTGAGAGAGAGGGAGGAGATGAAAAGTAAATTATCCCCTTGGGCTTGTGAAATAGTTTGCCTATCTACAATCTGCAATCTCAATCATTTCTTATATATTACTGAGCCTTCAATTTGTGACAAGTATATGCACTAAAACTAACATATCAATGGGAAGGAACCAGAAAACAGTGATTAGAAGAGTGCCAGGTGAAGACAGCAATGGACATCACATGACCTCAGCAAGCGTAACCCCTGCAGCTGTGAGGGCTTGGAGACTGGTAAGGCAGGTGACTTCATCATACCCCTGCACAGCCCTGAAGACATCCACAACCCTATGAATGGCATGTTTTACCAAGTAGAGATGTTCCTTGACCTTCTTCCTGGTCATCTAGCTTCATTGTCCTTATAATTAGGTTTCACTTGAATGTAACTAAAACACGCATTTAAAAAAAAATCATTGAATTATGATAGATCAAAGCTTCATCTCAATGAGGTTGGCCATCTGGCCAATGGTCTTGCTTTCCTGCATTTTGGAGGCATTTGAAAGTTGTCTTCATTGTGTAAGTTTCAGTTAACACACAGATCGGTTTCCTCCCCTTCCACCTCCCTACCATGCTCTAACCATGACATATAAGTCAATTGCAATACTACAATGCAGACAAACCTTGAGGACATTATGCCAAGTGAAATAAATCAAAAGGACAAGACTGTATTTTTCCATTTATATAAAGTACCTAGAACAGTCAAATTTATTCAGATAAAAAGTAGAATGATGTTTGTCAGGTAGTGGTGGAGAATGAGGAGTTATTATTCAATGGGTATAGAGCTTCGGTTTTACAAAACGAAAAGAGTTATGGAGATGGATGCTGGTATTGATTGGCTAGCATTATGAATGTATTTAACACTACTGAACTGTACACTTAAAATGGTAAAGATGGTAAATGTTATGTTACATATACTTTACCACAATAAAAAAAAAAATAGAAAAATAAGCCAATCACATACTTTCTTAAATATCTGAGCTACTTCTCTCCTTTTCTCCTTTGTTGACTTTCCAAAAACCCTACACCATCTCTCCAGCCCTCATCTGCACCAGTGCTCACTAGAGGCCCTATCATTGTGCTCTCAGCTCAATGCTCTCACCTCTTCCTGGCCACAGGAAAAAGTACTGCCAGACCCTGATTCAGCCAGTGATTGCCTCCCACCTCTTTTTTTCCTCTTTATACTACCTGGCTTTCCATGAAGTGTGTTTTATCTCCCCAGTAAGAAAGCAAGTACCTATAATATTGCTGTCATACTTATATACTCAATAGCACCCTAAAAAAAGAGAGTGTGCCCAATAAATTTTTGTTAATTTATTTATTTCCTTCATTTTACAGATACTCGATAGACAAAAATAGAGCATGAAGTTTTGCATTTTTCCTTGCCACTCTATCTTAAACTCACCTCTATTATCCACATCCATATTTTCTCCAAATTAGATATTTTTATGAATATATCAAGAACTGTAATTTCAATTTCACCGTATCTCTAAAAACTGAACATTGACTATAACTTGACCAGTCCCTAAAGAAAACTTAATGTTCTCTCCTTTCAACTGTGTCAGTGACACCGAGAATTTTCCTTCTTTCCCCATAGGATTGTCTTTACCAAATTCGTGGAAATCTCCAGTCATTTTGGGGGCATTCTTGGTTATCCACGACCCCATTCCCACTGGAAAACCACTAAAGTGTGGTAAAACAAAATTTCACTGAAAAGTTCACCATCAGTTTAACACTGTCATATCCCACCTGCCAGGGTGCAGCAGCACAGCATGTCAGCGATTGAGATGGACAGTGGTCAGTCCAGTGTACAAGTACATGGTCTCTGGATTCAGATGGCCTGACTCAATGGCAGCTTACTATCTTTAGGGTGTTGGGAAAGTTACTTAATCTCTCTGTGCTTCATCTTCAATCCATAAAATAAAGCAAAATCTACAGAGTTGTCATAGGATTAAATGAGATGTTATGTACAAATCACTAAGCCCAATACCTATACCAAGTAGACAGTAAATTTTTTAATATTTAAAATAAGTGTTTTGAAGAATGGAAATTGAGCCAGAAGTTTCCAGGATGAATTGGGTCAGGTATCAGAAGCAGAAAGTAGCTTCATACCAAAGAATTCTACTGGATCCAACATGGAGCCCTCAGTCAAGGTTCCCCAAAGAATTACTTTAACTGTTTTAAAAGTGCTCTAACAATTTTAGCCTGAAAAAGTACCTTTTATTACTTAGCTCTTTAAAGTTATTTTTAAACATGTTTTCATATGCCTACCTACACATGATCTTATGGTAGACAGAGTTTATTACAGTGTTTCTGTTTTCTGGATAAGGAATATGCATCTCGGTGAGTTTAGTCTGAATTGTTGTTGTCACTAGTAAGTGACCCTAACAAACCAGAATTGTCTGAAAACTTCTCCCGACTCTTTACACCACACTAATCTGATTCAGATAAATCACTTTCTTTCCACATGGATCAAGGGTAATGCAAAAAAAAAAAAAAAATAGAAAGGAAAAGGAATAAAAGCGCTAGAACTGTCAATGAAAGATAAAATATGATATTTATTATGTCTAAAAAATATTTCAATATTTCCTCCATGGAAATAAGATTTAAGTTAGAGAATAGGTTTTGCAGTCAGCAACTCAAATAGCTTGAAAATCCAGAGTCCCAAGGGCTGCGCTGGCCAAAATGGTAACTAACCACTAGCCAGATATGGCTGTTGAGCACTGGAAAAGTGATTAATACTGAATGTTGAAATGATAATATTTTGGATACAGAGTCACATAAAATACATTATAAAAATTAGTTCCCCTGTGTCTAATTTTTAAATGGCTACTAGAAATTTTTTTAAATGCAGGAAACATTTTATTTTGTTGAGCTGAGCTGTAAGAGTCATCAAAATCTGCAGACTAGGTTCCCTCTCCATCCCTGTGTGCTCAATGCTATTCACTGTTGCAGTAGCACTCAAGTTAATATGACTGAGATGTAACTCTCCAAGGCCAATTAATCAGTAATGCATTTGTAAGAAGCAATTGTCTCTCACCATATATCACTTCAGTAAAGCAGATTTGTATTTCTTTGTACCTACTACAGCTTGGCAGTTATTGTAGCCCCAGGGAGTAGCGTTTGCACAATATGTGAGGGACCAACGTGTCTGTTTGCTAAAGTAATTTCTTTCCAGTCAACACAGCAATCTAAGACAATGAATTTTAATTTTTTTTTTCAAACTATCCTCATGAAGGAAAGTAACTGACAAATTTGAGTATTTTACAAAAAGGTCAAGTACTGTTAACAAAGTTAATTTTACTTGGTATCTGCATGTCACCGTAGTCTTCTTTCTGACTCAGGAGTAGATTGCTAGGAACCCTTTGAAGTTCAGTGGGGAGATAGAATAGAAATAGATTGTGACATTTTACCTGCTAACTTAGCATTGAAGTGTTCATAATGTCAAGTGGGAAATTAATAATTATGCTACTTTTTACCACTGAATGTCTGTCAAAGAGAACAAAACCATGTCAAGCAGAAGCACAGTACAAAGACAGCACCTCTTGTCCCTCCATGAAACAACAAATCAAAGACAAATTCGGTATGTTCCCCCCAAAGTTAATAGATACATAGTACTAGTATAATAGGACAAATTAAATTAACTTAGTATTCAGCCTGCCTTCAATTATGTATCAAGAAATAAATTGTCATATTAAAATTTAGAGAGGTTTAAATCAAATAAGGGTAAAAATCTTAAATTGGAAATCAAAATTCTATGACATAGACTCATCCTTACTTGTATAATATTCATACTCATACCAATAAGAATAAGTCAAATTTCCTACTGGTTACATTACTAAAAGAACTCAAAACATCCATTGGTTCAGATTATCTATTCATACCTGAGAGTTCGGGCCACCTGTGGTTTGGCTAAATGGTGGATCAAGCCAGTTGCCAACTTAAACTGTTTAATTATAAAAATGGTATCCTCTTGGGTTTTTGTGAAAATATAGACAATTTTATTTGTAAGGTAACTGCCTCCAATGTGAACTGATTTGTGAGCCACCAGAAAGATTCCTTCAATAAAAAATATTTTACCAACAGATTCTGAAAGCTCCTCATTAGTAAGAGTCTTCTGTAAAACCCTGCCCCTATCAGCAGTATTTTGGGTATCAAACTAAATCACTTACTTGTTAGGGTGGTTGGATCAAGCAGCCTTTTTCATAGTCCGGAGGAGAGATGGGAAGAAGGTAAAAGTTAAAATTTAAAAGGAGTTGGGTACCACTTCAGAGGGGCAAGAAACAGGAAGCAGCACCAAAAACTAACAGCATACTTCAATATTTTTCTCAGGAAAAGAAGTAATAGTCTGAAAAGTTGGCTAGGGAATCTCATTGGTTCACCCCATATGAATCACGTTAAAGACAAAAGTATACTTTGCATTCATCATGGGCTTAAACTCCATTAGATCATCCCTTAAGTCTCTGATGCTAAATGATTCTTTAAAAAATACTAAAGAGCTTAGCGTTGGAGAGGAAATTCACTTGGGCAACAATTTCAAGATGCCGAGAGTCTCAGAGTCCTGCTTTTATCACTAGCTGAAAAGCCAATAAGTCTTAATTGTCTCTAAACAATCTCCAGCTGTGTAACCTTCTTTTGGTGCAGGATCCTTATAAAAGAAAGACTCATAAGTTTCCTAAGCACTATATTTATGCTTGGATTTAAATTTCAATTACAAAGAAAAATTATATCTACCATTTGATGCAAATGCATTCAAACACATTATGACTATAAAAGTAAAACCTGCTTAATCCTCTCATAAACTTAGTAATTTTATAAAACTCATTGTTTCATACACATAAAATGTGAATGATAATCAGCATTCTAAACAGTATCCTGTCAGAAACACCAGATTTCATAATATTCTCAATGTTTTCTCCCTCCATTACTCTGTATAAAAAGCAGAATGAAATATGCCTCCCATATTTAAAAAACAAAATGAGATTTATTATTCTATGATTTCTGATTTCATGAATCTACTGTTCTAAAGGCATTCAGAACTTTATTTTATACTTTTTTAATGCATCAATATTTACCTAAGTCTATCCTAATTTGTGACATAAATCTGAAAATTTTAAAAATTAAAAAAACTTCTTTTCACTATTTAAAACATTCACATTGTTATGGAAATCTAATAGCCCCTCAAT
>NW_012148964.1:921337-946097 GCF_000956105.1 Propithecus coquereli
AGATTTATTATTCTATGATTTCTGATTTCATGAATCTACTGTTCTAAAGGCATTCAGAACTTTATTTTACACTTTTTTAATGCATCAATATTTACCTAAGTCTATCCTAATTTGTGACATAAATCTGAAAATTTTAAAAACTAAAAAAACTTCTTTTCACTATTTAAAACATTCACATTGTTATGGAAATCTAATAGCCCCTCAATTCTCCCCCTGCTCTTACCTCAGAATGGGGATCTGGAGCACTTTGGATGGAAATAATTTTCCACCATAATTTCCTAGGCCCTACCAGTCAATAAACATTCCCTATGTAGCTAAGGTGGAAAAATCACAATTCCAGGGACGATGGAAAGAATTCGCATATTAGGTGGGAGAAGATCTTATCCTCCATAAGAATGAGATTGCCAAAAGAAAGGATTTGACGCGACACAAATTTTAAGTCACCATCATTAAATATTCATATTTAGTCAGAACAAATCCCTATGCCCCACATTCATAATCCAAATCCATTCCTATGTTATAGACAAATGATTTTTCTTCAGCACTCACTTCCCTTCCCCAATACAGGAAGCTTTGGGAATCTCCAAATGTATAAGTCTCCTCAGAAACATCCATTGCTGTTGTCTTTCTAAGTCAATAGGGAACAGAGTTTAGATGAAGTTATGGGTTTGTGAAAGTCAGGCATAAGGAGCCGGGAAGATTGAGACTGAAGGCAAAAGAGCTTTATGCCAAATCCTCTTTTCTTTTACCATATATTTTTCTAGAAATATTAGGTTGGCGGTAAAGAATTACAGTATTTATTCATGTTCATGTTTTAGGGAAGTTTTCTGAATAATGTATGGGTGGCATATAATAAAACAAAAGATTAACAAGCAATCTAAAAATAGTGCGTTTTCCTGCCTTGCTCACTATTTCTGAGGAGAACGCGAGCTTACATTCTTAGAGCTCATGGAGTTATCTTTGCCTAAAAATTGGAATTCATGAGGGAAAAGTTACCATTCACTAACTGTATAACAAAGAAAATTCTGCATATCGTGCCAAGATATTATGTAGTAGGTGGTGTTAACATGGGAAGCTTTTATCGTGAGAAAGTAGAAACCCCATTACCTCCTAAGTTAATAATTGCAACCTGTAATATGAAGTTCTATTTTAGTAGAGCTTTGTGTATTTTTAAAGAATAAGAAAAGATCATTTGTCTCCCTTTCCATGAGTGGGGCCACACAATGGGTTGCCATTGCCTTTTCATTTTTTATTCTATTCCCTCAAAAAGAGAAGGCAATAATAGTCCTATAAGGTTGACTCCACATGAATGAACTAAATTCGCAAGAATGGAATTTTTTCATGAGGAAAAGAGCCTCACAGCACTGCAGGCAGAGATTAATATCTGGGAGTAAGTAGACCATGGACCATTTGATAAGTTTTGTTTCAAACATTGTCTGTGAAGAATGATTTCAACAAGCCATAACAAAATCCATCTTTTTAATTTGTAGTCACACCATGCAAATCAGGCTTTTTAAGGAAATGTATCAGTCTCTCAGGAATTATTAGGGGATTGATGAGATACAGCTGTTTCCAAAGAACTGCTGAGAGCCAGGCAGGATTGAGGCCTGCGCTCTCAAACCAGAACACCTGTTCAGGCCAGGTGAGAGAGGTGAAGCGATGGCTGCCAGCAAATTTCCGGCCAGAGTAGGGCACTGATGCTGTGAACCTTAGGCCACGTGTGGTTCTCTGGGTTTTTCCATAATATTGCTCCAGGAAAACAGCAAAGCCCTCAAGAAACGTTAATTAACCCAGCCTAGACAGCTCTTCAAACACTCTAATATCCTTTCTGGAGCACTGAGGGCCTTGGGGGGCATGGAATACCAGGACATTACTATGATATGACTTACTGATTTTGCTCTAAAGGATGTAGAAAAGTCTAGTCTTACAACTCTTATTTCACGGGCACCTCCAGAGTGTGACCCCAAAGGGAGAAGGTTTACAGGTCTGGACATCAGCAGAGCCAAATCAATTGAGAACACTCTGTTAAAGCACATCTCTGTGACAATACTTGAGGAGCCTTTACTTTGGAGCTTTGTAAGAATAAGAACAAGATAGGCTGAAAGGAATTTCACCCTTGCAATGAAATAAACCATCTACAAGCGAAATGCAAATAACACCCATAGTAATTACACTTTGGGCCTACTATTAGCTGCCAATCATTTTTCAGGAAGATGTTGGTAAAATTGTATCATTATACAAGCCTAGGATAATGTTTCTGCAATGGCTGTGAAAAAGATATTTTTCCTCTTTTATTATACTTTTTTAATTTAAGTTAACATTATCATTAAGCATTCAAAAAAAACTGTCCAAAGCACTGGACAATACAGTGATGTAAAAGATATGCATATACAAAATGCTTTAAACTAGAGTAAAATAGAAAGATGTGTCTATCCATTCTGGCTAGACACATCTTTAAATGTGCTGGCAATTTTCAAAAAGAAAGAGAGACAGAAATGAATGAATGAATGTATTGGCCTGTGGGCCCGCCTGTCATCCAGTCTGCCACCTATCTCCTGCTGCTCTAACTTTCCTCATTCTCCGACCCCTTCCCTTCACCCTGTGCCCCAACCACTTTTGCTCTGCTGAACCCTCTTGATGGCTCCTAAGCTTTGGATTCTCCTTCTGGGTTTTGACTTCAGCACTTCCCATCCCAGGACGAGACTTGTCACCCATTTGCCTACCACCTATGGTGTGATCAAAAGATAGAGGAATCCAGGACCTCATGCCCCACTGTGTCCCTATGGGACCAACTGGAAAAGAAGACTCATTTCTCAATTTCCACATAGGGAAAGGACTGGGCAGGAGACTTCAGAGTGAGAAGTTCAGTGAGACTGAGAAAGCCAGAGGATGTTGGTCCTATGAGTCTTGCTACCTAAAGGCCAGCCTCCACATTCACCTTAGCCATGGCCTTCCCCAGACTTCCCCCCAACTGCCCAGTACTATACCTCAATTTCTGGTTCCTCAGAAGGTTCCAAACTGGGATTGGAGACCTGCCCTAATGCCAAAGAATTGTCTCCAGTGCTAAAAATACACCAAATCCCAGACAGCCCTCTCTCATCCAACATGTGACCTAGTTTCTGTGTCATTGCCTACTGGTTTGGGATCCAGCTTCAGTCCAGACTAACCTGAGATGCCAAAACATAACCATCCCACTGATTTCAGTACCACTGAAGCCAAAACTCAAGCTATTATGCACCAGTCATGCATTCAGAACTCTTATATCAACACCAAGCCTTACCTCTTTGAACATTGTGAATGATCTGCTACTTCTCTGCTGATCTAAACCCTCCAAACTTTCTGCAAAGTCAGTTTCCACATCCCTGGATCCTCCTATTGTTAGCTTCTTGCCTTTTCTTCATGCTGTGTCTCATGGAAAGTCAACATGGATTATAATAAAAAGATTAGGAGAAAGTTGTCCAAGAGTAGAAAATAGGTTTCGGATTTAATATGTACAGTATTTCTCAATGATGATAACAAAGTATAGTGATGAATATCATTTGATGAAAATCAAAGAACTTGAAGGTCAATGTGTAACAAGGGTCTCTACAAATTCAGGGTTGCAGTAGATGGGAAGATAATGAGTCTGGTGCTCGAGTGGTCAGGAGGTACAGAGACATGGCCAACAGGTTGGTGGGTGAGGTAGGCAGAATTCTAAGATGGTCCCCGTGTTCTCCAACCCCCGATGTTACTTCTGTGCTTATGTTACATTACATAGCATAATGCATTTACAGATGTATTTAAGCTTACTAATCAGTTCACCTTAAAATGGGGAGACTATCCAGGTGGGTCAAACCTAATCACATGAACTCTTTAAAAACCGAGGATTTTCTCCAGTCGCAGAAGAGGAAGTCAAAGAGTAGATGCACAAAGGGGATTTGGTGCATGAGAAGTTAGTTCTCCATTGCAGCTTTAAGAAGGAGGGAGGCCCATGGAAAGGACCTGAGTACAACCTCTACAAGATGAGATCAACCCCCTTCCAACAGCCAGCAAGAGAAGGGACCTCAGTTCTACAACTGCGAAGAAATGAATTCTGCTAACAACAAAATGAGATTGGAAGTGGACTTTTCCCCACCCCCACTCCCACTCCCAAGCCTCCAGAAAAGGGCTCAGCCCAGCCACACTTTGATTTTGGTTGTGAGACCCTAAGCAGCCACCTGATCAAGCCACCTGGACTGTGACCTACGCAGTTGTGAGTTAATAATGCATGTTGTTTTAAGCCACTGGCTTTGTGGTAGTTTGTTATGCAGCAACAGCACACTAATACAGTAGTGACAGTGACCAGGATGGAGAGAAGCTAATATGGCCAAGTGGCATGAGTCTCACAGGGAAGAAGGTGTGGCCTGGACCACAAAAGAGTCTAATGTGACATTGATGATGAAAACCTTTGTCCTAGAGGTTGTGTGTGGTATATGAAGGTGCTATGGATCCTTACACATTTAGGACCATCAATATAATTGAAAACTGAAAATTAATACTAGATATTAAGATGTAGAATGCATTTTTCCTATGTCACAAATTTTTCATTGTCACTCAATTTTTAAGAAATAAAATTAAATGTATCTAAAGGGTGAGCTTTGATATATTTAGACTAATATTATTATAATTAATTTTATTTTAAATATGAACTGTCATAGATAAGTGGATAGATAGACACTTGGATTCAGAAAAGTGATTATCTAAGGAACTTTCAGCATTTTATCAGTATTTTCTTCTCATCAAAGATATTTCTATTTGTTTCATGAACTACATATTGGTAAAACAAATTCAATTTATCATTTGATCGTGTTATTGTTTCTATAAGAAATCTAAATTAATTTAGAGAAAATATTACCTCACACATGAATTCATTAATGAAATCAATTATAAATTTTTAAGGTGAGATTATGATTCCAAATTGTATGCAGTGATCAATTTTGTAACTTTTTAGTGGGAATGGAGAGGGCTTTCTTATAATTGCTGTACTATAAGGGAGCACCTGCTACCCTAAACAAAAATTGTATATGGCTTTGTTTTTTAAATGAACCAAATAAAACCATTATCTCAATGACTTGTAATTTATAGGACTTTTAAATCTCCACCATTAGGCAATGTCAAGTTGCCCTTAGAAATAGTCTGGCACTTTTGAGTAATAAATAGTCACTGCTGGATTTATTTGCAATTCACTTATTGAGGTAATTTTGCACTGAATTCCATGTTTGAGAATTTACTACCCACTAAGAATTTTGTTATTTCCTGGCTGTGAGGGATAGCCCTTCTCGAAAAATGCATATTTTAATTTTCTCCCATTAGTCATAGATGAAAGGGCTCCTCGTTGAGCCTCGTCAACATGAATAGTTGAAAATGCTATTGATTAAAAATGGGACTATGACTAATCTACAAAGAGAAATGGAAATGTGGACATCGTAAGAATTAAGAGAGTTTTACAGCTAGAACAAGAACATAGATAAGGTAACATGGATATGGGAACAAGGCAGTGAAAGAAGGGTTGAGTCCAAGAAAATGAAAAATGACCTGACGCCAATATAATGGAATTTTACCATTTGTGCAATAAATCAAATAAGAGAAACAAAAGACATAAAGATTGCAAGGTATTTTGTAAAACTGCCTTAATTTCACATGAAATTATTATCTTCTAGAAAATCCTAAGAAATCTACAAAACTACTACTAGGACTGTTAAGTGAATTTAGCAATATCATAAGATACAAAGTCAAAATGGAAAAATTCAGTTGTATTTCTGCATATTGGCAGCAAACAATTGGATAGAAAATTTAAATAACACTGTTTATAATAGCATCAAAAACATACCATCTACACTGATAATAAAAAAATTGAGAAAATATTTAAAAGATCTAAATAAATGAAGAGATATGCCATGGTAGTAGATTGGAAGAATCAATATTATTAAGATGTCGATTCTCTCTAATTTAATTTATAGATTTAACTCAATCCTAATCATAATGCCAACAAGATTTCTTATAGAAGTTTATAAGGTTATTCTAAAATTTACTTAGAAATGCAATCATCCTTAATAACTGAAACTATCTTAAAATAAAAAAACAAAAAAGGCTGGAGGATGTAGACCACGTAACCTCAAGACTTAATAAAAAGCTACAGTAATCAAAACAGAATGGTATTGGCATAAGGACAAACAGATTAAGGTAACAGGATAGAAAGTTTGGAAATAGGCCACACTTAAACAGTAGGTTGATTTTTCAATGAAGACACCAAAGCAATTTAATGGGAAAAGAAAATCTTCTCGATAAATGGTTCTGTGATCACTAGATATCCAAATGAGAGGAGAAAAGAAGAAGAACCATGAAACCATACACAAAATTAATTCAAGATGAATCACAGACCTAAAAGTAAATGCTAAAACTTTAAAGTTTCTAAAAGAAAACATTAGAGAATATCATAACAAATCAGTGTAGACAAAAATGAAAATGTCAAGTCAAGAGTCTGGAAAAAGCATTTGTAATACATATATCTGACAGAGGACTTGTATCCAGAATATAAAGAACTCCTACAACTTAGTAAGAAAATGACAAACTAAAAACAACAAAAAACAACAAAAGACTTGAATAGACACTTTTAAAAAGATACACAAATATCCAATATGTACACAAAAAGGTACTCAACATCTTTAGTAATCAGAAAAATGCAAATTAAAATCACCAGAAAGTCTAAAATTGAAAAGATTGACAATACCAAATGTTGAGGAGGATGTGAATCAACTAGAACTCCCACATATTACTGGTGGGACTTTTAAATGCTGCAGCCACTTTGGAAAACAGTTTGGCAGTTTCCTATAAAGTTAAACACATACCTACCCTCTGATCCAGCAATCCTAAGTATATGCACTATCACCACCATCCTACCCCCACCCCCCCAAAAAAAACATGGTTCCATTAGATTTGTACAAGAATCTTCACAGTAGCCTTAAATGGAAACAACCCGAATGTCACACACCTACAGGCAGAATGAACGAATGCAATGAAATAGTATTCAGCAATGAAAAGAAATGAATTACTGTAATATAGATCAATGTGAATGAATCTCAAAAATATTATGATGAGCAAAAGAAGCTAGACACAATATAATATACACTGGATGATTTAATTTATATGAAGTCCAAAAATAGGCAAAATTATTCTGTGGTGATAGAAAATCAGAAAGTGGTTGCCCCTTGAGGCGCAGGGAATAAATGGAAAACTGGAATGAGGGGACTTTTGTGATTCATAGAACTGTCATATATCTTGGTTTGGATGGTTGTTAAATGGTTTTATACAATTGTCAAAATCCCTTACACTGCACACTTAAGATCAATGAGCCTTATTGTATATAAATTATACTTCAACTCTCCCCCTCCCAATGGAATGTCACCCTTTTTTAATGCTGATTGGTGAATATATGGTAAAGAATTATTCTTTGCATGTTTTTAATTTACAAAAAAAAACTCTAAAATATTTGAAAGTTAAAATTTAAAAATATACATCTAAGTCAAATAAATATGTCCTGCTCTCAGGAAGCTTGCAAAATGTTGCAGAATTAGACAAGTCAATAAATTCTTGCAATTCATAAAAATCAGTATGGCAGCAAGGCCTTTGATTCTCAGGTTTCTGGGGTACTAGTGTGGCTAGGACATAAGAGATTGGATCTGAAATAGGATACATTCCCAAATCCCTAAAGAGTTTACTTTGGGATGTAACTGTGGTGTATTGGAACACCTGGGCATTTGTCTTTGGGTACCAAAATTTAGAATTTTGAATTTTGAAGCAAATAATAATAATATATTCTTAATTGGTTCCCTTTAAAATATGTGACATTTCCTTGCTTACATTATAAGCAACACAGAAACAAATGAGCTCAGCACCTAACTGCAAAAATAACTCATAAAAATAAGCAATGACCAGATGGCACCCCTGATAATAGCACTGTCTGAAAGCCACGTCACAAATTACGATACAGCTGACGACTTTGCCTTTCATTCTGCTTGTCTTGGACTCCAAAATTGCTCTGCTCTGAACTCTAAGGTCATAAGGTAATGTTTTTTCACTCTAAACTAGGTGGGTTAGCATCAGGGTTCCAATTAAAGGCATAGGAACCCCTAAACACAAACATTATGCTAGGATGTGCTCCAGTTGGATGTATACCCCTGGCCTTCAATCACAAAATGAAGTGTTCAATTCAACTGAATGCTGAAGTGACTTCTATTCCTCCAGGTGTTTCAAATACCATCCCTGATTCAAGCCACACCAGCAAAGAACTCAGTCCTTGAACAACATTGTTTTGGCCTCTTAGAAAATCACCTTGTGTGAACTGCACTTGATAGTATTAGGTCACTTTCAGGGATGGCATTAAGGACATTGCCCATAAAATCATAAGGTCCCATGTCTGAATACCTACCAGAGACTCCTCTCTAAGGCCTCAGTGTTGGGGAAATTGTGCTACCTCTGAACAGTGTTGTGTTGACATATGAATCCTTCAGTAGACTGTGATCTCCTCTTTGCTGTGGCCACTAAAAACCTCAGAATTAAATTTGCAACACAGTTCTAGCAATTTTTCATAAACTTATTGTATGATTTATTTTTACATATTTATTTTATAACAATATGTTACTGTGTTCATTTCTGTTAGCTTCCTGAAATCTTTTCTGGAGGCAATAAGACTATAAAAAATTAAATTTATGAATTCATCAGTCATATGATTATTTTATTTATTTATATCTATACCTATTTCCATAAAGGATTTAATATGGCTCCATCAAGTATATCTAAAAATAAATTGAAACTCAGATTGTATTTACCTCAGTGTCATTTTTGTTTCATAGAGATATTACATATGTACAGAACATTTGGATGAATACCTAATGAGATACTTAATAGAATGAACTTTGGGAAAATAAATTATTTAATGTCTTGGGATACTTTAGAAGGTTAATTGTTTTTTTTTTCTCCCTTAGGGTAATTCAGAACAGGAATAAGGGACATTTTTTTCTGATATCTCTGTGGATGGACAGATAGCTTTTAGGACTAGACAAGATATCTTCCAATATCTTGACAGAGTAGAAACCCCTAGATCTTAGTCATAACCCTGAATGATATGGGAGGAACCCTAGAAAAACAGGAAGTTGAAATAGAAGTTACAGTTTTAGGAAAAAAAACTCTATGTCCTTCACATCTTAATTTTTATAACTGGGATTCCTACTGAGGCTCATAAAATGAAAGAGGATGACATGCCTTTTTCTATATATGTGCATATGGCAACTCCAATGGCACAATAGGCTGGATGGTGGTACTTATGTATTTGCCTATGCCTAGCTACATGAATTCATGTATGTACAGCATTTCCCTGAGCAAGCATGGGTAGGGAAAATACAAAACAACGTACATTTTAACAAAAGAACTTCCTATACATTTTCCTGTGGGATTGAAATTGTCATTATTTTTTATTTGTTTTTACCAAACAGGAAAAGTGGTTTGTTTTGATAATACAGTTATTTTTAAATAAGCTTTAGGAAAGTCAGTTGGAACATTTGAAGTAATTCATATATTATACTTCCAAAGAAAAAAGTCTTTCCACAATTTTGAAGCATTTTGAAGCGTTTCTATGTTCAATCTTGACCACGTAGATTTAGAGGACAGATACTTTTGTTTTCAGGTTGTCATTTAACCATTTTAGGCTGTAACCACTATTGAAGTTGACCCAGTGGGTCCACGACAATGGAATGATCAAAATAGTCTACGTGCTGTTTGACCTTCAACATTAATATTTATTGATTAATATATGTTATGGTTTTACCATAATGAGCCATTTCTTCTTTGCCCTTTTTACACTGTCATCTCTCCTTCTATAAATATGATTCACTTCTGAATCTCATCTATGGAATAGATAAATTCCTTATTATGGCAATTATATCTAAAGCCGAAATCGTGAGTCTGTTAAATTATTCAAAATAATTAACAGGAATGATTGTCGTGTATGTCGTTCTCAAGATCCACAAACACACACATCAAAACTATAGCTACAACCTAAAACTATCCACAAGTCCTTCACCTGGTGAAGTTCACGGCTTTTTCTGTGCACTTCCTGAAACTTGATTTGGATGTCCGCCCCAGGACTTCTCCCATCTTGACTCATAATTTGCTGCTTACATGGGCTTCTCCCTCCTTGGATTGTAAGCTCCCTGAGGGCAGTGACAGTGTCCTGACATCTCTGTTTTCCCCACAGCACTCAGCTCAGCTTTGTGTACAACTGGCCTTTATAAACCATGCATTGATTAAAACAATTAGCATTATGACCCAGAGGGGGAATCTATTTATTCAAGTCTCATTTACAGTGATTCATTTAGGTGGACAACGAGCGGTCCAGCCAGGAATTGGCACCACACAGGAGCCGTGGAAAGCATCACGCTGCCTATGCATGTTTTCCTCTCTGCCGCCTGTCATGCATCTTAAGTGACTGCGGAGCCAAAGCTCTGATGGAGTGCCCTTGCCATTAGCCTGTGGCCATCTGTCATGCCAGGTTGTGAATGGCAGCAGGTCGAGAGAAACAGGCAAAGAGCCAGAACCAGGAAACTGGAATACAGATAAAACATGAGGGTCACAACAGCAACAGGGTTAGTCAAAAGTCATCAAACAAAAACAATGTCAAAAGGACACCGACAGCAGAGGACAGAGAATGATAAAAGGGCCAGCAATGAGCAACCGGAAAATCAGCAAGAGTCGAAGGTTAGCCCAAAGGAGGGGGCAACGAGGCACGGAGGAGGTTACACACACAGCGTCAGAGATGTGCTGACAGGACTGAAGGAAGGTATTTGTCATACAACTTTGAATAACAGCCCCATGACCGAACCTACTGAGAAAAGTGCACTTTGAACTATTTTTAAATAAAGCCTATAACATCTTATGAAAAATCACAATTATATTACATTGTTATTCTCTGATAAAAGCATTCGTTTATTGGATTTAAACATTTTAAATAGACCACAATTTTTGCTAGTCTGTTTCTATTTCTTCCTTTTTGTAATACATCAGGAACGTCCAAAAATTTAAGATACTTAGAGGTACCTAAAGGACTCATTCTCTACATGGTTTTTATCACGCTGACAAACAGTTGTACAAAACAACAAGGCTTGAACCATCTCCTAGCTCACTAAGACCACATCCGATCTCCTTACCTTTACGGTCTAGCTGCAACCTATTTTTCCTGGCTTAACTCCTATTATTCCTAAGGATGAGGCTGTCTCTCCCAACGTACACTCCCCATGGCAGAAGGAAAGAAGAGGCCCAGGAGTTCCGTGAGCTCTGAATCAGTCTGAGCCTTCCCTAGGCTGCCCTTTACCATTGGCAGAAAGGGGCCTCAGTCTCTGTATGTGCCTGGCAAGACCCCCATCCTGCAGCCCTCTGTATACTCACAGCCTCACCACCATCGTCTGCCTCAAAACCTTTGAGGCCAAACTCACCCAGCCCTGCATCCTTGCACACATGTGTCAGAAAAGCCAGTTCAGAACCCCAGGTCTAGACTCATTCCCAGAATCACAATATTCTCCCCATCATACTGCCTCTCCCTTTTCCTGATTTTCCCTATTATATTTGACATTAGATATATCTTTCTTATTTATGTAATTGTTTATCTTCCTCTCTAGAACACAGCCTCTGTGAGGACAGAAATTTTTATTCGTTAATTTCCTGTAGTATCCCTTTTGCCTAGAACAGAGCCTCGAACATAATAGGCACACAAAAATATTTCTCTAATGAATGAATGAATAAAATTATGTGAACAGTCTTCTCTACCTCCTGCATGCAAGCAGATATTATACTGCTCCACCACTCTGTTCAAAGAGTTCCTGATGCAGCAGCTGGGGCCCTCCCTCACTCCTGTCTGCCTCTGCACATCCTATCTGTCAAGACTCATCTATAATCCCTCCTCTTCTGGAAAGCTTTCTCAGCCCGTTCCAGCCCGCAGGTATCTTGTCCTCCTCTGAACTGCTACAGTACTTACTGTCATTTAACCATTAATCATGGTCCTGCCTGTGCCAGCTCTGCACAGATATGTAGAACCACTGTTTATATCTTCTGTGGTTATTTAACTTATCACTTTTCATTTGTCTTCTAAACTAAATTGTAAAGTGATAAGAACAAGAATCTTAATTTTATTCTTCCTTATTTGCTGGGCAAAGCCTTCCACAGAATAGGGGTTCAGCAGATAATTGTTGAATAAATGGTTGAAATAATTTAGAACTGAATCTTGAAGGAGAAACAGTGCAATTTGTATTTATTATTCTAAAGGATGAGATTGGGGCTTCTTTTTGTTTTTGTTAACTCTTTAGTAAAAATGGAATAATAGATGTGAAAGTATTTTGGAAAATGTGTCATAAGTTAGGAACTGTAGAATCAGTGTGAAGGTAGCGTGGAATAGATTTATTCTCCCTCCTGAAAAATGCCAACTTTGTTCAAGTGTCTGCTTTTCTCTGCACAGCTATGTGCTTCAGGGTCTATATATGAGGCTCATCCCAAGAGAATGTGTTCTGAATCCTCTAAGCTAATTTTGAGGTCCCATTGTTCTTGCCATCAATTTCTTTAGTCATATGATGCAATTCTGGGGTGTGATGCAATCTAACCAATGAGAAGTGAGGCAAAATGTGTTGGGAGACTTCTGGGAAGGAGTCCTTGACCTTCAGAAAAAAAAAAAAAATGAGAAAAACACAGCCTTATCTTTTACGTCTGGACATTCTTCTATCTGGGTAGAATGATTGGCATTGTCGCAACTATTTTGTGACCAGCTAGAGAGGCTAGCTCAAGGACAAAACCAACACACAGAAAAATGAAGGCCTGGAAAGAGAGGAAGAGTCTGGATCTTTGATGATGTGTTTATTGGCTGAATTAAGCACCCTAAGAGCCATACTTCTTTTGGATTTTGTTAACGAAATAATACATGTCTTTATTTTTAGTCAATGTGAGGTGGCTTTGTTACTTGTTGCCACAAGCATTCTACATGATACAATGATGCTCAAAATGAACTAGGAACAAAGACCTCTAAATGAATGTTTATAGCAGCCTTAATAATAGCCCCAAACTAGAAACAACCCAAGTGTCCATCAGCTGGTGTATGGATAAGGAAAATGTAGTATATCCATACAACAGAACCCTCAACAGTAATAAAAAGGAATAAACTCTGATACATCCAAAAACATAGATAAATCTCAAAAGCATTAGGCTAAGTGAAAGAAGCCAGCCACAGAAGGCTACCTACTGTATGCTTCCATTTATCTGATATTCTAGAAAAGGGGAAACCATAATGTGATAGTTAATTTTATGTGTCAGCTTGGCTAGGCCATGATACCCAGCCCAATTTTTTGTCAAACATCAGGGTAGATGTTGTTGTGATGGTGCTTTTTGTTTAATTGTGGTAAAATACATGAAACATAAAATTTATCATCTTAACTCTTTTTAAGTGTACAGTTTAGAAGTGTTAGGTACATTCACATTGTCATACAACTAATCTCCAGAATTCTTTTCATCTTGCAAAACTGCAACTCTATACCCATTAAACCATCATTTCCCTTCCCCACAATCCCTGGAAATCACCCTTCTACCTTCTGTCTCCATCAATTGGACTATTTTAGTTATGCCATATATGTAAAATCATACAGTATGTCTTTTTGTGACTGACTTATTTCACTTAGCATGATGTCCTTAAGGTTCACCTATGTTATAGCATGTGTCAGAATTTTCTTCCTTTTTTAAGCCTCAGTAATAGTCTGTTTTGTGTACACACCGCATTTTCTTTATCCATTCATCTCTCAATGAATACCTGAGTTGCTTCTATCTTTCAGCTATCGTGAATAATACTACTGTGGATGGAAATTAGTGTATAAGTATCTCTTTAAGATCTTGCTTTCAATTCCTTTGGCTATATACCCAGAAGGGGAATCACTGACTCAAAAGGAGGAAAGGTATTTTTTAGATGTGATTAACATTTAAATCAGTAGACTTTGAGTAAAGCAGATTATCCCCCACAAAGTGGGTGAGCCATATCTAATCAGTTGAAGGTCTTAAGAAAAAATTGTGGTCTCCCAAGAAAGAGAGAATTCTGTCTCCATATATGTATGACGTGTGTATATTGATATATATTTTTACAGTTTATATATACATATAATATATAAATGCATATGTTTTATACATATTTTTATATATTCTGTTTCTCTGACCCTGACTAATGTATATAGGGACAGAAATCAGATCAGTAGTTGCCTGGGTCAGGCAGGGTTGGGAAAACTAACTGACTGAAAAGGGGCACAAGAGACCTTTTCTTTCTTTTCTTTTTTTTTTTTTTTGAGACAGAGTCTCACTCTGTTGCCCGGGGTAGAGTGCCGTGGCGTCAGCCTAGCTCACAGCAACCTCAAACTCCTGGCCTCAAGCAATCCTCCTGCCTCAGCCTCCCAAGCAGCTGGGACTACAGGCATGCGCCACCACGCCCGGCTAATTTTTTCTATATATTTTTAGTTGTCTGATTAATTTCTTTCTATTTTTAGTAGAGACGGGGTCTCGCTCTTGCTCAGGCTGGTTTCGAACTCCTGAGCTCAAACGATCTGCCTGCCTCGGCCTCCCAGAGTGCTTCGGAGACCTTTTTGATGTGATGGGAATAGTCTGTATCTGTCTAACACAGTACTGACAAGACACAGGTGGCTATTAAGCACTTGAAATGTAACTGGTCTGAATTGAGATGTGCTGTAGGTGTAAAAGACAATCAGAATTCGAAGACATATATAAAAAAGGTAAAATATCAATAGCATATTGAGTACCTATTGATATATTTTATATGCTTGGTTAAACAAAATATATTATTAAAATAAATTCCACCTGTTTCTTTTTACTTTTTCAATGTGGCAACTAGAAATTTAAAATTACATATGTGGTTTATATTATATTTCTATTGGACAATGTTGTTCTATATCTTGATTTTGATAGTGAACACTTGACTATACATTGACCAAACTCTTCAAACTCTACATGAAAAAGGTAAATTTTTATTGTATGTAAATTACACCTCAATAAACTTAATTTTAAAATACGGGCTAAGAAAATTATAAACAATTTTAGGATACAAAAGGTGTTATGTTATAATATTTGTATCATGCTCATCCCCACTGTTGTGTCTTTGCTCAAGCTGTTCCCAGTGTCTGTAAAAGTGAACCTTATACCACATTTTAAGAGCTGGTTAAGTCAATCTCATGCATCATCCCCATCACAGCTGTTCCCCGATACTCTGACGTGGCATTTCTAAATCCTTGTTGCACTGAGAGTCACAGTCTGACTCCGCCTTCATGACATGGAATTGCAGCTTGCTGGGTCGGATAGCTGCCAAGAGAGTAGGAAGGACTCAGAGGCAGGGATTGCATTCAAAGGGTAATGAGTTCAAAAGCTTAATTCCAGCTGGACTGGTTTTAAAGGCAGGGCTGAAAGCCAATTGCTATAGCTCAACATCAAAATGTTTTCTAGGTGTTTTACATAAGTTAAGTAGCTGGAGTAAGTTACCTAAAGCCAGGAATGATGTCCTCTTCTTGCATATTTTTCCACAGGAATAACTAACCTTCTAAGCTGCACATGGAAGTCTGCAATCCCTGGGATAGCCACTGCCAGTTGACCTTGAGGTATAAAACTACTATGGTCTGATATTAACACCCTCCCTTAACTGAAGTCTGTCTCTCCAGACTCCTCATCCCCTGTGACCCTCTCTCAAGGATACCTGTTTACTCTCTCACACCTCATGGACCTCAGAATCTATAGGTGTGGTTGGTATCTGTTTTCTTCTTCATTGCTGCTTACAGAACCATACTCCCTCATTCTCTTGAAAAAATAAAGCCATATTCTTTTAAACATGTTTTCCATGCCTGTCATCCCAGCATTCTTGGAGGCTGAGGTGGGAGGATTGCTTGAGGCCAGGAGTTCAAGACCAGCCTGGGTACATAGCAAGACCCTGTCTCTACAAAACATTTTTAAAATTAGCCATGCATGATGGTGTGTGCCTGTAGTCCCAGCTACTCAGGATGGTCAGGTGGGAGGATCGCTTGAGCCTGGGAGTTCAAGGCTGCAGTGAGCTATGATTGCACCACTATACTCCAGCCTGGGCAGCAGAGTGAGACCCTGTTTTGTCCTTTTCCGTTCTCTCTCCACTCATTATCATATCTATAAACTGTATCACACACACCCTCATTCGTCAATATCTTCAACTCCTGGCTCACATCTTCCTCTCCACTTCAAGTCCAGCTATCAGTGTCCCAAAAGGACCACTCATCCAGCCCAAACACCGACTTCTGTGTCTAACTCATTTCCTATTCTTAGATTCTGGCATAGTACCCAGCACATAGTAGGTGGTGGTTAAATTCAACAGCCAGACTTGGACAGTATGGATAGACTGAATTAGCTTTCTATACCTCCTGTTCCTTAATTTCATCTTCTCTCTTCACCAGACTGCAATATTCTCGGAAATCCACTGGAGGAAGACTTGGGAAAGAAAAAAAGAGGAGGAATGTTAAAAGCTATGGGGCTTTCTAGAAGCCTTCAAGAGGAAGATTTGTTCCAAAAATGTTTATGGTTCCTCTTGTAATTTAAGGATCGGTTATCCGATTAATACATTTTAGTGTGAGAATGATGAACAACAATTATAAGTGAAGATAACAAAAATAAAAACGATGCATAATTTCACCAACTAGAGAAATCTCTATTAGCATTTTAGTATATATCTCTTCCCAGACCTCTCCTTCTAAGCATCTAAAAATTTTTTTAATAAAATGGCAACTTAGTGACTGTACAATTTTGTAACATGCGTTTTACATTTGTTATAACACGAATATCTTTCCAAGTTAATAAATACATTTTACATCATCACTTTAATTTTATACCATAATTTTTTAACTAATTCACAGTTGTTGACCATGTAGTTCATCTAAAGTTTTTGGTATTATTAATATAAACAAAATAAAATGAGCATCTTTGTAGCTAGGTTTTTGTGCACATTTTTAATTTCCTTAGGATAATTTCCTAAAAGTAGATTCTCTGGGTTAAAGAATTTGTAATATTATCTGCATGTTAACATCTAAGCATGTTTTAGGCAGAACATCTAAGATCCGTGAATAACCACCTCCTTCTACATGTTCTTAGACTATTATTTGATAGGATTCCCTTTCTGAGAGACATAAGAAGTAACTAAGCTCACGTCAGTATTAGAATTATAGTTATTGTTTACTTATTCATTCTTAAAGTTTCCGACCTTTTTATATTCATCCAACAAACATTTATTTAGGACCTACTATGCACTGGGTCCTGTGCCAGATGTTAAGGATAGGAAATGAGTTAGATACAGTAAGTGCTCAGGCTCTCATAGTATCAGATGTGAGATAAACACATCAAATGATGAACACAATGTACTTCAATATACTTTTCTTGCGTGCATGGGACTATAGAGGAAGATGAGCCTAAGCTGGCCCGTGTTGGCCAACAAAGGCTTCACACCATTTGAACTGCAACATCTGAACCGAGTCATTCAGGAAATCGTCAGGTGGCTCAAGTGGCCACAGTGGTACAGAAAAGGAAAACACTCCAGGTAAAAATAGATGCAAAATTATAGAAATGTAAAAGAATAAGTCATTTCGTGTGACTGAACATAGGCCACTAGAGCCTTGCCTGAAACCTAATAAACACTAAAAATACTTGTTAGTAGTGAGAAAGCTCCACATGGAGACAATATTACTGGATTGCTAACATCGTTAATTAATTACTGTTCTTTGTTTATTTTTCATTAACCTTCTGCAGTTCTATTAATTCTGAATAAACTCACTCAGTTCGATTTTTCTGTTTGTGCCAAGGATTTGATGTTTTTCCTGGTCGGAAGAAAGTCCCTTCCCACTGCCTCTATGTATGTTTTGGGTAAATTCTGTACAAGAGCACAGATGGTTGAAGTCCAGACCCTAAAGACCCAAGAGATCCATTGTCCAAGCCCAGAAGACACCCTGCACACAGATCACCTTAGACGCTTGTTAAAATGCAGCTCATGATTCTGCTGATTTGAGAGGGGCCTGAGATTCCGCATTTCTAACAAGCTCCTGAGTGATGCTGCGGCTGCTGCTCTGAGAACCACACTTTGGGAAATGAGGCCTCACAGTGTATCATCGCAGCCTGGTTATATTTCATTCTCCTCCACTCCACTGTAAGCTCCATGGGGCCATGACCTATGCATTATTAATCATAGCATTTCCAGCATTTGGCTCAAGATTTGACATTCTATAAAAGTCTCAATAAATATGAAATGAATGAACGAGCATATGAATGAATAAGTGAATAAATGAACAAGTGAAATCCATGTCTTCTAGCCTAGGGTTGTTTCCATAAAATCATGCTGACTCTCAAAAACATGGGCCAGGTCTTTCTTTCCCTTTTAACTACCACGTTAGTTAAGGTAAACACCAGCTGCCTTAAGAAAACTCAAACTCAGTGGCTTAACACATGGAAGGGTTTTTTCCTCTTCCTGTTCAGGGAAGGAGAGGGAGGGTAGGCAGTACTGGGCTCCACTCAGTTATTCAGCATCCAAGCTAACAGAGGCTCTACCAACATCAGCATGAGGCTTTCCTGGTCACCTCGGGAATCAGTATCTAACTGGCATGTGAGGCCTGGAAATAACCCATCATTTCTGCCTCTATTCTGAGGGAACCTGGGAAATGTAGTCTCTGGGTGGGTCATCCCTCCCCAGCCACAGCAATACACTAGAGAGGAGAGCAGGAGGCTTGGGTGGACACAGAGCCCTCTGCTCCTCTGCAAACCCGCAGTGCCTCAGCCACGGCTACCCATTGTTCTTTAATTGCATTTCACACCTTCCCAGATTTTATAGCTGAATTCATGCTTCTCCTTTATTCCTGAAATTCCTTTACCCGAGCAAGCACAATCTGTTTAAATCCTATTCATGTTTCAGTGCACATTTCAAAAGATATTTTTTCATGCAGTTTTTCCAGATCTCCCAAACAAATATGTTACTCTCTCTCTCTTTTTTTTTAATCTTTCCAGTGCTTTGTGCTTTTCTAGTAATCTCTAACACATTCTGCCACGCATTTCAGTAATGGGTGTACTTGTAAATTCCCAAAGAGCAGGGACCATCACTTAATCAGCTTGATAGCCCTCTTAACGTCTAGCAGAAAACCTTACATATAGCAATAACTCAGTAAATAGTGGCATTTTTTAAGTTGAATTGAAAATACATACGACAAATACAAAGACCTTATCTGGTTACAACCTTGCTCTATGTTTTTCCAACAGAGAACACAACTATAACTTCAAAAGTGAAAGAAAGTAGAACCACCAGTGCTCAAAAGCTACAAATGTAACTGGATCCTTGGCATAAAATGAAATACTCCTGGTTCATATACTTCCACTGAGCAGCACTGCATTTTATACACTTCTTTAATGGGTCAGACGTATAGTTCCTAAGATCACATGGAGACTCATAACCTTCAGAATACAGCATGAATCAGCTGGCCGCACTGCAAAGAGAATGTAAAATTCCATCAAGAATGTCCTAACTGGAACAGTAAACTTTTAAAGTACAAACAACTCATCTGTTAGCAGCCTGGCATTTTGCTGTCTAGAAAGTAAATACATTAGAGAGATATCTTTAAAGAGATTCTATTACCTGTATAAGTCAGCAATTTGCAATCATGAATCTGTAGCAAATCCAGGTAAGAGGCATTGTGACTTGGCCTTTTAGCTGTACTTATAAGTATAAGCAATCCTTTAGCCCTAATATAAAGAATTTCTAATAACTAATTCTCGAATCTATAAATTCCTTAGGTTGAGTCAGATTTGTCCTCACCTATGCACCTAATGGAGCATGGATTCTCGGACAGACAGGCTATAGAAGAATATCAGTAAAAGTATAAACCTGAAAAAAATATGTCATGTCCCCATTATCATACCTTTCTGAGTTTTCAAAATCTTGCCTAAGTTGGTCCAGTTTTCTTAAGTGTATACTCCGAGGAACCCAGTGTCCACACGTAACAGCGAGATCAAAGAAACGGTCCCTGCTTTGACTTGAGGAAGTCTATTGATTTTCATCTGAAATCTGGACTCTTTCTGCTGCTAAAACTTTTGCAGGATGCAAGTGGCTACCTTAGAAGGGAGCAGGTGAGGAAGAGGAGGTAAAGGCATGTAGTTTAGGGAGTCTTCCCATGAGAAGGGATCCTCTTCATTCCTTAAACTTCCCATGACCACCCCACATGCAAGTGAAAAACAGACGAGTGCAGAATTTTGGGGGAGGAGGGCAAGGCAAGCTTGGGCAAAGTTCCCTGTCAAGGAAGAGGAAAAAATAAGATCAAACTAAGAACTTTACAGTCTTAAACACTGAAAAAATTATATTAAAATTCCTCCCACTCCCCACCCAGTAGTTCTCATGTGGATTGTTTTGCTCTTTATTTCTTAACAATGATACATGAAATATAAAACTTTTCCAGAATTTTGGATACCACGGTTTCACGGTTGTCCTAAAGACAGGCTTTCCTATTAAGTAGTCTCCTATAGGAGCCAGTGACTTTAGGAAATATTTAAGACCTATGATTTTCTTCTCAAAATATAGGATCCCTGGGAGTTATAACAAGTAATCCAGCAAAGTAGACTTGTCAATTAAAATTAATAATTAATTTATCCCTTAAACTTAAATTATCAACTAAAGAGGGCATAACAATCTTTCTTGTTGCTGGACTGTATGTTGCAGGTGATATAAAGATGAGTAAGCAACAGTCTCTAACTTCAGAGGGTTAATTGTCTAGGAATTTTTATTGTGGTTTTTAAGTGAGGATGGCTACAGGCAGATGTTTTCAAAAGTGCAAAAATAATTGTAGGTCACAAAGGAATATAGTTTCCAAAAGGGCAGCATTTGAGGGTTTGGAGGAGGGAGAGAAGACATCTGGTTGGAAAGAGTAAGAAAAGACTTTATAAATGGGCAGGGCTTGAGAAAAGAGTTAAGACTCAAAGGATCCACATGTTTTGCCAAAAGGAAACATAAATGAGGGAAGTTTTATGTAAAGGAACAGCATAAACAATAGCACTCACCATCACCATCATCCTCTTCATCATCATCATCATAACTGCCATCTACTGAGTACTTAATTGACGTTAGGCCATGTGCTAAATTCTTAACATGCATTAACCCCTGTAATCTTCACAACCACACCACGAAGTAGAGTCTATTATTATCTCCATTTTGTAGAAGAGAAAACGGATACTCTGGTTAATTGCCCATGACCATATAGCTAAATGTATGCAATCTAACACTGAGAAGGGTTCAGGTAAGTGTAAGAAATCTAGTTTGAATAGAGCATTTAGTGTATATCAATAAATAAAGAGAACTAAATCTAGAAATGCAGGTCAGAATTTCCCAAGGCCCCAATTGCTGGATTAAAGGCTTCATGCTTAGTTGACAGGCAACGGGCAGCCATTGAAGGGTTTGGAGCAGGTTTTGACATTACCCAAGCTTACAACACTGTGGAGACATCATGGAATGGAGGGGTCTAGAGAGACAGTAAGACCAAGAAGTCCTTGTCAATTTTTCCGTTCTTTGCTAAGAAGCAAGCTTAAAGTGAAGCTTTCGATAATGAAATGGGGTAAGAAATGTGAGAAACACAATAGGTCAAATCTACAGAACTTGTCAACTAATTGAGTGCTAGAAATCTTACAGAACATAAGAGGTCCACAATGACTCCATGACTCCAAGAGTTGAGGTCTGAGGCTGAAATGATGGTTTCAGAGATAGAAATTGGTAAGCAAGGATTATGGAAGAGAAGCTAATGCCTATGAATCGTCTTTCTGCTGCTGCTCCTCCTTCTCACTCTTTCTCTTCCTCCTCTTCATCATCATCATCATCACTCTCATCATAGTTTGCAGGTAGAAGGCATTTCTACCTGAAATCTATGTCAGTGCCAGGCATCACTCTAAACTTTTCACATATTAATTAATTTAACACCAAATAAAAGCTCAGAAGGTACACACTAATAATATCCTCATTTTATAAATAAGAAAATAGAGACACAGAAGGTAAGTGACTTGCCCAAGGTCACATCATTAATAAATAAGTAGCAAAGCCTGAATTACAAACTTAGGCAGTCTGGCTACAAAGTCCACCTTGAAATTTTTTAAATTGAGTGAGGAGGAGACATCAAAATGATGTTCTTGCTCAACAAACTTCTTTTCTTGGTGTTCTTCAGTAAGGTCATAGGGGAAATTAGAATTAATAAGCAATCTCATACTCGAAGGATCTCCAGCCCTTATGTTATAGGATATCTACACAGAAACCTTCCCTCCCTTCTCCAGCCCGCTTCATATGAGGCCAGGGTGTTTCTGCTTGCTCCCTCCAGTGCTCCATTAATTTTCCAGAGGCAGCTTGTCTGTTCTCTCTCCCCCATGCGTGTAAACATCATTCTGCCCTTTATAAGTAATAGAGATACTCTCTTTTTTTAAAAAATAGAGTCTCTGACCTTTCTCACTTTCCTTCTTCTAATTTGATACATCTGGATGATGTAGGACTCTGCCTGGGTTTCCTCTTTTCTTTAACAAGGCAATTTGAAAATATTTACACTCAGAAAGAGTGTGTCACACGCTGGAGAGCCCAGCTTCTGCAGTGGTGCTGGCTACAGAAGAATTGTTGTAATTTTGCTCAATTAGGGTGATAGATTTGCTTGATTTCCTTGTTTCTCTTTTCCTTGTTCCAAAACAATGGACTTGAACTTCTTGGTGCCATGAAAAAGGGCTCAAGAAAAGGAAGGCATTGCCTCAGAAGAGAAGAAAAGGAAAAGGGAGAGGTTGCCAAGTGAGAAGTCCACGAAGGGCAGCCTGACATCTGGCAGGATGTGTGGCCAAGTGAGGCAGCAGCTGGCCTGGGACTTGTGTCCTCACTCCGGGGAATACAAAATGAGCAGATCAAGATTTGGAAGATACAGGCAAAACGTTACACATCATTTTGGCTCAGTATACATAGCCATCGTACAGGACTCTGGGCACATGAGCCACATGTAGATGAACACTAACTCTAATGCTTTAGGACTTTTTTCTCCTTTCACTATGACAAATATTTTTAAACATACAGAAAACATGTTGAAAGATTGGCAGATCAATCATGTGTTCACACATCCTAAATTTGACAGTAGTTAATATTTATTAACATTTTACCATATTTGCTTTATCTATGTGTTTATCTATATTAGTATATATCTATATATACAAATATTTGTTTCACTGAACCATCTGAAAGTACGTTGCCAAGATCATGACACTTTACTCACAATCACTTCAGCTCACCTCTACTAAAAATAAAGAACATTCTCCTAAATAACCACAATACCATTACACATCAAAAAACTAATTAATATTTTAATGTCATCTAATATCTAGATAATATTCAAATTCCCATACTGTCCCAAAACCATATTATCATGACATAATCTTAGTTCAACTTTGTATTTGGATGTTTTATCATTTCATTTTTCGTTTTCTTTTTATTAAAGTGTAACATATGTACAGAAAAGTGCAATAAATCATGTCTCTAACTCAATTTTCACCAAGTGAACACATAGGTGTAACTATCACCCAGATTGAGAAATAAAACATTAGCTGCACCTTAGAATCCTGCCTTGTGCCCTTTCCCCAGGACTAAGCATCCCTGAAGGTAACCACTATTCTGATATCAATTACTATCAATTATTTTTGCCTGTTTTTAAACTTTATATACATGAATTCATACCAGGTATTCTTTATCTGGCTTCTTCTGAGCAATTACATTTGTGAAATTCATCAATATTATTGTATGTAGCAGTAGTTCCTTTATTCTTATTGTTATATTCTACTGTATTTTATAAGTATTCTACGATTAATCCGTCCATTGTTGATTGGCTATTTGCATGTCCTTTGTTCAAATTCACGTTCAAGTCTATGCACATTCTTAGTAATTTACGAGTTGGTTTTATACTGAGGATATGAATCTTTGTCAAACATATGCATTCCAATTATACTTTCCTATGGTGGCTTGCCTTCTCATTCTCTTACCTGTGTATTTTTCTGAGGAGCTGTTTATTTTAATGAATTCCAGTTTATCAATCTTTCCCTTTATGGCTAATGCCTTTTGTGCCCTTTTTAAAAAGGTTCTGCCTACTCCAAAGTCATGAATATATTCTCCTATGTTGTCTTCTGTGAGCTTTATTGTTTTACCTTTTACATTTAGATATATATAATTCACCTAGATTTGATTTCTGTGTGTAATGTGATGTAAGGGTCAGATTCACTTTTTTCTACATGAATATCCAACTGAAACATTCCATTTATGGAAATGGCCATTCTCTCCTCTGTTCACTGCTATGTCAACATTGTCATATATCAAGTGACCGTATATTGGTGGGTCTATTTCTGGACTTAATACTGTGTTATATTGACCTATTTGTTTATCCTCCAGCCAATACAACACTGTCTTAATTACTGTAACTTTGTAGTAGTTGTTAAAATCTGGTAGTGTGCCTCCCAGCTGTTTTCTTCTTCAATTAGAATTGACTAGTCATGAGTATTCTTGGCCCTCTACATTTCCATGCATAATTAAGATTTCAACTTGTCAATTTCTAGGAAAAATATTTTGCTGGGAATTTGATTGGGTTTTCACTGAATCCATAGATCACTTGTGAAAAACTGACAA
>NW_012148964.1:947622-948692 GCF_000956105.1 Propithecus coquereli
TTATAAAAGAAGAAAAAATAAAGCATTTATGGCTGTAAACTCGCTTCTTAACACAGGTTTGGTTGCATCCCATAAGTTTTAGTATATCATATTTTCAGAATTATTCAATTCAAAATATTTTCATTGTCATTGTTATTTCCTCTTTGACCCATGGGTTATTTCCAAGTATTTGGAGATGTTCTAGTTATCTTTTTATTATTGATTTCAAGCTTAATTACAATGTGAGCAGACACTATACTTTCAATTATTTCAGTACTTCAAATTATGTTAAGACTTACTTTATAACACATCATAGACTCAATTTTAGTAAATGTTTCACATGCACTTGAAAATAACATGTATGGTGTCATTGTTGAGAGCAGGGTTCTATATAAGCCAATTAGAAGTGTCATAGAAACAAACGTCATGAGAGAAGTAGAGGTGGGAGTGATATGATTGCTGGAATGGGGCCACAAGCCAAAGAAAGCAAGCAGACTTTAGAAGCTGCATGAGGCAAGAAACAGATTCTCTGCTACAGAGTCCAGAGCGAATGCAGCCCTACCGACACCTTGATTTTAGCTCCATAAGATCCATTTCAGACTTTTTGCCTAAAGAATAATTTGTGTTGTTTTAAATTATGTTTTTGGTGATTTGTTGCAGTATAAATGACAAACGAATACATCTTATATATCTTTTTGGATTAATTTATTTTTAGGCTTTGTGCATCCTGTATCTAAGTTATGTCTCTTGTAAGTAACATAGAGCGGTTTTTTAAAAATACAATCTGACAATCTCTGTCTTTTGATTTGAGTATTTAGATGCCTTTCATTCACTATAGTTACTGAGATATTTAGGTTTGTAACTATCTTTTACTATTGGTTTTTGATTTATACCATCTGTTTTTCTTCCCCTTCTTTCATTTCTTCTTTTTCTTTGAATTTAACCAGTATTTGTTTTATAATTCCATTTATTGTCCTGTGTTAGCTTCTCAGATATACTTTCTTTTTTCTCTAGAGACAACGTGCATTTTGAGTTGTTGAGACCTAATATAAATTAGTACTATTTGCACTTCCTAGACCATACTGTGATCA
>NW_012148964.1:950792-986177 GCF_000956105.1 Propithecus coquereli
ATTTGCTTCTTAAATCATGACTGCCTTGACAATTATCCAATGCCTTAAAACTGATGATTTTTATATTTTACCTGGACTTTCTAGCTGTGCTTATCAGCAGTATTTGTCTGCCAAAAGTTGCTCTTTCATAATCAGTCTTAGGATCAGCTTTTCCACAACTTTTTCTGATATGGTGGCATTGCCATTGGCCTGTTTCAGCCCAGTGTATAAAACCAACCTGATTTCTATGTCTCTTTTCCTCCAAATAACTACTCTTCTTGAGGAAGGAGAAAGGAACAGAAATGCTGCACTGAAAGAGATTTAAGGCCCAGATTTCACTTTCCATATACTAGCTTTGTTATATTTCCCTAAACTTCAGGTACTCTGTTTTCTAAACTGTAATAAATGCATTTTAATCACACACACAAAATTAAAGTAAGTGAATCTAATACTCCCTTGGATAGTCATCCATCTCATTTTTTTCCTCAAGAGCAAAGTATTTAGCTACACTCAGTGAAATGGGGACAAGGATCATAAGCATATTCATTGCTACCCCTGAGTATTTGATAACCTCCAACCAGCTCCTGGCTCCTTAAACATAGAGAAAAATGTTGGCAGAAACCCAACCTTTCTTGAATATAAGATCTTAGGCTGCCATCCATACATGTGATATGCGCTGAATAAGAACATGAGTTGCAGCAGCCCAGACTGGGTTTCAGACCATCCATTGATAATTTTTAATTATATGATCTTAAGCAAATCAGTTAGACTCTAAAGAACCTCTGTTTCCTCTTTTATAAAGTAGTCAAAGTAATTATGCCTATCTCTTGTATTTGCCGTGAAGGTTAAATGAGGCAAAACAGGTAAAACACTTAATATAGTGCCTGGCACACTATGCACACAATAAATGTTGGCAATTTTTATCTCAATCTCAGCCCATTAACATTCTAGTAGTGACTCTCACAGGGGCACTAAAAGACCTAGAGGGACACTAAATCAGCAGGTGGAGGGTACCCAAATAAACTTTACCTTGTAACACTTTTGCCCTAAGGATGGTTAAGAGACTACAGAGTTAATTTGTGGCGTTTTCTTACTCCTGTCCCCCGGTCACCCAGGATCTAAAAGCCAGGTGGTGGTAAAGGAAGAAAATATCTGCTGTATTAGGATAAAGAAACATACTATATTCATAAACATGTTTGTAAGCCATTTTCTGTGGGGTCTCCACAGGTGCCTCCTCCTATGTGGGTCACCATCTATACTCATTTACAATCATTGATTAAGCAAATCCTTTGTGTCTGTCATGAGGCAAGGCAGCAGGCACACCAAAGAGAGCCTATGCTAAGTGCTCATGTTGTATTTTCTCTGTGTGTGTGTGTGTGTGTGTGTGTGTGTGCGTGTGTGTGTGATTTAGTTTTGACTAGTATGTACTTGTATGTCTGAAGTACATACTATCGTTATTCTAATTTTACAGATTAAGAAACTGAGGCACAAAGAGATTCAATAACTTGTTGAAGTCATACAGATAAAAATAAATGACATGTTCTCATGGTGCTCACAGTCCATAAAATAGAGAGCTTTTTAGTAGAACATTTACATATTCCATTAAATACAATATTGCCCAAAAGATAGCAAGCATCCAGGTAATTGGAAATTAACTTGATATTCCATTTTTATTTAGGCAGTTGAATTTATGTATTCACAACCTGTGTCTCTGTCTATAGTGTTTCTGGTGTCTCTATTTGTCTACATGAAAAATATAATCAATTTCCTTATCTAAGTAATTTTAATGGTCTTTTAGTGGACTAAACTGGAATTATTTTAAAATGCTATTGGAAATACTAATATGACTCTGGCCTAAAAGAAAAAAAAACTGTGAAGTGTGTTAATGACAAGTATAAATAGGTTAACTGACAACATTATTAGAAGAGGTGTTAAGAAAGCTGGAATATTTTGTATTCAATTAGCAAGACACCAGTATAACTGAAGTTTGTTAAGAGCGACTAAGATATAAAACATAATATATGAGAGAATCACTATGGAAAACTTAAAATTAAGTACAATGCCTAGAAACATATGATTCAGAATATTCCTAACTGATTTGCAATTGGTTAAGAAGAGTATTTTACCAAGCATGTGTGTGGCATGATTTCCACATAGTGAATTTAATCCTTGTTGATATAATGGGTGGGTTCAAAAAGGCTATATCCATCTTTGGACTTTAAATGCCATCACCACATTTTTATGATGTAATATAAATATTGCTTTAAAGGAGATAATTCTTAAGAAAGCAGAGTTATCCATCAAGGAAATGTTGTTAGGAGGCTGGAGCTGCGGAATACAGCTTTCTAGATTTGAAAATGATCTTAGAGTTTCCTCGGGATTTTTAGAGTATAAGGAAAGAAATAAAATCAACAAATGTTAATAAACAAACATCCGAACACTTACTCTATGTAGGCAACTATGCTAAGGGCTCAGATGACCCTTCATCTCTTTTTTAAAACTTGTTTTTATTATTTTCTGTGCTTTCTCATACTCCCACTATTCCTTTTCCATACATACATACATTACAACATACTATAAATAAAAGAATATATTTTATCATACCTTTAGTACCTAGAAAGTACGCATAGTTTGTAGTCAATACATCAATAATAGATGACTGTACGAAATGAAAATATTTAAGAAACAGCCTTTGCTCTTACAAGGGTGCAGGCACAGGGTAGGAGAAAGACCACTGAATTAGAAATGGAGAAACCTGACTCTCATTTTTGTTTGGTCAGGACTTTATTTGTCAACCTCAAGCAGAGGACCTTAATTTCCTCATGTGTAAAGCAATTAGACTATCTCTAAGATCTCTTTTTATTTCAAAATTCTGTCATTCTATGTCAATCTTCAAGCATGTGAAGAGTATTCACCCTCATGTATAAAAAAGAGCATTTTCTCAGAATTGTTCTGGGAGACAGATCTCCAGTGAGATGGATTTAGGCATTGTATTAGTTTTCCTGCGGCTACTGCAACAAATTAACACAAACTTGGTGGCCTAAACACAACAAAGATTTAGTCCCTCACAGTTCTGGAGGCCAGAAGTCTGAAATCAAGATGTCAGCAGAGCCACACTCCCTCGGTGGTTCTGGGCGGGGAGGGCAGCTTTATTCCTTGTCTCTTTCAGTTTCTGGGAGCTACCAGCATTCCTTGACTTATAGCCACCTCAACTTGTGCCTCCATCTTCATATCACCTCCTCTTCTGTGTGTCTCTCCTCTGTGCACCTCTTACGAGGACATTTGTCATCTCAAGATCCTTAATTGAATTACATCTATAAAGAAACTTTTTCCAAATGAACATCCACAGGTTCCAGGAATTAGGACGTAGGCATATGTTTTATGGGGGTCCCCAGCTCACTGCAGACACAGAATAAGGAAACCATATAACCATGTTTACCTTCCATGTAGTGGACCTGAATTCTCAGGTCCTAAAGTCTGATGCAAAAAATTACTTTCCTTTGTTTTTCTGTAAGTTTATTTCTATTTTGAATTCCCCATTCCTCTGAGCAATAGACTTCAAATTTCAGTCGATACAGGGTCTCTCCCCTTGGTATGTTGCCTATCCACAGGAACATCAGCGAGATGCCCTCAGCCCCTGTGGTCTGTGGTCAGTAGTCCCCATGGGTCACTGTCACCAGGTCACAACCACGTCCTCATCTGCCCTTCTCTTCAGGCTTGTGATTCTCCTTGCTGCTTAAGTACCCTGCAAGGCATGTAGGATTTTGCTGTCTCAATCCCCTTTTCTAGTCTGGCATGGGGTTACAAAGATAACAGGAAACTCTTCTCAGTTAGTATATTAAAATGAAATTTCTCTACATGGATATCCATACAATGTATTGCCATAGTCACTGAAAATGAGACTAAACAATCATTTCATAGAATATTGCCAAAAAGATTTCAATAAGAGAGAACAAATCAATTTATCAAAAGTCATAGAATTTTACCATTGAACAGGATTTTAGAAATAATCTAGTCTAGTCCTTTCATTGCACAAATGCAAAAAAAAAAAAAAAATTCATGCCATGAAGAATTTAAAATTACTGCAAATCATACTGCAAAATAGCAGTAGATCTTGGGTTATCACCCCAGGCTCAGGGCTTTCTTTCCTCCTGTACCATCCTGCTCACCCTACTGGGGCCCCCGGAACAGGTTGAGTCTTCAGTAAAGGCTTGTGTAGTTACTGCTGTTTGGCAGGGTATGGAGCCTCTGTCTGGCCCATGGCCAGATCAAACCTGGCCTAATTGCATTGGCTCCATAAAAAAGTCCCCAAAATTAAAACTCAATTGAACATCTCCTAACACTCCTGAAGAAAGCTCACCAAACCAAATGATCTCCACACATCAGAGAGTGCGTGGCAGTCCTGACACCCCACCCAGCGCCTGTGCCCTTGGCTGATTTCCCCGAGTGTGTCTCTTGGAGGAGGCTCTGGAGTTAGGTAGTAGGCCAGGTGCTAGGGAGACTTGTCCTGGAAGCAAATGGGGCAAAACAGCATCCTTGGGGCCTGTGAACAGGGAAAGAAAAAGGCCAAAAGGGTTTCTAGACACTTCTAGAAGTGTTTTCTGGACAGCAGCCTACCTGCAAGGAAACGACACTTCGAGGCTGAGTGTGGCAGTTTCTGCAGGAAACTGAATCAGCAGAAAAATGTTCTTTTCCCTCCCTTCTTCCTCTCCTCTCTAATCTCATCTCCTCCTGTCCATGTATCAGTTATTTCTCCTTCCTCTCCCTCTTCCCTACCAACTGTTTTACCCTCAGCCTTTCCTTTTCCCATTTCCTTCTCTCCCTTGCTCTCTCTCTTTTCCCTCATTTTTGTCTTCCTCGTGTCTTTCATTCTTCGTCAGAAGGCTGTATAATATACAATTTGTAATTATGCTTTTGTTAGATCAAAGAGTACATTCTATTTTCCTTTTTTAAGAAGGCACTTAACAATTTGAAATGTCTAGTTTTTTCCTCCCTTGAATAAAAAAGGCCCAAAGTTTGTTTCAAATTCTTCTTTCCATGTCCATGACCCAAGACTATTATTTTTAACTTATAAATCAATGACTCCCAAAAGATAAATAGATTCCACATGAGATCTTTTGAAATCCTGTTTTATAAAGTTCTGTCTTCAGGAAGTGCTCATTCTTTCTCTTTTGAATTCGGAGAAAAATTGTACAATTTGAGTCTGTGGAAGGAAGTTAATACCAGTAAGATTCTGGCAAGCTAGAAACTCTCGAGACTAGGCAAGGAGACACACTCTACCCTGCTCTTACATACCTCACATCAGCCCAGAAGGGGTACACGGGATGTGAAATGGTAACGTCTTTAAGAGGTGAAGGATTTGCCCACATTGAGGCAAATGTCTCTTTCTTTGGTCTTTTCTTCAGTGCCTGAGAAAAAGAACTTAGGGCTTCCCAAGGAAGGACAAAACATTGGATTTGAGGGCAATGGCCTTATGTGTGTATTTTTTTGCATTGTTTATTTTGTATAGATATTTCTTGAAGAAAAAGACAGGAGTAGGTGCTCAGGAACAAGGTTCCTGGCCAAACATCATAACGTACAAAATTAACATGTCTTGTATATAATAATAGCTTCCTTTACTAAGCACCCATGGTATGTGGTAAATACGTCACACTTATGTAATTCACTTTACTCATTAGTCCTTTCGACAACCATGTATCTAGGTGAGTATCATTAATTCCACTCTAGAAAAGAGGAAAATGAGACTTGAGGAGGCAAAAAGTCAACACCAGTTAACAAATTGGTAAACATTAGAGATAAGATTTTGACACTAAATGCCATGTTCTTTCTACCACACTATATTTCTCATCTAAAATAATTTATCTTTCATGTCCCTTTCAGATTGAAAATGAGATTTCATGACTTCTGTAAAGTCACAATTTTCATAAATTTCAGGCAATATCCCCTTGTGTGTCAGGTTTTGTATTATTATTATTATTATTAGAGCTGGTTTTAATCTCCCAATCTGTGTTCTTTTCAAGGAAATTTTCTCAGCTCATGCTTGGGAACATGACTTTCCACTACAATTACTTGTTTTAGGTGTCAAATGCTTTCTCTAGCTAAATCAGTCACTATAATATTATTCTCTCGAATATGCAGGGCTGAGCACAGTGTGCTGCCTGTGGTAGATCATAAAAATGTGTAAAGAAGTGAATCCAATCTGGGGAGCTCAGAAAGCATGAAGAGTAACCAGCATGGATAAAATAGAGGGAGGAGATTGGTCTGTCTCGAGGAATAGGTTTGCCAGGCAGGATAGGATCAAATTATGAAGGGCACTGAAAACCAGGAAAGTAGTTTAAACTTGAAGCTACAGGAGGCAAGAGGAAGCCAATAAAAGTCTTTAATCCAAGGGGAGGCAATAATAAAAGCAATGCTTACGAAAGAATCACCTCATAGTGTGATGCAGAATGAACTAGCTCTAGAAAGAAAATGGGACCAAGTGAACCAGCCAACCATTGGTATGGAAATTCAAGCATGAACTAAAGAGAGCCCAGACAAGGATGGTAGAAACAGGAACAATGTCTCAACACTGGACTAAGCTGCATTGCTTATGCTTCCTTAAGATAATTATCTATTTAAGTTACTTAGAGAGTTTGGTGACACAATTGTTAATTTGTTTAGTAATGAAAATACCCTGATATATTATACTTCTCAATGCCTGCATCCATTATCTACTTGACACTCTCACAATATATATCTTTAGGAAAAGCTAATACTTGGGGGAAAACTCGAGTTTCTGTGCAAGCTGATTAACAGGTGCAGCTGTGAGAGAGTAGCTGGCATGAGAAGGCCTGAGTTTTCATCCCCGTTCTACCAATGAGTAGCTGTGTGGCTTTAGGCAAGTCATTTCCCCATGCTGAACTCCAATTTCCTCAGCTGTAAAACAAAGATTCCAAAATCTGTCTATAAAATTATGGTCAAATTTAAATGAAAAAAAAAAGAGTACATGAAAGTACTTCATAAATTTTTCAGTGCAATGTGAACGCAAGATTTTATTTTTGTGAGCAATTACACATAAATCAAAACCAAAGCTCTCATTCAAAATGAAACTTCATTAACAATCTCTGTAGTTATTTATTTCCTGCAGGGTTGGGGTGAACCCAACAGGAAAAAACAAGAGGAAGTGGCATCAGACAAGCAGGCGACATCAAAAATATCGCCAAGTAACAACAGGACCCCACGCAGTTCTGGTAACAGCCACGCGGTATCGCAGACAGGTAGCACACAAAGACGGGAAGAGATGTGGTGGGTATCCGAAGGTCAGGCTTCGTTGGGGGCTGAAATCCTAGACAGATGGGCTCTCAGGCTAAGGCCAAGACCATGGGCTCAGGGAGGACTGGCAAGAGTAAAGGCCAACCCTGATTCCAGAGAAACTTAGGGACAGAAAAACCAAGTCAGGGGCTTGGTCACAGGGACGAAAGACAGAGGCATGTTACCAGAGGTAGGCAACAAGGAAAGAAATTTGGCATAAGGAACAGGGCAACAACTTAGTCATAAAACCCAGATTTAAGGGTTCTATGATGGGCAGCCATAAGGCTAATACAATGCTGAGCTGCCTGAGCTACTGGCCTCAGGTTCCTGAAATTCTCCTCTACTGGTAAGGTTGATATTTTTTTAAACTTAAAGGCAAGAGGTTATATTTATACCTATTAAATTTCATCTTGTTTCTTTGGGCCAATAAGTCCAGACTGTCAGTATCTTTTTAAATTTTGACTCTGTCATCCAAGTAATTAGTTGTTGCTCCCAGCTTCATGTCATCTTCAGATTTGATGAGTGTGCTTTATATGCTTTGCTACTGGTTGATTAAAAGTTTGACAGAACCCTGTGGCACCTCCCTAAATATTTCTTCCAGGAGACAGCCAGCTTCAAAGCCCTTTAATACGCTCACAGTGAGTCCCCATTTCCTCACCTTCCTACAAGGGCATCATGAGAGGGATCGAATGTCCCACTAAAATCCCAAAACACGAAAAGCCATAGCATGGCCCTCTGATTTCCACTCTGCAGTCCTCTCTCACACACGTACTTACACTTGCTCACCTCCTCCTTCCACCTCCTCCCACCTCGGAGTTACATTCCCTTTTTCTGCCAAAGTCCACCGGGGTCACAAAGCCTGGCACTTCCCATCTCTGGGTCCTTGATGCATCACCTTTTTCCTCTCCTTTGTTTTTCACCTCCTCCTTTCCACCAACTTCTTCTTCACCTTAGGACAGTGGTTCTCAAACTTTAGCATGCATCAGAATCAACTGGGACACCCATTTAAACACAGATTGCTGGAATCTAAGAATTTGCATTTCTAACTAGTTTCAGTGGTTCTCAAAGCATGGTCCATCCTCATCACCTGGAACTTGATAGACATGCACAATTCTCAGGCCCCACTTCAGACCTACCGAATCAGAAATTCTGGGGCTGAGGGCCAGCAATCTGTGTTCTAACAAGCCCTCCAGGTAGTTCTCAGACATGCTGAAGTTTGAGAACCACTGCTCAGCATATTGATTTAAAACAGGGATTTATAGCTAGAGAAATCTGAGTTTGGATCCCTGCTTTGCCCCTTCTTATCTGTGTACTGAACTCACGTGACTTATCATCTCTAAGCCTCAATATTTTAATCTACAAACTAAGAATGATAATCCTACCATCATGGATGGTAATGAAGATTAAGTGGGATACTGTAGGTAAAGTACTCAACACAATGTCTAAATATTCAATCAATGGAAGCTATATATGATTAGTCTATATATGCATGTGTGTGTATCTAGAAAATGCCTAAATCTTTGTAATTATTGTTTTAAAACGTCTGTCTACCTTATGTCCCACCCTAACCTTCATAACCAAGCCCATAAAAATCTCCATTCACTCTCTATATCTTAGTCCATTTTTTGTTGTTATAACAGAATACCTGAGACTGTGTCATTCACTTAAAAAAAAAAAAAAAAAGAGGTTTACTTGGCTCACAATTCTGAAGGCTAGGAAATCCCAAAATCATGGCACGAGCATCTGCTTGGCTCTGGTGAGGGTCTCATGCTGCACTACAACATGGTAGAGCTGTAAAAGGGGAAGCAGGCTCAGTGCAAAGTGACCAAAATTCAAGACAACCTCACTTTATAACAACCCACAAGAACTAATCCAGTCTCTCAAGAAAGACATTAATCTATCTTAACAACCTAATCGCTTCTCAATGACACCGCCTCCCAACACTGCCACATTGACAACTAAATTTCAGCCTGAGTTTTGGTGAGGACAAACTACATCCAACCACAGCACTCTACGTTCTCACATTTCATCACTCTTTAGATTGCTGCAGTTGGCTTCTGTTCCCACCACTCCATTAAAGTGTCCTTGCTAAGATCATCAATGATCTAATTCTAAAAGTAGTGGACTCTGCAGAACATATCTTTCTAACTCCTGTATTCTTTCCTTCAGGACAGTCTCACCTCCCTTGGTTTCTACTCCCTTTCATGGTCCTTCTCCTACCTTCCTGCTGATTAACTGGGGCCCATTAATTGGCCTCTTTTCTGATTCCTGTCATTCAAGCCTTCTCCATAGTTCACTCTCATTTCTTCTCACCCATGACCACAGCTTTACTTACCTCCTATCTACATTCCCAGACAAGAGCTGTGTCTGGAGCTCCAGACATCTCTAAATGACTGCTGGATATCACAACCTGAAAGACCCACGGAATCTCGAAATCACCACCACACCCAAAGACCAAACTATTGTCTACTGACCCAGATCTTTTCCTCCTTCTCAATGCCTTATGTTCCCAAATAGACTGAGAGCTCTTGAGGTCAGAGTTAGCGTCTGATGATCTCTGATCCACACCTGGCCTCAGAGCCAGGTGAGCACTTATATGTGTGTATTTATTGAACGCGTGAATCAATAAAGTGAATAATGGCATGTTGTCCAATAACTTTCATAAATAGAAATTAAATACTAACATTAAAAAAGGAAATGAATTGCATTCTAAATCCACGCTGATACTAGGAGTTATTTTCCTTTCTAGATCTCGTCTTCAAATTCACCAGTCTTTAGTGTCTAAAATCCACTTTCTCCTCTTACTAATAATTATGATATTTACCCATCCCAGTCTTTGTGTATCTCTCTTCATAAATCCTCCCAAATTACTAAGAGTAGTTTCATAATCTCACAAGAAGGCACTGTATTTCTGCAGTTTACCCAGAGACTTGAACACCTTTAAGTCAGCAAAGTGTTTTCTCACTATCGCTTTGCTTATCTGGGTTCTTTTTAAACTCTGTTTGCTCTGCTCTTTCTGGTTTGAAGATCATTTTCCTTGATAGGGAAGACAAAGGTGAATCAAAGTTGAGTAGTTCTGTTTTCTCAGTCATTTAGCCTCTTAACACCCATCTCTACTCCATCCAGCCTTTATTCCTTCCTATTTGGTTCAAAGTATAGTTTTAAATGTTCCTTTGTATTATCTTTAGCACTTTTATCATGATGAGCTTTAGACTTGCTGATTATATTATGTTTATAGCCACATTAGGAATATTCATCTTGACACTGAGCTCCTCCTTCAATCTTTTGCATCCTGGCCAGGGGAGAAGGGGCAAAGACATGGAAGGAGGTGAGGAGTGGGGCTAAGAATGGAGCCAGAGTCCTCTGCCCTGGGAAGGTCCTAGCAGAAGCAGCAGCACAGGTGTCAGAAGGACCCAAAAGCTGAACATTAGGTCTCAGTTGCCAGAAAAGGCAAGACCCAGGCTTGCCAGGTATCCCCTGTTGAACCAGACAGTCAAGTAGTTTAGCTTCTTATCTGATAATAGGAACATTTCAAATTTGTTGTTATTTTAATTTCAGATTTACCTTATCTTAATTCCAGATTGCTATTTAATCAGCAGTGGTTTGGAACATTTCAGATTTTTGTTTCTCATTAAGTTAAATATTTAATGATCTGTAAACAAACACTTCAGAAAAATGCTATTTAAAGGGACTCTGATCCCTCTGTATTTTCTAAAGGAAATGAATTCACTCTTAAATTCATCTTTCAATTTTCAAGTAAGCATTCTGCTAATGTTAACAAACAAGCTGGAGCGGTAGGAGTTGATGGGAAGGAATCATCACTATAGAAAGCTTCTAGGGTTTTCAGCATCCACTCCAGCTACAGTCTTTTTGTAGAGGCTTTCTGGGATTGAGGGGTAGGAAGAGGAAGAAGAAAGCAATGAAGTGAAAGTATAGGACCAGGAGTACACCAGGACCATGTGTGAGAAGGAGACCATATGCAAATATAGGTTGAAAACTAAGGAAAGAAACTCCAAGAAACAAATACAAAGATGAGAGAGAGAGAGGAAGAGAGAGAGTGAGATTAATTTAAATACATAAGTAAATTCATAGGCAGCAAATCAAAAGCCAGAAGAAGCGTTTGAGGACAAAATGATAAACAGAACAAGGTTGAGTAGCAAAGACATGATATGATAAAACAGCTACTCATTATTTACACTCACTTCAAATTCTAAGAATGGGCTTATATTTTGTGGGTTCCAATGTTTGGAGCACATCATTTTGAAATATTCACTTACTCGAGAGTTCCCTGTTTCTTTAGACTACTAACTTTTATCCCTCATAAGAACCATTTCTCACAGGACTGTCAGAATTTTATTTTAGTTTATTTTACTTTATCTTATTTTATCCTTTGAGAGCCACTCATGCCTCTTGGATCCCTTGTAGAATCTCAGGTTTCAGGGTCATGCTTTTTGAAAAACGTGCCTCTCACTAGAAGTTAAGGTTCTTTCTTCTGGCTCTTACATGTAGTATAATATGGTCACCTCCACTTCAGCAACTAAGTTTCTCCTTGTTCTCCAGAATAAGGTCCAGAGTGGCAGTTCCCCCTTTTTATTTCTAAGAGGTGAAACTGTCAGGAGGGAAAATCAAATATTTCTCAGGTGTTCTTCTAATTTATTGTCATCTTGGCATTGTTGTCTCATCATATTTGAATATCACTCATGATGACATTTCAGCTACATCCCACCAAAATTTTTCCATGTAATTTTCCACCTGAGATCATGGAAGTAGAAACAGACCCACATCACTTCCAAGCAGACTTTGGGATTATGAGTTAACCATTACCTGCAGGGGGCTATCCTCTGTCAGAGTTACATCAATTCATAATTTTCCTGCGGTTTCAATACCACTAAGCAATCTCTGCTAAAAGAGATGAGAGAAAGAACCTGCATTATGTATAAGTATGCTCCTCACACTAAAAACCCAGCCTTACTAATGCTGCATGGGAATGCTAATGTCTTCTGTGCCACAGGTAAGGAGTGAAAAATGATAACTCCTTTGAAATTATGATAAAGTAAGTTTTGAATCAACTAGAAGCTTCAAACAATTACTCTTTTGAAAGAACTTTCCAAAACAAAATTAATCTGAAACCTTAGATAACACCAATATATTTTCACCTTGGTTAAAACTGTTACTAGTGGGAGTCTTTAGGAAGACAGTAAAGGGCTTTTTTTGGTCCTTTTGCTGCAAAAATGAGTGGATTCAATACTTCTCTGAACCACATAATAATTTAACAATTCTCAGATTCCAAGCCAAAACTTCTATCAAGGGAAATGACCCCACTATCATCATTTATGTTGAAGTCTGCCCAATATGTTCAAAAGATTCCTGCTTATTATAACACTGCAGAAGAAGACATTTTCATTTGATAGTCGTTGAAGCCATAGAACACTAAAATGGGACTCTTTGTAATGTTAAAATGTTATAAGGCTTTGAACCCCACCTTTACAATGACAGTGAGTGTTTTCTGTGCTGGTTTGCCTGATTACTGATCTCCACACATCCCTGCCCCTCTGGACAGCACAATGGGACAGCAGGTAAGCGCCCATGAACATGTTTCCAGGGGAAGCCCTTTCCTGAGTTCCCCTCTTGATGTTGGCTTGCTGTGGGGAGGATAATGTGATGGTCACGCCCTTGCTGTGGAGAAAACTGAGCACAAGGAGAGGCCAACAGGGAGCACGACCTTAGTTCAATCTTTCCCAAATTGTCACTGAGGCACAGAAGCTACAGAGGCACATTGGAGTGGGTAAAAGATAAATGCATGGATATTATTGTGGAGTGTTCTACTTTCTAGAGTGAAAGCAAGGAGGACTTAAAGCGGGTCCTATGTAAATGAATAAGAAAGCTCATCACTCTAAATCTCTTTCCCTCCAGGTACATACAGATTGCTAAGATTCTGCACATAGCTCACAGATGCTCATGGCCATGGGTAGAAAGTTAGAACAAGAGAGGATGACGAAAAAGCATTTTATTTTTTCTACAGCTTCCCTTTCCTTTACCTCTGACCCTGGCCACAATCCCTTGAGGCAGTGCTTCATTACGACATACGCAGTTAGCTAGCTCCTGGATGAAGAGCAAGGAGAAGCGACATCTGAAGCCACACAAAGGTGAAGGTTACTCATGGAGGCCAGACATATCATCAAAGGGAAGCAGTCATCCCAGACATAAATATGTGGGAAGGCAAAGGGAAGTCTAAAGCATCAAGGTCAAGGCCAGGCAGAAAAATGGGATCTGAAGCTAAAAGTCTGAAAGAATAAGAATAGGCCAGAACGAGAGAATGAGTTCAGGAAACTGAGCCCAAAAATGTTTCTTGACACAAGGCTGCAGGGAAAGGGTATGAGAATCCACGTGTCTGCTTGCTTAGGGAGGTAGTTGGGTGGGAGTAGTTAAGGGTGCCATGCTTCTCAGGAAATTTTCAAGATTGTTTCCTGCTTGTCTCCTCACATGTAGTACCATCCTTAAGCACATTGTGTGTGTGTGTGTGTGTGTGTGTGTGTGTGTGTGAGTGTGTGTGTGTGTGTGTAAAAGGATGTCTCCACCAGACCCCTTAAGGACCCAGAATGGCCACTACAGTCCTTCTAAGTAAGCAACTCATTCTTTCTATCACTTGAGCATAGGCAAGTCCTAGAATTGGGCTAGAATAAAAGCTATTCTTTCTGTCTATAATCCATGCTAAGAGAATGTGTTTTATTCAGCAAGGAAAGAAAAGTGAGTTAAATGAAGGTTTTTTTTTCCTACAGATCTTGTGACACTTGAAGAATTATGTAGGTTATTGCCAATGTCATATAAGTACCCTCTAAAATAACCAGAAAAATGCTTTAAGGAGACCTAAATTACATGTGTGTAGAAAACCTCCATCTTCTGCTTAATTGATATGAACCACAGGGCAGGGATAATTGTGGAAATAAAGCAAGAAACAGGAAACAAGCAAAACCATTTATAACACATGAAAATGAGTGAGCAAGTAAGTTGGCATGCATGAGATGTAGAAAAAAGAGCAGATTTGTATCTAATGCTTCCAATGAATTGTTCAAGAACACTTCATCCTTGGAGAAGGATTTCCTCTAATTTTGTCAAGGTTGGTGTCTGCATGGGTTATGTGCCAAGTAATTGTCCGGTCACAAGTTAACAGTGTCGAGAGGCTATTTTAAAGATGAATGGGAACATAAAACATATTTTGTCTTATTCTCCACTTTGAATATGTCTCTGGAACAAAACTCGCACTTGAAATGAAATGGAGAAATGTGCTTTTTATGGGTTACAGGGTTTTTTTCCCCTTCACACCACTGACAGAACAAAAACATTTAGAGGAAGACAGCCCAATGTCATGTAAGTATTTGTATATTTGTTCTCACCGTGGTACACAAGGGACATATCGAACCCTTTCCCTGACTAAAAACAGGACATTATTTAAGCTCTGGCATCACACTCCAATGCTTCTCAATAGCTAGAAGAATTTTGCATTCCTTCCCACAGGAACTGTAAACTCAAAAAGAAAAATTTTTCTGCAATGCACTCTATCAATAAATTGTATTCACTTTGCTTCTGAAATACTTTTAAAAAACATATGCTAAGAAAACGTGAAAGGAAAAAAAAGAGGGCCTCTATTTATGAACTGTGCTCTTTTTTATTCATACCATTTCCAACACCAGGCAAATTATCATAATCTTCCTAACAGGGATACACAATTCCACCTAAGAATTACAGTTTACCCAAACCAATGAAAAGCAAAGTTTCTATCAGATGCTGAGATAAATCATCAGTATGTGTTCACATGTGCTCCCTGGAAATTCTTTGTGAATTTCAAGGCTATAAATAATTCCCAAACTCAAGTTTGTGCTGATGTTCTAATGTGGATTATTTGTACTCCTCTGCTGGTGTCATTCCTTTTGATTTAATCATTATCCCTTACCGGCTGGTGCTAGTCCATTCAGTATACTGACAGAACCAAGCCATCATCCCACCTAAGAATATCAATTACATTTTCAAAGCATACAATTTGATTCATGCAGAAACCACTGTATATGCATCATGGTGCTTTCATGAAGACTCCCTTATTTATTCTAAACAGTGTTATGCCTTTTACCATATGGCTCTGTAGTAACTGTTTAACCTTTTTAAGTCTTTTCAAGAAATCTTAAAGAAGAAAAAGGAAAGCTTGGCCTCAAGAACACATTTTCTGTTCTTATAAAAATAAGCTCCTCTATAAATAGCTGAAATGATGCAAAGCTTCAAAGCTGCAGCCTAAAGGGCCATAAGTGCTGTCCTGAGAGACAGCTTTCAACCACGTCTGAGTAGGCAAAGAAAAGGAACTTTCCGTGAGTTGAATATGTGTTCCCCAACTTTTTCTACTCATGCATATCTAAAAAGGATAGCGGACTCAAAGCCCTGGTAGTTTTCCTATTTAAGGTCTATTAGCGAGGGTTTCCTGCAATAGAGTGAGCCCACTCCTTCACTCACTCGTAACCTAGCAGGACTAGCCCTGGGCCTGCTCGGCTCCTTGTGCTGCCTGATTTCTGGAAGCACACAGAGGCTCCAATGAGCCCATCATCTGTCCCCACCATCAGAAAAAAAAAAAAAAAATCTGCTTTTTTCTATCCCTATTAAATGGGATCATGGTGGGTAACATCCATCCACATTGCTCAAGCCACATGATCCCATGGACCAAACCACCATGTCCTCTTCATACCCCTGAGTGCACCTATGAGCACAAACATGCACACACACAAGCCCCAACACACGCTGGCAGTGATGTCAGGGATGGCTATCTTCCCTCCACACACCCATGTACCATGTATGACAGAGACAGCAACAAAGAAAAACATTACTTCCCCTCCCCAAATCAATCCTAACGTCTTCCTTCAGTGGAAAAGGCTTCCATGTAGGAGCTGGAAGCCCTGTGCTTCTCCAGATACAAGCTCATCTAGAAATAATGAGCACAAGTGTACAGTGGAGAAGACAGACAAACAATGGCAGTACAGTTGAAAACTGCTCTGTGCAGACTGATTACCCACGGAGTACCATGCTCTGCCAGGGTCAGTGTGGCAGAGGGCTGTCTCCCTGGTGCCATTCTTCTACGATCAGCTGTGTCAACTCATGTAGAAAATTCCTCACCAAATATAGTCAAAAACAGAAAGTGATATTACACTTGAGAGAAGACTGAGAAAATCTTCATTCCAATATCCATCTTTGGAGGGCCACGTCCTTGGAGACTACAGTCCACTTTGCCTCTATCTGCTTGCTACGATCCTAAGGATGGATTTTGAAGCATGGTTAAATGGTATTGGCCATTTCCCCTCACTTTAACTCTTCAAAGATAAACCAATAAATAAAATATCTTTGTCAATACTTCTCCAATGTTTTCATAGGCATGTATATATACATCTTTTAAAATTAAGATCATACCACATATGCTTTTGTTATGCATTCTCACTTAAACATTTTATTTTTCATAAAATATATTTCAATAAGAATTTTCTTAATTGAATGTTTTTGACATTTATTAACTTAATTAGACATTAAACATCTAGGTGTAACTGGGGATTAATTCATTTGTGGCATGGATCTGGGAAAGCTTACAGAAATCCAGATCCCACCTAGCACCCAGAAGGCTTATTTTTCTCTGTTTTGCAAACCATATTCAAGAAATAGATTTGTTGTTCTCACTGATGGTTTTCAATCCTTGAGAATTTATTAACTGGTCTTTATTAAGTCTAGGTGTGATACTGGCTAGCTGGGTGTGAAATATTATTTGTCTCATTTGTAAAAGTAAACAGTCCTTATTTCTTCAGAACTGCAGTCACAGTTTTGTATATAACCCATATGATTATTTAATTCTGAACTGTTAGACTAAAAGAGCATGAGTAGAGCTGATAATCTTCAGCATTCCCTATCTCACTGTAGACCCTGTTATGTTCTAATCATCTTGTGAAGACATCTGTCAAGACAAACGTGTAACACAGTATCGGCCACAAGCAGTCCTCCACTTTCAGCTCAGCTAATCAGAAGCTGTAGGTTAAGCTGTATGTCCCCAAGCTGGCCATTCTTACACGGAACTTTCTCTTTAGCATCACTATGAGAATTGGGATCTGTAGTAAGCTTCCTAAAAGATCAAATCATAATTTAAACTTCTTTTAAATTTACATTTTAAAGAAGTAAAACCTCTTTAGGATATTTCAACACTGTTTTTCCAGCTAGAGAAAGAAAAATATCCCTCCCATATGCTGAGGACAAAGTTTTATTGTCATGAACTAATAGGGACAATAGACAATTAATTGGTTCAGCTGTCTGAGGATTAGAAAAAATAGGTTATGACCAATAATTCTCAAGGTAGAAATCATTATTTGTGGCAGCTATTGCCTGCCTTAATTAGTTTATATTCAATAATTCCCTCTAACAAATCATTCATGTGGTTACTTAGGACCTTGGCTGTTCCACTGGAAAGCTCCATTGCTCAGTTTCACCAAACCAGATGTTTCTTGAGCAAACTACTAAGAACTCTCTATGACTGTGACAGGCAATTGGCAACTCTTCCTTTGAAAATATTCCAGGATATATCACATCTGCCAAAATACACACACACACACACCATTCTATAGTATAAAGCTTTGGGATATTGGTGATTTCCTTGTTGTTGTTGTTGTTGTTGTTAAAATTCCAGATGTAAAGGGGTAAAGGAGCTTTCAACAGACATTCTACACCCCACCATAAATCTTCTTTTGAGCCATCTCAGTGTAGAGTTGCCATGGCCATCTATTCAGGCATGAGTTTTACTTAGATTCCAATAAGAGCATCAAAAATGAGACTGGTTGATGTTGAGAAGAAGATGGGGCTCAGGGGACTTCTGGAGAGAATGGCTCCTCATATGATCCTGCAGGATAAGTGGGCTGGAGCTTGCCAGGGGACAGCGATGAATGGCACTCCCAGTGGAGGGAGCAGTGTGTGGAAAGGCACCGGGGCATGAAGCAGCATAACACACTCTCAAACTGTCAGGGAACGAGGGTGCAAGGGGCAGGGAGGATGGCAGGACACGAGGCTAACACATGGTTGGAGGACACACCACAACGGACATTCTGTATTAAACCAAACATCTGGTCTATGTTCTGAAGAATACAGGAGCTTATTCACAGATTTTAAAAGCAGAGACATGACATGGTACGATTTGCCTTTTTGAAAGTTTCCTCTGGCAACAGTGTACACAATGGAGTCAGATTAGGCTGGATGCAGAGAGGACAGTTCAGAAGCTATTGAAGTAATGCCAACGAGAAAAGGCACAGTCAAGCAGTGACAACAAGAGCAACAGCAAGAGAGGGATGTAAAACATATTCAGTAAGTGGGATTAACAGGACCCATTGAAGACAGAGAAAGAAAAAAGAGAGCAGAACTAAGAACAGTACTCAGATTTCTGGCTTAGGAAACTATGTGAATAGTGGTGCCAGCCTCTGAAATAGGGAATACTGGAGTGAAGTTAGAATCTTATACTGAGATAATGAATTTGCTTTAGGACATGGCAAATTTGAGGTGCAGGTAGGATATTCAGGTAACACTATCTTGCAAGCAAGTGGATTATGTGAACATGAAACTTAGAAAAGAGGTCTGGGCCATGGGTATAGATTTGAGAATCATCAACACATGGTTTAATCATCAAATCATTTGTTTGAAGGAGGTCCTCCCAGGGTAAGTGAATAGTGATAAGGCAGAGGGACCAGGGCTAAAAATCATTGTCCACTGGAAAGGCATCAGGCTTTAATGCACCAGCAGTTGCACTGGAATATTGGGGGCCAGAGGCCCCACAGCAGTGAGTTGAGAAGTGAGTGGCAGGTGCAGAGGTTTTCAAATCTTTGGACTTTGATGCAATCAATGCAGAAGAGTGGGAAGAAATGTGTGCTTTACCAGGGGTTTTAGTTATCAGTAAGAAAACTAGGCATCTAGTATAAAGTCAGTAGAATAACTGTTTGATCACAGGCTGGATTAAAGAAGTACTACATCTGGAACAAAGAAAGTTGTCACACCAGGAATGTTGTATTCGGTGTTGTACTCAGTTCTGTACCACATCTTAAAGGCCAAGTTAACGAACTTTAAAGTTCAAAGATTCACTCCTCCCTTCCATCGCTATTGCAAAGCATGAAGAAAAATGTGAGGAATTAAGCCAAAAGAGGAATCAAGGAATTAGACTTATTGTTATGACAAGTGTACCTGCAATGTGTTGAGCTTTCTAGAACAATGGGAGAAAGTGGTGGGGACTCTTCCTTCCTGCCCACCCTAAATTAAAAACAGTCAGGCTTACGGGACATGGCTGACCTGACCTGCTCACCCAGGAAGCCAGAGAAATTGGAAATTATAGCCAAAATGTGGAACTTTCTTCTGGGCTGCCTCAAGGAGACAGGCTTCCTCCTGCCCTGAGTGTGCTCACTGCCTGGAAGCAGAAAGGAGGAAGGAGGAAAGCCAGGTCCTTTGTGTAGATTTGTGAGGCGGAGGCGGTTAGTCAGAGGCAGGACAGAGCCTGTTTGTCACCTTTGAGCTAAAAGAGTCCTGGCCACTGTGAGAACCTTGGCCAAAGGATGTCATGCTCTCAACAATTAGGTTAGCTGCAACTCTTCCTCTCAGCGGTATGGGAGAGAAAGTGGAGGGTGAAACAAAAGTGTCCATACCCACCCCCTCACCCATGGAGGGGGAAGTGAAATTCCCCTTCTCTGTGGTAACGTTGTTAGGAACAGAAAGGTCCTCCCTGAACGGGGGACAGCACATTCAAAGCAGATCTAGTAGAAAATAAAGAACCAAAACTATGTCTGGTGAGAATGATTGGAACAAGAGGAATGTACCTTAAACATGTCAAAAATGGATATCATTTGGAAGAAAAATAGCACTTCTTTGCATAACCCAAGATGGAAAATAAGGCCTACAGACGAAAACTGGAGGCACGGTGACCAATTGTCCTGGTTTGTTCAGGACTGAGGGATGCCCCAGAATGCAGAATTTTCAGTGTTAACACAGGACGGTCCCAAACCAGAACAGTTTGTCACCTGAGATGACAGACTTTTCAGTTCAATTAAAGGACGACATAAGAGTCAGAGTTTTCTCACCACAAAGAAATGATAAATGTTTGAAATGACAGAGATGCTAAATACTCTGATTTGATTATTATACAATGTACACATGTATTGAAATATCACATTGTACCCCATAAATATTTATAGTTATGTGTCAGTTAAAAGTAAAATAAAACTTTTTTAAAAGTCAGAGCTGTCAAAATACAGGTTACAATTTTACCACCACTGGAAATGCTCAAATATACTTTGGCCCTTAGCTGGAGGCTGCCAATATGAGGGAGGTGGGAGTTGATGACTTTCAAAGGTAGAACCACCTATGGCATCTAGAACTTCACACATGTATAAGGCATGTGTGAAATGAGGAGATATCTTCCATGAGCCATCAGGGATAAGAGGTCCTTTACTTCCAAACATGCCTCATACTTAGCTTTTTTTCTTGTGGTTAACTGCTCTCAATTTAATGCCATTACAGAAAGCGGTGCTGGTGCCCTTCCCCAGGGCCAGCCTTAGGGTCTCAATTAAAGGAGAATAACCAGGATCACCTCACAAGAGGGAGAGCGTATCTGGTGCCTTGGCCTTTTAAAAAGTTTTATCAGAATATAAGCATTATCAAATTGATTACTGGTTTGCTCTTGCCATGTAGCTAATCACCTTCCTCTAAGAAACTTGTTGATTCATGGTTTTTTTCCATCAAGTACTCGTATATTTATATATCTCACACAGCCTTTGGGGGGAAGCAAATTTAGCTCTAATTGCAACCCCAGCTCCTTTCCACTCTGTTTTGCCACCCGCCTTACCATGCTTAACACATATGTGTGCGTGCGCGTGCACACACACACACACACACGCACATCTACAGTTTTCTTCTGCTAGAAACTGCAAGTGCATTGCAAGTAAGATGTTCTCTAAAAAGGATTTGATTTTTACTTGCCACAACAGAACTATAGGTTGAATTAAACAGGGATTGGGCTGAGAAAAGGGAAGTTTATTCACTTGAGCCTCTCTCTCTCAGTTCCTTCTTTCTAAAAGCAACTTGCTGAGGGTCTGCTTTATCTTGTGGGAAGTGGTGTGGGAAATGCCAAAAAGGATATGGTCTCTGTTATTACAAACTTAGGAGGAGATAACTAGAATGCATTTGTAGCAATTAAATAAGTCCCTAGTTGGTGGCTAACAGTTCCTCTGTACGCTTTAAGCCTGCAGACCGAGCGCAGTGCTTGGTTACAGCTGCAAGGCCAGAGCCTTTGTTTGGCTTGGGGAAGACTGCATAGTTCCCCAGTTATCATGCCAAGTTAGGGTTCGAATGACCATATGTTTCCATTTTCTCAGAACAGCCTACGTTTACTCATGCTATTCTGGCATAATTATTAGCAGTGTCCCAGTTTAGATGATAAATTAAATGAGCACCCTAGATATGGCTATTGGGCATGGTCAGACTAAAGGCTGAAACTGAACAGCCAGTGGCCCTGGGTCACCCTCTGGGCCTTTTTTTTTAGTATTAGATTCGTAGTATATTCCTATGGTGAATCCAGGTCTCCTGGAGCTGTTATGCCTGTGTGCATATGGTAATATTTTTATTATCATTAAATTATGGTTAAAAGAAATTGATGACCACTCAAAGAAAACACGATAAAATTATAATTCAAAATGCTTCTCAATAATACCTTTGTGGGCTTTGTTTTATTTTCACATTTGTTAAACAATGGAAGAATGGGTAATAACATTGGCTGGCTGGCAGTTGGTGAGTTTTTTTTATTGGAAATTCTTTTTGGCACTTTTGCTGCTTTACTCTGTCAGACTGGCCAAACATGCCTTAGAAAGACATACAGGTTGGACTTCTCACAGGGGCGCTACTTCTAATTTTCACTATCAGTATGCTTTACAGGATGACAACAATAGTTTAATGCCTAAATAACAAAAGTCAAGTCTGCAAATAACTTTGACCCAGATACTTAACATTTCTGAAGACTAGAGACCAGATCTGGGGCTTAGCCAGCTGGCCTCAAAGCAAGGAGTTTTCCAGACGATAGAGCAGTGTAAGACTGTGACATTCCCAAACTGGTTCAGAGATGATTGCCATCAATACAGCAACCTGTGGGCAGTGTTTGGGAAGAAGAAGGTTTTATATCTGAGGCTCATATTGAAAAAGAAAAAGAAGACTAGAAACATATCGCCAGAACAGTGTAAGTGTGGGGAAAAGGAGGATGAGAGGAAGGTGAAGAAGCCCGGAGTTAAAATGAAGCTGGTCCTATTATACATGGGACTCAGATATGTCCAAGATGAGAGTGGCTCACAAGGAAGTCTCCTTGATTAAGGGACAAAGCTGCTTTTGGGGAGCAAATTATCCTGATGTTAGAGAGAGTCAGGCAGACAAACTTCATCCAGTTAACAAAAGCTCAGTTGTCAACAGAGAGAGATGATTCTAAATATAGCATTGTGTCTGCCGCTCAGCAAATCTTTGTTGAGTGTCTGCGACGTACCAGGCACTGTTTTAGGTGGAGGCACACAGCAAACAAATGAACAAATAACTGAATAAGATAAACTCAGATAAGGGCTACAAAGAAAATAAAGCAGAGTGGTGTAACAGCACCATGCTTGGGGAGGGAGAGACTGCTTCAGATTGAGGCCTCTCTAAATAGAAGGTGATCCTGAATGTAAAGATAAAACCATCCTGTGAGCCAGTTAACTAAAGACTGGATAACGTCCATTGGGTTTGACAGCATAGAGCTCATTGGAGAACTTCACAAAAGCAGTTTCAGTGGAACAGTGGTGTAGAGGCCAAACGAGAATAGGTTGATGAGGTGGGGATGATGTGAGTGCAGGGTGAGGAGGCAGAGACAGAGATCACAGACAGCCGTCCACTTTTGATCTAAGCTTCCTGGAAATGGAAAGGGTATATGCAGCTGCAGGAAGGTTTTTAAGAGAGGCCATCCTGGAACATTGCTGAGTGCTCAGGGAAGGATCCCACTGAGAGGAAGAGTTAGACATGCAGAAAAGGCCCTGCAAAAACAGTAGGGACTCAGCTCCAGGACACGTGTAGAGGCTGGTAGTTGACAAGAAGGACACTCCCTCTACATTAACAGGAAGCAAGGAAAGGAGGGAACTGATGCAGGGGGTGGTTTTATGGGCCCAACAATGGGTAGTTGAAAGAGTTCCCATCTCATTACTTATATTATCTCAATGAAGTAAGAAATGAGGCCATCAGTGAGAGTGCAAGATGTGAGGGGAGGGGAGAAAGTATAAAACAGTTCTCTTGAGAATGGTTAAATTTACTAGGGGAAACACTGTCAGACGGTGCAGAGTGCCTCTTTAAGGCACCTGAATATGATGATGAATTCATTTAACGTAACAAGCAGGCAGCCTGGTTACTGATTTTTCTCCCACCATACACAATTGTGCAGATCTAGGTACAATGAGGACAGGTAGCTGGGCTCAACCAGTGCTGAAGTTCTGTCGTGTAAGAGAGAAAGATGAATAAGGAAGTTGAGAGTGTCTAAAAGGACATGATTATGACTTGTACCATAAAATTGAAGCTGGGCAAGAAGGGAAGTGAAAAACAGTTGATATTAACAGATAACTACAGAAACTGTGGTGTCATTAATGGTAGCGGGTGAGGATGTGGTTGTAGCAAAGGGGTGATAGCCTGTAGTGGGAGACTAGAAGGCAGTATGTGAGTCAGTGATTTCAGAGGTGGTGAAGAATGTAGGGGGTGTCATGGCAGTGAAGTGGAGAAGCTAGGCGGTAGCTGCAGCAGAGAAGACAAAGGAAATAGAGTAAGGGAGGGTTATGAGTCGGCCCAGGCACTATGAAATGGCCTAGGAAAACTAAAGCAGGGTTGCCTTCAAAGGCTGCGAGCCAGAAATATCTTTGCTGAATGAGGAGAGGTTGGTAGAACATTACCTGACCAAGCATAATGACTAAGGCTATGTGTTTTAGACTCAGACTGCCAGTGTTTGAATCCCAGCTCCCCCACCTTCTCACAGAGGCCCCTGGGGCAACAATAATAACAGCAAACATTCGGATGGTATTTACTAAGCACTGTACATAACAACCCAATGAGTTGGACATTCTTCAATTCACATTATACATATGAGAACGAGTTTCTTGGACTCTGTAAATCTCACAATGATATGATAATGACAGTTCCTACTTTGCGGGGCTATTGTGAGTTTTCAGTAAAATAATTCATGCAAAATGATTAGTTCACTGTCTTGTTCAAGAGAGATGTTCAATAAATGTTAGCTGATATTATTAGATGAGAGGACAAGGGTTAGCCTCAAAGGAGCAGGGTTTTAATGAGAAAGAGTGACAGTCTGGAAGCAATGTTGGGAAGCTCACCCCACTGCTGGCCTTGAAGAACGTGCAGCATGGAGCAAACAAAAAAACAAAAAACAACATCAAATTAAAAAAAAATAAAATCCTGGCTGAGAGTGCCTAGCTGAGAGACAGGTAAGGAAAGGAATTGGAGAAATGAATCTGAGCAAAGGCTAAGAATTGTGGAGAGTTTGTTACTCAAGAAAGAGGAGTTTCAGAGGTCAGAGCAGGAGTAAGCGTAATGCGGGGGTGTTGAGTCGAAACATACAGAGGAGTGTGTGGGGTTGGCCTGAGAGTTCACTGGGGCCTCGTGACTTGCTGACAGGCAGACTTTAGACCTTAACCCTTGAGGACACTGACTCCTCCCTCTTCAATGGCCATGAAAGTAACAGCTGTTCGAAGAGGAAAAGCAACTTGAAAAACAGGAAACAGGTGGCCTGTTTTCAAAGAACAGTATATATGTTAATCTGACCAAGCAAGATGTAGCCTTGGATCCAGCAAACATTTTTTTGAACCTCTTTCATACGGCAGGGCCTGAGCTAGGTACATTCACATATATTATCTTACTTAATCCTCACAACCACAAATTAAACTATGCGTGTATTAAGATGGAAAAAGGCTTAGTGATAAAACAAAGTGAAGTAATCACCAATCAAACTGGAATAGTTCAGAATCCTCCTCCCTGTTTGCCACCAAGGATATAATGATTACCTTGAAGGCAGGTCAGACACGCCCACCTACATTCTTTCCCTTTGTTCTACCTTTGGTCTGCCTCAGTGGTTCTCAAACAATTGCTGAACAGAGTTATAGCCTCAAAACTATATATACTATCATTTATGGATAATTTAAAAGATTTTCAAAAAGAATTCTAATTTTACCTTAAACATTATCTATATAACCCACCCCCCAAGTAAGATGTGATTCCTCTGTTCAAGAATTTATTGATGTGAGGAGGAGGGTGAACGGGGAAAGGTGAGATATTGGTCAAAGAGTACAGAGTGTGAGGAGGACAAATTTTAGTGATCTATTACAAAGAATGGCGACTGTCACAAATAATAATGCATTGTATATTTCAAAATTGCTAAAAAGGATAGATTTTAAATGTTTGCATCACAAAAAATGGCAATATGTGAGGTGACAGATTTGTTGATTAACTTGATTTAATCGTTCCATAATGTAAGCATATATCAAAACATCACACAGTACCCCATAAATATGAATAATTGTTACTCGTCAATTAAAAATAAAACTTTTTAAAAAATAAAGAAAGAAGAGTTTATTGATGCATGAAGAGGGTTGCATTTTGGGTGGTGACCCATATAACAAGGAAAATAGGAGATAGGGAATTATTCCTAGCCACATCCCCGATGGTTTAAGAGCTGGTGTCCTAAAATCTCACGAAGCACTGGGACTCAAGGCAATTTTCCAACGCACTATTACATCAAAATAAAGAAAAGATGTCTCCCCAGACTGGCTCAGAGAAGACAAATCTTGGAAGTGCAGCTGAGGGAGGAGGGAAAATAGGACAGGAGAGGGAAGGTGGAAGACAGTGAGGGCAAGGTTACTCAGTAATTGATGAGACCTGTTTGTGTGCATGTATATGTAAGAACTTCCAAAAATCATTGGGGAGAGGGAATTTATAAGAGGCTAGAGTCCTACGTAAGCAGATAGGACAAAACCCCCAAAAACAGGTTACAGTGTAATTCTCACAAACAAGAGAATTATTGGGGTGGTAGATTTCAAGAGGATGTGTGGCTTTTGTGGCAGTTGTTTATATTTTTGTTATTTGTTTACTCTTTTTAGATTAAAGCATCATTAGACATATCAATTTATTCAAGTGGTTTTCAAATTTACCTTGAATTATAATTTGTTTTTACCATTCCACAGAGGTCCAATAATAAAAAATAGTTGTGTGAACGCATACAACTGTAGCACCCAACAATATATTTTTAAGTCCTAATAATTTCAGGATATCGAAATTACTAGCCGATTTTTTTACAATTCCAAGTAATAGAGGCAAAGGCAAACCCAATGTTGTAGGGCAAAGAGAGAAAATACTTGAATTGACTGAATTGATTTACTTTTCAATCATTACTTTTGACAAGGTAGAGACCATATTAAAATGGCAATGGAAACTCATTTGTTTATGGTTGTTAAATTTTCTGAATTGGTAAATAATTTCAGAAAACAGAAAAGAATGGCACTTTCTTCCTTTGGATTTTAAAATTATATAGTTATATCAATTCTTATTTTGCCCTTTGTTAATTTAAAGCTTATGTAACAGTAATATTTGGAAAATATTATAGATTGTGACAAAGCCAAGGAAATGTTAATTTCCCTAGAAGAATATCTTAGGAAAAGGTTCGTTAGAATGGATCCATTTTTATATACATCACACCACGGAAAATATTTTATTAAATGAGATTGCTTCAAGAGTAATTATCAGAAGATCTTGCATCTAATCTTTTATTAATGTAGATCTATATTTATTCAGCATTACAAAATCTAAAATACAAGTGGCTAGTAGATGCAGCCTTAGTTTTTAAGTATATTTAAGTATATTCTCGTGCTAAAATTCTGTACTTAGGATATTCTATTGTCAAAATCTCCTAGAAGGAAAAATAGAAATCATCATCACCATTGATTCTATTTTCTAGATAATGAAATTGAGTGGCTCTCTCAAGTCTCACAATGAACTAGAACAGGATCTCAGAGTTCTTTCTTTGGCTATAACACAACAGCTAATTTTCTTCCATCTTCATTCATTCTTTTTCCATTTATTGAGCACCAATTCCCTATCAATTACTATGTTTCAAGTCCTGAGAAATCAGAGGTAAAGTTCCCTGTTCTCCAGGAGTTTGAGGAGGAATATAATTTTAATATAAATGAAAAAGCACTATGAACTAAGCACAGGATTTAAAGTGAACTCACAAGACAGATAACAAAACCAAACTAACTGGAACACTTCTCTAAGAAACTGATGCCCAGACTGAGTTTTGAAAAATACACAAATGTAAAAGAAACAGGAAAGATGTACCAAATAACAGTAACACAATTTGCAAAAATACAGAGGCAGAAGAGCACTTGGCCCTCTCCACAAACTGAGGGTGGTTTACTATGATTTGAGTGAAGGCTGCAAGAAATAAATGGAAGAGTGTGTTAAGAGATGAATTTGGAAAGTCAGGTAGGGGCCAAATTATAAAGGACCCTCTCCCTCTACCATGCTAATGAGTTAGAATTTTTTTCTAAAGACAATGAAGAGTTTTTAGAGGTATTAAACTGGAAAATAAATGACAGGATCTGATATGTGTTTTTAGAAAAATTACTATTTTTTAAGGTGAAGCATGGATTTTATGGATTTTTTTTTTTTTTTTAAGACAGAGTCTCACTCTGTTGCCCGGGCTAGAGTGCCTTGGCATCAGCCTAGCTCACAGCAACCTCAAACTCCTGGGCTCAAGCGATCCTCCTGCCTCAGACTCCCAAGTAGCTGGGACTACAGGCATGCACCACCATGCACGGCTAATTTTTTCTATATATTTTTAGTTGTCCAACTAATTTCTTTCTATTTTTAGTAGAGACGGGGTCTTGCTCTTACTCAGGCTGGTCTCAAACTCCTGAGCTCAAATGATCCTCCCACCTCAGCCTTCCAGAGTGCTAGGATTACAGGTGTGAGCCACTGCACCCGGCCAGAAGCATAGATTCTATGATAGCAAAGCTGGATTTAGAAAGAATAGTAAGGTGACCGTTCCTAAATTCAGTCAGCAACAAAAGGGGTTGGATTCATAAGATATTAAAGATATAAAATTGACAGGACTCTACCACTAATTAACATGAAGGGGGGTGTTGAAACCAAGACTGTGTCCCAGTTTATCTTGGATTGCTGGCTATCTGCTGATCCACCAAACAAGACAACACATAAAAGACCAGATTTAGTGTAGACTCCTGTTTGGAACAAGTTGGATTTGAGATGTCAGTAACACGGCCAAGGGCAAAAGTCCAGGAGATAAATCTGGGATGTAAATACTGGTCTGGGATCCATCAGCACACAGGTCGTAGTTGAAGCCAGCAAAGCAGATAAGGCCTTTTGCAGACAGTGTGTAGATGAGAAAGCAAACAGGTCTAGGCACAGACTACTAGACAGTAAAGCAATGCTCAAAGAAAAACTGCAAGAAGAAGGAGCCAAAAAGATATCCCGAAAACCATTAAAGCTTAGTACAATGGAAGACAAGTGCTGAGAATATTTCATAGACAAAATGGCCACTAATGCTGAACATTGAGAGAGACACAGTAAGGAAAAGGCTGAAAAGTGTCAGATTTTGCAATGCGGACCCTGATGATCTAGAGAGAAAAATCATAGTTAAATGATGGAAGTGGACTGCAGTTGAGTTCAGGTGCAGTGATGGGAGGGAATAAGAGGCAGAGACCAGTGTTACCTTCTTGGGAGAATTAGAAAAATAAGCTAGTGGATAGAGGCGGCTGCAGAGTGAATGCAGAGTTTTCTCAGGGTGTGGGTTTGTGAACGTGTTTCTGCTTTGGTTTGATACAGAGACTTCAGCGTGCTGATGTGCTGAGGAGGAAATTTGAGAGAAGAAAGGTGTAGGAGAGAGGGAATAATCAGTGGTACAAAATACTCGAGGACGCAAACAGGAATGGGATCAACAGAACGAATGGAGATAAATTTCTGATAGTGGGAAAAATAATTCCTCGAAAATGGAGGGGGCTATGCCCCGGTCTAGATAGAGCTATGTTAATGGAAAGGGGTAGGGGTGGAAATAGGAAGCTGATAGACTTGATCCTCTCCATGCCTTAGGAGGTAAGAAAAGCCATCTGCCGAAGCAGGTAGCATCTGGCCAAGGGAAGAATGTTAAAGGTTAATAGTTCAATGAATGGATGTGCTTGTTTGCTTCTTGGTAAATAGCTTACTGGAAAAAATAATTTCACAAATCAAATAAAAGCATTTGTCAAAATGAAAGAGTTAAAACTATTTTTGTGACCATTTCCACTCCCTAACTTTTGTTTCTTAATTTCACTTGAATCCTTGTTCCCTGTCAGTAAGTGGCATCAGCAGTATAAGGATATTCTACACAATCAGCAATATGCTTTCTATTAGGCAAATTGCAACACTATTGCAGCAAACATAAAAAATTATTGTCCCACTATATTTACCTTATGTTTACATTTACCGTAAATTCATTCTTTTCCAAGACAGTGGAATTCCTTCATGACACTAGGATTAGGAGACAGGCCTAAAATTATATTAGTAGGAAAATGGTGTAAATTTACTTTTTACATTGAAGGGAATATAATGTAACCACAGTGAACCCAAATCTTTAACAAAGAGCTATATTATGATACAATAAACTTCCACTTCTGATTTCTTTCTCTTAATTTTTCATTTTGTTTTAATTCTACTTTAATTGCATTTTGATTATTCAAAAGGGAAAAGTAAAATAAAATAAATGACACAATGATTTAGACAGCAATAATTGAGCTTGGATTGAGATAGATGATCTGCAACTGAAGTAACTGAAATATGCTACATAAGATTTTTTTTTTTTTAGACAGAGTCTCACTGTGTTGCCCGGGCTAGAGTGCCGTGACGTCATCCTAGCTCACAGCAACTTCAAACTCCTGGGCTCAAGCAATCCTCCTGCCTCAGCCTCCCGAGTAGCTGGGACTACAGGCATGTGCCACCATGCCCAGCTAATTTTTTCTATATATTTTTAGTTGTCCAATTAATTTCTTTCTATTTTTAGTAGAGATGGGCTACATAAGATTTTAAGTGGAAAATAACCTGTATTTCACATGTGGCTAACAGTTGAATTCCTATGGAGACAGATTCCTAAGCCAAAAGTAATGATCTAAATCTGAGCAAAAACTTTGGTGCAAGTCTCCCAATAATTCTTTGAGAATATAATGCAATGAACTGTAAATTAATATTGCCTACAAAGATTGAGCTGGACATTTCACAATGTAATACGTTCACTCAAAATATTTTTTAAAAATCTGTTTCATTTCAGTAAAGGATATATGGCTAGTGAGAATAATAAAAGATTTTTCAGTCAGGGTGATACTGATACAAAATAATATAGCCAGTAAAGCTTACTGTTAGTTATACTATCTTAAATTTGGTACTACCCCTCCAAGGCACTTCTGTAACTGGACCATATCAAACTTGAGTCCAAACCATTTTTATTTTACAACAGTCAAGAATTAGTCATTGGTAAAAATTTTTAAACATTTAACCCAATACTGCTTTCTAGTGTTTACAAGAACTGTACTAGATTTGTGAACAGAAAGCCTACACATATAATTTCCTTCTTACAGTGCAATGCCTGATAATAGAAAATGAACTTGCCATTGTAAAATGGGCAATCTGTTGATGAACTGTATCCATTAAACACAAATACACAAGTTAAGCAAAATGTTTAATTACAACTAAAATTCCCTTTTAATTCCTCAGCTTTAGTGTTTATAAATGTAAGATACGTTTTTAATGTCAAAAAAAAAAACTTTTTTAATTTGAAAGCAAAAATGAAAGGGGAGTGGGGAATTTATTTTTGTTTCCTCTCCTCAACCTTTAAACTTGAGAAGAATAAATAGTTGTGCTTTTGCAATGTTATATTACTCTAATTGTGGAATATTTAGCAAGTGTGTTATTCTTTGTGTTTATTAAGCTGTAAAGGCATGCCACTGAAATTTTCAGCACAGTTGCAATGCCATGAAGCATTAGGCAAGCATTCAGAAAACAGCTGACCAAACTAACTAATGCAGTATCAGAACATGTAACAGAGGGAGAGCTAACTGGCTCAGGGAAAGACAATTAACATTAAGTTTTAGATTAAAATTAAGTTTAAGGTTAGAGCTAAACTTTATTGCCTGCTCTAACTAATTGAGCTAGTCAGCCATCATATAGTTTTTGCCTTCTTATTGGAGTTGTTTAATTGTAGTAAAAAACACATAACATAAAATTCACCATCACGACCATTTTTAAGTGTACAGTTCCATAGTGTTAGGTACATTCCCATTGTGTAACGGCTCTCTAGAACCTTTTCATCTGGCAAAACTGAGATTCTATACCTATTGAACAACTTCACTTCCCACTCCTCCCAGCCTCTAGAAACCACCATTCTACTTTCTATTTCTATGAGTTCAGCTACTTTTGATATCTTATATAAGTGGAATCATACAGTATTTGTCTTTTCATGACTGCCTTATTTCATTTACCACCATGTCCTTAAAGTTCATCCATGTTGTAACATGTGACAGGATTTCCTTCCTTTTTAAAGCTGAATAATAGTCCATTGTACATATCACATTTTCTTTATCCATTTATCCACTGATGGATGTTTAAGTTGCTTCCTCCCCTTGGCTATTCAGAATAATGCTACAGGGGACATAGCATGCAAAAATCTCTGCAAGATCCTGCTAGCCTTTCCCTTCTTTTAATTGAATAATTGTAAACTACATAAAATCTGTTTACAAAGAACAATGTATTTATTCTTTAATGATCAGATGATCTTTTACAGAGAAAGGGCCCAAACAAAATCAGGTATAAGTATACACACAAACCATGTTAACTACTAAACACCATCAAAAACAAATAAAACATACATCTCAGATATTTGAGGCTTTGTTTGTTTGTGTCTAAGGCCCTTGCCCAGTTGTTTGACTTGCTTTAGCAATTAATGCAATCAGTATAGTTTAGTTCGTCGCATCCAGGCAGAGCAGGTGCCTGAATGCCATTCTGGGAGTGGTTCAGATGAGGCTCATGTTAGGGTTGCTTATTTGCAGTGGCACTGTGAGGCTGACCCACCATGCCAAGCTTCGAGGCACAGGAATCAGTCAGGAAGGAAACTCAGATGAGTAGAAGTTCTCAGGAAATTATTTATACGTCTTATCTTTTGGGTCTGACTTATGTATGTATTTTTTTCTTTTCCTCTCCAAAAACTTATCAAAAAACAGCCAAAAATCCAGGTTAAAATGAGTTATTTTTTAGAAAATTAACTCCATTCCAAAAGATTTGAAATTTGAAATCTTAACTCACACGAGGGAAAACTAACAGTAAAATTTCTAAATTATAGTATTGCTAATTAATGTATAAAAATTCTTACTCATATGTTTGAGGCAAAAGATGACAACTATATATTATAGACAGTTTTAGGTATTAAGTAAAATGGATTTAGTAAAATAAAATTTCAAAAGGCCTTAAAATATTTTTCCAGAAGTACCTAGATTTTTTTCCCTGAATTTACTGCCATGAAATTCTCCTATTTTCGTAAGAAGGAAAAATATAATAAATATTATTTTTCAAGTACACAGAAAATCAGTCAAAATAGTCTATTGATCAGCTAGTGTCTATGGGTTAGAGAAATACTTGATGTTCACAGATAGAGCTTGACGTGGTCAGAAAGAACAGCATTTCAACCCTAGACCTCAAACAGTGCTGCAATCAGATGAATCAGAGACTTTCTGGTGCCAGGTGAACTTGTTCATCCCTTGAGTGTTGGTGAAAATCTTGTTTGATACACTATAATGAAAAGCTATGTCCTTCTAATGGCTCTACCGTGGTTTGGCCTAGATTAAATATTTAATGCTACAATCTTAGAGCCACTAATACTAATTATCTACATGTTCACAGCCCCAGAAAAGATCCCCAGATGCCCTCAATCCAGGGCCTTGCCTTCTGGAACCAGGTTAACATCTGTCAAAGAAATAGTCTGAGAGGCTGATGCTATTTCTTTCCTGTCTTGGAACTAGTTTGGAATAAAAACTAAATATACATGCCTGCAGGACTGTCAGCTAGCACTTCTGAAAAATCTACAAATAATCTATGAGGATTCCATCTTTTCTGATTTGTCAGAGTGTTGAGGGGATTGAAGAAAAAACTATTTTCAGGGTGATAGTACTCCCTTTTTTAGCAGGTCTAATTAGTTAACAAACACAGGAAGCATTTTCCTCACTTAATGGGAGATGAATAAAAATAAACATAAATAATGCTAGAATGAACAAAGAATGTGCGAATTCTCAAGTTAACAATTTAGGCATATTTCCAAATATTTATCTTGGCAATAACAAAACCACTTCATAATTTCACATAAAACATTTTTAATTGTGAACGCTTCTTTTTTTTCCCCCACTTGAAATAAAAGCCAAGAATTCTATTTTAAATCTTTCATCAAGTAAAGCTACCCAAGAACCTGGTATCTTAACCCTCCATCCCAGGGGTTCTCAACCTTTGCAAACTTTGCAAAAGAATTGATCGATGTTTATTAAAATGCTGATTCAAGGGTCTTAGCCCTAGAGGATCTGATATGGTAGGAATCTGATTTATACACATGCACCAAGTGATTCTGAGGCAAATGGTCTGGGGAGCAGACTGGCTACATAATTTGTAGAAAATGGAAATGCATGCCCCTTGTTAAAAAAAAAATTAATAATTAGGAATTTCAAGATGATGACAATAGCGTATTAAAGTAAGAAGAGGCCCTTTCTGAATGGGAGGCTCTCTATGGCTGCATAGGTCACAAGCCCATGAAACTGGCTCTGCTGGAATTTAGAAACACTAATCCAAGTAAGGTTTACGTCAGATAACCCCAGATGTCTCCAGAGCTCTTTGAGACTAAAATAGAATCTACCCCTCCATTCGCTCAGAAGAGAGAGCCAGGGGTGGCTTTTCTTTCCAAGGAACCCTTGAGGAATGGTGACGTAGGATCCTCTTCTAGATAAGAATGGAAGGATATCTTTTTAAGTTCAGGTTTTAGAAAAATTTGAGAAAGAGCAAAATGTAAATAGCCAAACTTGGGGCTGGATCTGTTTATTTTCATTTGGCTGTTTAATAGCTATTCTACAGTTCTATCTCATCAATAAGACCATTATGAAGTGTAAAGCAGAGACAGAAGATTTAAAGAACAATATGATGCGAGGCTTTTCTCCAGCTCTACACAGCCCTGGCTGCAAGCGCCAGTGTGGTTTAAATTCTGTCAGCCACATGGAAAGAGGGAAAGAGCAGGAAGACTATGGGGTGGGATGTCCATGTTTCCTTGAGGACTGCCCATTCAGTGGCATTCCAAGGGTCATGGCAGGACAAACTCGGAAGGGTCCAAGCTAAGATGGCAGTGCCTGGCAACTGAACTATACAGTTAAAACAGCTGCGGTAATGTGGAAAAACATAACATTATGTGACCGGAGAGGTCACCAGTGCTTAAATGTCACCTGGCCAAGGAGACCTCAGACTTGTTTTCTGAGAATGTACAAAGAATGTACATCCTTAGGTTACAGAGTTCAGCTGACGACAAGCATGAGGGAAACCAAGCGCAGCACAGAGCCCGAAAGCTCTCAGCAGAAAGGAGAGAATTTGTCTGAGGCAAAGTGACAAATCATCATACTAAACCATGATGAAGGAAAAACCCCTATGGGAAACTGAAATTCTGTGTCAGTGGCGAAGAGCAGGTGACGATCAGGGAAAAGCAAAGAGGGCCTGGCCAGGTCTCAGAATCAGCCTGTAGTCCCGGGATGAGGAAGGTAGATGATAGATAGATAGATAGATAGATAGATAGATAGATAGATAGATAATTAACAAATTGAGAAACTCTGTCTTACCTTGGGGAGGAAATAGTAATTAAATAAGACCTTTTCTGTTACACATACTACGGTGACGTCTCAAATAATTTATTTTGTTTTCTAATGTCCTGAGTTTAGAAGAGAAAAAAAAAAA
>NW_012148964.1:986792-989462 GCF_000956105.1 Propithecus coquereli
ATTATTTCATTCTATAAGTTGTGTCAAAATAGAACATCCCAATTGTTTCTTGTTAAGGCAAGTCTTTAAACTATTGGCATCAAATAGTACATGGTTGAAATACTCTAAATGTGACACCAGTTTACAAGACAAACAGGGAGTGGCAGGAGGAAAGAAAGAGAAAATAAAGCATTAGAGTTATATCAGAACGTAAATAGAAAAGGAAATTAGAATAGAAAAAAATCATATGTTATTCTACTTGAATTACAGGCTTCCAAAACCCTACCTTGATGCTCTTTATTAGAAACAGTATTTGGGGTTTTCACAAAACAATGGTCAAGTCATGCAATTTCTCTGAACTTCTGTCTCCTCATAAGTAAAATGAGAATCACCTTTGGGAACTGTGAAGCTTATGTTACATCTTGTGTTACGTGTTAGGTTCTTTCAGGATGCTAGGGAGAGGAAGGTACACTCTGGTTGCTTTGGTCTCAACAGGTACAGTGCCAGGGCTCCTCGATGGAAAAGCAACTGAACTCTCGAAAGTGAGCAACCTTGCCTTCCTCTGACAGCTCCAGGGGCTCTGTCAGCCTCCTCTGTCTCTGCCTCCACACCCTCTGTCCCCCCAGTCTGCTACTCTCCCTCCATGCCTCCACTGCCTTGTGGCTTCTGCTGCTGCTTTTCTGGGCAACATGTATTCTAAACCCCTTCTGCCCACCCTAGTGTCCTGTATTCAAAGTCTCAAGGGAGAGACCCTACTTGGGTTAGTTAGAAACAATCCAGAAAGAGCTTTCCTGCTGACTGGAGTTCTCTCACGTGGCCCATTCAAGGTCACTGATCTGCCTGCGAATGGTGCCTTCAGATCAACCCTTTGTTCAGTCAGCTGCCGGGCAAATCACAGGAATTGCCTGCAATAATGTTCCTCAGAAGGGGCCACGGCTGGGCAGGCACTTAGAACACCAGGTCCTGTCCCTTAAGTTAGTAAGCCCTTAGCAAGGAACAACTAGTGTGGATCTTTACCTGTGCTGCAAGTATAGAGTGATGGGAACCAACCACTCTCTGTTCTCTCCACTTTGAAATGGCACATGTCAAACTTTGATAAATATCAACCTTGATGAATATCAAAAGGCAAAAAAAAAAATGGTGGGCTTTAGGAGGCAGGGTAATGGAAAAAAGAGAGAGATGAAGTAAGAGAAAAGAGAAAGTACATAGGTGTGTGTGTGCAGGGATAAGGCAGTGAATAAGGACAATTGGCAGAAAATGCAAGCAAGAAAATGAAAGGATGGATCCAGGTAAAAGCAAATGGAGAAGAAAAATCCTAGGGAAAGGAATGAGAAATAAGAGAGCTTGACTCTACAGTCACAGAAGAATATAGCTCACTGCATAAGGCCAGCCTCCTAGATACCATGATCTTTCTACTTTTATCTTTATTCCTAACCAACCTCAGAGCCAAATGAGGGGTGAAGACAGAAGACAAGCATCTGAGTGGGCTTCTCATTCCCAGGCACTTCTCAGCTCCTGCTCCTTAAACTGGTGCTGCTCTCCTCAGCTGAATCTGTTTCTTTGACACTATAGCTATCTCATCGGCCACGTGTTAACTAGGGGAAAACGTATTATCCTCTTGCTGCTGCTATACTCAGGAATCAAGGGCATGATAAAGACACAGCTCCTACTACAGGAAAGATAGAAGACAAAGGGCCTCTTCTCTCTCCTACCTATTCTTCTTGCTCACCCTCACACTCCCCCCTCAACCCCCTTAAATTTAGGGATTATGATTATCAGAGTAAACAGGTGCATTTATCAACTCCCTTGAAGGTGGAAGTACCAAATACACTGAGGGCAGGCAGAGTGATTCTAATTAGAATAAAGCTGGGGCATTTGTCACCCTGCATTCTGTAAGGATGGTTTATACACAGTATCCCACTTAAAAGATTCACCAGTCCAAATTCAACCACCAAAAATAAATGAAAGTAATTAAAATCTATACCACTGTCTCTCAAAAATGCCTAAGAGTCTTTACAATTATAACGTACAGCAAAACTTCCAATTATCCCTTACGACGTCTTTCTCTCAACGTTTCACATAGTATGAAGAGCTCTCCTCTTCACTTCTACTACAAAAATCCCTAAAGCATTTCCCCTGAAAACCAGACCTTGCTGAATCTCTTCTTTCTCCTCCTTCCTTCTTTTCCTGGATCTAGTCTTTTTTCATTCCAAAGAAACGTTTTCACTTTACCCAATTTAAATCAAGCAAGTCTATGTAACTTCCGCACCTCTCCCTTACCTGTTTCCCAGTTCTACACAAAGGCCCAAGACTGATCTAGCCAAGGCCACACGGCAAGAGAAGGTGGAACAGAATTGGAGGATATTCATTCATACATCAATTATTTTCTCCATCATGGCATCATAATTTTTTTCATTTCTAATCCAGGAGCTTACAACTTCAGATGGCCTTAGAACACAGAAAAACGTTTGTTCCATCCCTTTAGTGATCTAGGCCCAGGGAACAAAGGTTGTCACTGGAAGTCTAGCTTAAAGGATCTTCAAAACGTTGCTTGGTGACCAGGAAGTTTTATTTCCACCCCAGTTTCAAATGTGTGCGCACCGACAAAAATTATGGTTCAGGCTTTGTGTTTTGTTTATGTGTTTAAGAAATATTATTGTACAAGCAGCTTATTTGAGAAACTGTCTTTTT
>NW_012148964.1:999662-1001547 GCF_000956105.1 Propithecus coquereli
ATTTCCCACTACCAGCAAACAAGCAATCAGTGCTTCAATGGACACCTCTAATTCAGTTCAATTCTGACACTATCTCCAGGTAGACAGTGTCACATCACACAAGTTGAGGATGCAGTCCCACAAGACTGAGCTCCACTTGCAATGCCAATCCAAGCTCCAGGTTATTGCACATGTGCTTCTGACCAACAGGTCCAGAACTATAAATCTGACTTACTAAAGCCCCTTCCTTAGGTATGCTTTATTTGCTAGAGCAGCTCACAAAATTCAGGGAAACACTTCCTTACATTTATTTACCAGATTATTACAAAGACTATTTTAAAGGACACAAACAGCCAGATGCAGGATACCTATGGCCAGGTTTGCATTAGTCTCGAGCGCAGGATCTTCTGTCCCTGTGGAGTTGGGGTGCTCCACTCTCCCAGCACATGGATGTGTAAACCCCCATGTGGTCAGCTATTCACAAACTCTCTGGACCATATTCCTTTTGGGTTTTTATAGAAGTGTAGTAACATAGACGTGACTGATTAAAGCATCGGCCATTGGATCAACTTAACCTTCAACCCCTCTCCCTTCCCCGGAGGTTGGGGGTTGAAGCTGAAAAGTCCCAACCCTCTAATCATGCCTTAGTCTTTCTGGTGACCAATCCTGATCCCTACACTATCTCGGGGCAGTCAGCCAGCAGTCAACTTGTTAATATAAACGTACAAAAAGACACATCACTCAGAGATTCAAAGGATTTTAGGTGATTGGACCACATAGATCAAATATTTTTTCCATATCCTCCTGAGTCAGTTTAGCAGATGACAGTTTTCTAGGAATTTGTTAATTTCTTATAAATTTTCAATGTTTTGGAATAAAGTTGTTTAAAATGTCCTTGTCATTTTAACATCTGCAACATCTGAAGATATGTCACCTTTTTCATTTCTAATATTGTATAACTTTTTTCCATTTTTTTCTGATTGCACTTGCCAGAAATTGTCAATTTTATTAATGTTAGCCTAACAAAGATCCTATTTGGTCCGTTCTATTTTATGTTCATTTTCTATTTCATTAATATCTACTCTCATTTTCATTATTTATTCCTTCACTTTCTTGGAGTTTACTTAGCTCTTCCTTTTCTAACATCTTACGATGAATGCATAACTCACTTTCAGCCTTTCTAATTAAAGTTCTTAAAGCTATGTATTTTTTCTCTAATAATGCTTTAGCTACTTCCCATAAATTTTGGTAGATAATGCTTTTGTTATTCAGTTTTATATACTATCTAATTTTCTTCATGATTTCTTTATATATAAGCCATTTAGAAATATGTTTCTTCATTTCCTATCTACAAAATTTGTTAAATAGTCCTTCTATGAGAATTTTCTAGCTTAATTTTATTGTGGTCAAGTAATGTGGTCTGCAAAATTTCAATCTTTAGAAAAGTAATCCTTGCTTAGGGCCCAGTATGTACTCAATGTTTTTTAATGTTTCACGTGTGTTTGGGGGAAAAAAATGTAAACGTTTACACTGTAGTTGTAAGATACTGTGATCAGTTTATTGTGAGTCATGTTGTCCAAATAGTCTATATCTTACTTTCTTCCTGCTGTATTTCTCAGTTAATGAGAAAGGTGTATTAAAATCTCTAAAAATGATTGACCCTCTTTACTTATTTTTTTATGCTTTTGCCTTAAAATCTATTTTGTGTGATAAAAATAATAAAGTTATACCAAGTTTCTTTTGGCTAGGTTTTGTCTAAAATATCTGTTTCTGTTCTTTTACTTTTAAGCTTTTTGTATCATTTTGCTTTTTGTGTGTCTCTTTTAAAGAGGCTACATCTCAATTTTATTTTGTTTTGTTTATAATCCAACCAATAATCTTTGATTTTTTTAACTGGAACATTTGG
>NW_012148964.1:1001597-1003511 GCF_000956105.1 Propithecus coquereli
AGCCATCCTCCATATACAACTGTTAACATTTTGGTGCCATTCTTTCTAGTCTTCTCTGTGTACGTTTTTAAAATCAAACCTTCTATTTAAGATTGCTAACATTCTTACATCCTTACCATTTTTTTTGAAGTCCCTGGATGACCCTCTGTAATCACATCCCCCATCTTTAACCCCAACTTTTGTGTTCATTCCTTATTATTCTTTGTAGATTTGCCCAGTGGTAATATAGAGGTAAGGATAACGTCACTAATATTGCTAATTTTGCCTCAGTTTTGAACTTTATATAAATGAAATCACACTTCATGTATTCCTCTGTGGTTTGTGTTTTCTCTCAACATTTGTTTTGGAGATTCACCAATGTTGGTGAATGTTACTGGAGCTCATTCATTGTCACTGCTGCATAGTATTCCATCTATCTATATTATCCATTCTACTGTCGATGGGCATTTGGGTGGTCTTTAGTTCTTTGCTACTATGAACAATGCTGTTATGAATATTCTTATAAATATCTTCTTTTGCACACAAGAAAGAGTTCATCCTAGTGTATAGAGTTTATCTTAGCATACAGGTTACAGTCTTTGGACCTTTCTACCCTATCTATACTCACTCTCCTAGTGATTTAATCCAGCCTCACAACTTGAAGTATCACCCATCTGCGTATTTCTAACTTCCATGTTTATATTTTGAAACCAGAACTCTGCTCTGAATTACAGATTCCTATTCCCAACACCTCAACATCTCCTTTAGAAGTCTAACAAACATCTCAAAGTGAATATGTCTATAACTCGACGCCCAATTTCTCCCTTGAAACGCTTTTCACCTATATTCTTTGCATTTTAGTTTATGGAAAGGCCACCTTTCCAATTGCTTTGGCCACAAAATTTGGAGTCATTTTTGATGCCCTTCTCTCTCACATACATTCCCATGCAGTCCTTCAGCAAATCCTGTTGACTCAAACTTCAAAAGATACCCAGAATGTCATCATGTATCACCACCAACACTGCTCTCGCCCTGCTCCGGGCCACCATTGTCTCTCATCTGCATTATCATAATACTCTCCTAACGTGGTCACTGTTTCTATCTTGCTCCCCCACAGTCTACTTAGCAACTCGATTTTTACTGTTAAAATGTGATTTAGATTATGCCACTCCTCTGCTCCTCATTCTTTCCACGGTAAAAGCCAAAGTCCTTGCAATGATTTTTAAAGCCCTAAACAATCTGCTTCAATCACCTCTCTGATATCATCTCTTAATGTTTTCTCCTCTTCATTATGCTCCAGTCACATAGGCAACTGGTTTTTCCACAAAGTCACCAGAGATATTCCAGCCTCAGGGCCTGCTATGGATTGAATTGTGTCCTGTACAGATTCATATGTTAAAATGCTAATCCCAGTGTGACTGTGTTTGAAAATGGGGCCTAGAAGAGGTAAGTAAGGTTAAATAAGGTCATAAGGGTAGGTCCCCGATCCTGAAGACACACCAGAGCATGTGAACACACAGAAAGAAAGGCGACCATCTGCAAGCCAGGAAGGAGCCCTCCCCAGAAACCTAATCTCAGCAGAACCTTACTCTTGGACTTACCAGCCTCCAGAACTATAAGAAAATTAATTTCTGTTATTTAAGTATACATTGGCTGGCTATTCTTAGCCTTTGGCATTTCTACATAAAATTTAAAATCAGTTCGTTACATTTGCAACAACCTCCCCCATCTCCAAACAAAAACCTGATTTGGAACCTTATTGGACCATCATTGAACCCATAGATCAATAGGGGAAGAATTGTTATCTTTTAAATATTAAGTCTTCCAATCCATTAATATGGTATATCTCTTAATTAAGAACTTTAGTTAAAGTTTTATAATTTTCTCTATAAAGTTGTTGCTCATGCACTTTTTTACACTTGATGTTTTGATAAT
>NW_012148964.1:1003961-1005116 GCF_000956105.1 Propithecus coquereli
TTTTTCTACATCTATTGATATTAGTATATGGTTTTTCTCCTCTGATCTGTTAATGTGGTAAACTACGTTAATTAATTTTCTATTTTTATACTAACTCTTTTCCCTGGGATAAACCTAAACTGATCATTCATTCATTTCACAAGTATGCAATTTACCCTCAATTTGCCAAGCACTATTCTAGTACTACAGAAATTACCTTGTAAGAGTATGACAGAGAGAAAGCTATGAAAAGAGGAAATGGTGATCAGAAAAATGGGATGCTTGAAACTGAGAATTTTGGAAATATTCACATTGGAATTGAAAAGGTCTAGTGTATGCTATTGGGAGTGAGTGGCTAAGGTAGGGTAAAGAGTATAATCACTTAAAAGAGGAGGTCAACAAACTGAGAGGGTAAGATCTTTAAAAGATTGTCTATGTGATTATTGAAATCTCTAATAATTAATATAGGAATAGTGTTGGAGAGAATAAGACATAGCCAGGAGCTAAAATTTTAAGGAATGAGGGTGAATGACCAAGTCTCATTAAATGACTACAAAAATAAAAGGTCATGTTGCCTGGTAATCTGAAATTCACAACCAGGGTAAAGGGTTAGAAAGAGAGAAAAAGAATGATCTGTAAGATCTATGAGTCTCCAGGTCCATTTCTGGGAGTAGGAGAAGCATGGAAGGAGAAACGGCCACCACTTGAAAAGGCTGCATGAGGAACAATGTCCTCTGGAGAGAGCCAGCTTTCCACCAAAGCAAGAAAGTGAAGAAATACTCAAACAAAAATGTTAAGGACATAAGGAGATTTGCTAACGATTGAATGTTAGTGCCAGAAGGGCCAATGGAAAGTTTTCAGGTGCTGAGAAAGAGGGAGCGGAGAAGAGAAGTGGAATGTTCAGACATATGGGAAGAGAGGGCCAGAGATGGGAATGACCTGGGAATATGGGAATTTTTTGTGTGGAACTAACAGAGAAAGGGATAACAGGCATAACAAAATTGTTTCTGATGATCTCTAGGTAGACAGCGGTGATGAGGCTGAATTTAGCAGACTAGAGAGCAATGGGGACTGGGCTGCCCTCCTCATTCCTATTTATAAAAACCTTAGAGATTTGGAAACAGGTATTCTTACTCTAAGGCACATAGGGCTCTCTCTTGACCCAACAAATGAAAA
>NW_012148964.1:1013944-1014243 GCF_000956105.1 Propithecus coquereli
TTATATTTGTATATAACCTTTTACCAAAGTTTGAATTTTATCAAATATATCCATCCTGCTTATTCATTCCTGAGCACAATGCAATGTGGATAGCAGCATTATCCTGGAGTATTTGTCATAGCACCATGAATAGGAAAGTGAGATTATCACTTTGTTTATCATGGTTGGCTCAAAATAAAGGCTATGAATACCTATAGGAACTACAAAAAACAAAGGAACTAAACATGAAACTCTCTGTATTTTTAGATATCATATTATGTGTCAATTTCTATGTTCATATCTATGTCAATGAAGAAAAT
>NW_012148964.1:1014293-1015931 GCF_000956105.1 Propithecus coquereli
GGACTTGGTGGGGGGGGGGGCAAGGGCAACATACGTAACCTAAACATCTGTACCCCCATAATATGCTGAAATAAAAAAAAAAAATTCTGATGACCATCATTATCCTATATCAAACAAGTCCTGAGAATCCAGGAGAATCCAGGGAAAATGGGATTCTGGAAATAATCTGAGAGCAATGACGACTTTGCCTATTCTGGAATGGCAGTTCCTTTTCTATTAGTTTAAAAAAGCTAGCTTTGAATTTCAAAACTATAATTAAGATTCTGCCTTGGGGCAATAGAGGGCAAAGAACAAAGGACAAGAAAAGCTCTTTCCTTCTTAATTATTCCTTCATCCTTCCCCAAACCCGCACTTTATTGAGTACATAAATGTATTATGAAAGAGTGAAGGGAGAGGAGGACAAAGTGCCAAATTTTCTTGGAAGAAAAGAGCTACCTCCCCACCCCTACTCTGACTCTCATGGCCCAACAGGTCCAAGCAGATTTTAAAGTCCAAGGAATTTAGAGGTAAAGTCTATGAAGCTGTTCCATCTTTGATTGTTCAATCACTTTATATACTCAACTGGCTACAGTGTGAGGAATTAAGTGATTACCTGAAGCCTGGATTAGTGGACCCCGCCAAAGAAACCAACACCAACATCCTCTGCCCATGGTATCTCCACCCATCTTTTCTGTATTCTGAGTACCCTGCTAGAACAAATGCATCTTATTTTAAATTATATTATTAGTTCTTAATTTATACTAAATAATTTTTAGCTTGTATCATTCTCAGTCACCATTTTCTGTGACTTACAGAGGTGAATTTATGTTATATAAATTCTGTTTAATACAAATAACTTCCTCTTTTATATCTTTCACCCACAATATCCATATTTATAACCAGAGGAGAAATCATTATAAACTATTAAGGTAGCAAAATTTGGGGTGGGATTCCATAAGAAACATTTATTTTCCATTCCTTTTACCACACAATGTTTTCACAATTTATGTATTCCAGAAGTAATATGCAAAATAATGACAGAAAATACCACTCCAATATCAGAATCTATTTTTTTCTATGTCCTAGGTCTATTTATGATTATAATATCCTAATCTGTATTTGTATATAAATTGCCTAAACCCATTCTTATATAATCCACAGTTTACTCATAATATTATTTTGTAGATTAAAAAAGATAATTTATATAAAGCATTTTGTATTTAATAAGCATTTAATAAATGTTAGGTATTATTGATTAATAAGTGTTATTATTCCACTTACATAGACTCGACTGAAATAATGTAAATCATTCTCAAAACACTCCTTGCAGTTCCACAAATCTAAATTATAATGGATGTCTAGCTAATCAAAACAATATACAATGGAGGACACAGGGTGAAGTAACTTTTTTAGAAGCATTTTATTCTACAGTGAGAAAATAATAGAAATATCTTTCATTTATCCAACAAATATGTATAGAGCATCTATTATCAGCCAGGTGCCAAGACATAGTAGTGAACAACACAGACAGGTTCCCTGTTCCCATTGAGCCTGTAACCTATTATGAAAGAAAAATATTAAGTGCATGACTTACAAATCTGACAAATACTAAGAAGGAGAAAATCAAGCAACTAACAAGCTTCTTAACTAGAGGTGATC
>NW_012148964.1:1015981-1018014 GCF_000956105.1 Propithecus coquereli
TAGAAATCTTCCTCTAATTACTATGCTAGCTCCATCTCATGATTTTTTATTTGATTTTTTTATTCAGTTGAAAATACTTTCTATTGTCTTTTTCTTATTTTATTTCTTCTATGATCCATGGATTATTTAGAAGGGTGTCATTTAGTTTCCAAATATTTAGGGATTTCCCAGATATCTTTCTGTTATTTATTTCTAATTTAATTCTATTGTAGCCAGAAAACATATAATACTTTATATGACTTGAATTCTCTTAAATTTACCAAGAGTTATTTTATGGCTTAAAATATGGTGAATTTTGGTAGCTATTCTGTTTTTACTTGAAAAGAATGTATGTCCTGTTGTTGATTAGAGTGTTCTATAAATATCAGTTAGGTCAAGTTGGTTGACAGTGTTGCTCTGGTCTTCTATGTCTTTTCTAATTTTCTATTTCTTCCTATCAATTACTGAATGAGAGTGAAAATATCTCTGACTACAATTGTAAGTTTGTCTATTTTTCTCTGCATTACTATAAGGTTTTTAAATGTATTTTGAAGCTCTCAGTTATGTACAAAACATTCAGGTTTGTTATGTCCTCTTGAAGTATTGATCCCTTATCATCATGAAACACTGTTCTTTATCCTTCCTAACATTCCTTGCTCTGAAATCTACTTTATATGAAATAATATAGACAATCTAGCTTTTTGATTCGTCTTGCCATTGTTTATCTTTTTCATACTTTTCCTCTCAACCTTTTTGTGTCCTTATATTTAAAGTGGGTCTTTTGTAAGCTACACATAATTGAGTTTTGTTTTTTCATCTATTCTATCAACCTCTGCCGTTTAATGATTATTAATGTGGTTGGGTTTAAATCTACCACATTGCTATTTGTTTTCTATTTTTCCTCATCTGTTGTTTTTTTCCTTTTTCCTCTTAATATGTCTTTTTTGAATTAATTAAGTTTTTATGGTTCCATTTTATCTCCTTTGTTGGCTTATTAGCTATAACTTTTTATTTTAGTGGTTGTTTATGGTTTATAGTATACATCTTTAAATTATCACAGTATACTTTCAAATGATAATTTACCACTTCACATATAGTATAATAACATTATAATGGTATACTTCTATCCTTCCTTTCCCTGTCTTTCTGCTATTGTTGACATGCATTTTACTTCTACAGATGTTATAAACCCACAATATGTTGATAGTTTTTTTTTAAACAGTAAATTTTCAATGTATTTAAATATAATGAAAATAAAATATTTTATATGTAGCCACATAGTCACAATTTCTAGTGATCTTCATTCTTCTCTGTAGATCCAAATTTCTATCCAGTATAATTTTTCTTCTGCCAAAGGACTTCTTTTACAAATGTAGATCTGATCATGTTATTCTTTCAGTAAAACACTCCCATAGTTTCCAGTCATACTTAATATAAAATTAAAAATCCTATCCCATGACTAGGATACCTTTATGATTTAATTTCTCCCTTTATTTATACTCTGACTCTGCTCCAATCATATTGGCTGCTTACCAAGCACATGCTCCCCTCAAAGCTTTTGCACTTGCTCTACCCTTTACCTGGACAGCTCTTCCCCCCAATTTTTGCTCATTCTGCCCTCTTATTTTATGGAAATCTCTCCTCCATACATCACCTCATCAGAAAGGACACACACACACACACACACACACACACACACATCTCATTTCTTATGCTTTATCTTGCTTTATTTCTTTTCAGAGAACTTAATGGTCCTTGAAATCATATTATGTTTTTCTTGATTATCTCTTCTCTCTACCATTACAATTAAGCTTCAAGGGAGACAAGAACTTTGTTTTGTTCATCCATTGTCTCCGGTGCCTAGAATAGTGGCTGGCATATAGCACTAGCTCAAAAAGAAATTGCCTTCCGATAACTACCTGAATTAATTCTGATGACCTCAAAAAGTCCCAAAACAATAAATGTTGGCATGGATGCGGAGAGATAGGAACACTCATGCATTGTTGGTGGGATTGCAAACTAGTGCAACCTCTGTGGAAAGCAATATGGAGATA
>NW_012148964.1:1018064-1020370 GCF_000956105.1 Propithecus coquereli
ATTCCCATCACCAGCAAGGTATGCTAACAGCTGGTGTGAATCTTTTCATATCTTTCTCCATAATCACAAAAATATACATATTGATTTACAATCCATAGAAGGTTTGTTGTTATATGTTTTTACAAAAATGGGATTCTATTTTATTACCCCGAAATTTTCTCTTTCTTTAATATTACGGTATAAATATCCCATCAAGTCTATAGATATAAACCTAATTAATTCTTTTGAAGAGTTGTATTCTATTACATGGAATGAATGTATCATAATTTATTAAACTGATCTATTAGGGTGTTCCACACCAGAATTGGAAAGTAAAATTATCTCTTCAAATGGGAGAATAACATACAACAAAAGAGTCCATGGATAAATGTAATATGAAACAATAGGTCCTATTTCCACATTTCAGTATACAATTTCCTAAATATAATTCTGCCTATTATTTAACATTTAAGTAGGACAAGTTATTTTCCCCAGGAAAGAATAAAATTGCGTGTATCCTAGCTTTATTAAAAAACAATTTTAGTTATATTATTGAAGCACGATTGACATACAATAAATTGGCCTAATTAAAGTGACAATTTTTACATGTAAATACACTCAAAACATCACACAAATAAAGAAAATGAACACAATTATCACTCCCAAAAGTTTTGTCATGCCCTTTTGTAATCCCTTCATCTTGCAAGATTTACCCCTAAGTATTTTGTATTTTTGGTGTTATTACAAATGGTAATTTTTAACAACAATTTCTGATTATTCATTCTAGATATTTACAAAGACAGTTGATTGCTATATCAATCAGGTATCCTACAATCTTACTAAGCTTACTTCCTAGTTCTAGTAACTTTTTTACAGATTTCATAGGGTTTTCTATGTGATGAGCATGCCATGTAGTAAAAAAGACAGTTATTTTTCTTCCTTTCCAATCTGGATAACTTATTTGTTTTTCTTGCCTTATTGCCTGGCTAGAATCTCTAGTAGAATATTGAATAAGAGTGGTAAGAGCAAAAATCCTTTCCTTGTAGGGGTAATACAAGCAGTCTTTCACCATAACATATAATGTCAGCTTAGATTTTCCTGAATGCTCTTTACCAATGTGAGAATATAGCCTTCTATTCCTCATTTACTGAACATTTTTATCAGGAATGGATGTTGAGTTCTGTCAAATGCTTTTTCTGCATCTTTTGAGATATCGCATGTTTTCTTTTTCTTTTTAGTCTGTTATGAACTGAATGTCTATATTTCCCCCCCAAAAAAATTGTATGTGTTGAAACCCTAACACCCATTGTGACTGTATTTGGAGGTAGGACCTGCAAGGAGGTGACAAAGGTTAAATGAGATTATAAAGGGTGGGACCCTAGTCCAGTAGGACTGCTGTCGTTATAAGAAAAGGGAGAAACACCAAAGCTCACTCTCTCTCCACCATGTGAGAACATAGTGAGAAGGTGTCCATCTACAAGCCAGAATGAGAGGCATCACCAGAAACTAATCTCTGTTGGAACCTTGATCTTGGACTTCCCAGACTCTAGAACTGTGAGAAATAAATTTGTGTTGTTTAAGCCACCCAGTCTATGGTATTTTGTTATGGCAGCCTGAGCTGATTGATACAGACTATTATACTAAATTGTTTTTATTAATTTTTAATGCTAAGTTGGTTTAAACCTTGCATTCCTGAAATAAACACTACTTAGCCATGATGTATTATCATTTTTACATATTGTTTGATTCAACTGGCTAAAATTTTGCGAAGAATATGTTCATGTATGTTCATGATGGATATTAGCCTATAGTTATCTTCCCTTGTAATATCTTTGTGTGCTTTCAGTATCAGAATACTACTACTCTCACAGAATGAGTTAGAAACTGTGCCTTTCTCTCCAATTTTCTGGAAGAGTTTGTGTAAAATTTGTACTATATCTTTCTTAAATATATGGTGGAATTCATCAGTGAAAACATCTTAGAAAAATCTTGAAACTTTCCTTATGGAAAGTTTTAAACTACAAATTCAGTTTTATAAATGGGTTTGGGACTATTCAGTTTATCTATTTCTTCTTTGGTGAACTGTAGCAATTGTGTCCTTCAAGAAATTTGAACATTTTATATAAATGATCAGTTGCATTGGCATAAAGTTATATCTATAGAATCTGTAGTGATTTTAATTCTCATTCCTGGTGTTTATATCTTCTTTTTATTTTGATCAACCCAACTAGAGGTTTATCAATTTTATTGATCTTAAAAACAGTTTTGTAATTCCATTGATTTTCACTATTGATTTTCTATTTTCTTTTTTTTATTTAATTTTTTAT
>NW_012148964.1:1031190-1034430 GCF_000956105.1 Propithecus coquereli
AAGGTCATCTTAAGCAGTAGTTAAGATTCTGAAGTTTCTGATTATTGAATATAGTTAAAATTATCTTGGGAAACTCCTTAAGTTATTCTAAAAATTCAATATATGTAGTAATATTTTTATATGATACCGACAATGTTGAATTTAAACTGAGCCCCCTGCTCCTGGAAAATAGCAAAGGTTAAATAACTCCCTCATTCTTTTGTGTTCTAGGAAAGGACTTACCATAAAGAATGACCCTTTCCCATATGACTTAGATAAGACTTACAGAAGCACCCCATTTACCTATGATGAGACCAAACATAGACCTTCCAGATTCCCATGCTTTGCCTCATAAATGATAAGTTAAACTGCCTGTCCCCACTGATCAAATACTTATTAACCAAATTTTGGTTAAGCTTTTCTCCTTTCCCAGGGCCTCTGAATTTTGGCTCACCCTCAACCTGAGCAGCACACAACCCCCTCAACCAGCCCCTTGAGAAAATAGGCCAGTCTCAGAAAAGAACAGTCTCTGATCACTGTCATATCATGCTACTTTCATCCCATTTCCCCTCACCTAGTTCTTTCTAGACTGATTGGCTCCTCTCTGTAAAAGAAAAAACAATCCTTTTTTGCCAAATTCATGAGATGCTTGCCCTTTCCTCACCTTGCAATAGTCCTTTCAGATAAAGTCTCTCTTTACTATGTCCAGATTTATTTTTTATTTGACACTATGCACTGGAAACCAAAACAATATCTCTCAATAAGTACAACAAAATCAAGTTTACTCCAGTACTTGAAGAGTTTAATGTTTTCTCAGTTGTTCGACAGATAAAATATTTATTTGTTAATATGGTACCAAAAATATGTGTCTTCAAAGACTGTAATCACAGAGAAAAATGCTCCCATCATGAGAACCCTGAGAGTAACTAAGATTGAAGTAACAGCAAAGGCCTGTCCTCCAGCCCAAGGCCATGCCAAAATATGTGGCTCCCTGAGTGGAGTGAAAACATCATCATGTTTTGTTCTTCATTTTCTTTCATTCCTTCTCTCTCTCTCTCTTTTTTTTTTGTCCTGGATACATACAGTTGAATTCAGTTAAGTGAAATACAAGTATAATGTGTCTTCTCCATACTCTAAAACACTACAATAAGAAGGGAGACAAAAGAAAGAAAAATATAATAAAATATCATCTATCAGAATCCTTAGAGGATGTGTCATCCTGAAATGTTGAAGATTTGCTCACTTAAATCTCTATAGAAATCTTTCTAAACTGCATTGTATATTTCACTTTCTTAAAGAAAGTACTCTAAATATAACTTAACCTGTTCTTAGGTGATATACAGTCACTGTTATTTTAAAATTAAAGTCCACTCTAGTGTACAGCAACGATGACTGCATGACCTACTGTGTGCATAGGACCGCATATTGCTGAGCTTTGAAAGTTCTCTCTCTCTTTTTTTATGGTTACTTTCTCCTTTCTATTGCAATAGGTTCAAGTGTTTTTTCACTTCTGTCATTGTCTCTGCCTGTGACAACAGTTCTCCTTCCAAATGCTGCTTTTCATATGCTTTAGATTGGAGGGGAGGGGAGAACTGACATTTCCATACTTCCAGGATTTGTTTGAGTCCCAGAGAGAGGGCTCCAAAGATTTTTCTACATGAGAGACTATTTACCCATGAATAAACTGCATGAGCTTTTGCATTTTGATATTGTTGTTCCCATCTTGGCTGTGCAGAGCTCTCTTTATTTCCCGACTTCTAGCTATACTCCAAATGTTGAAAAAGTAAAATATAAAGAAAAGAACATCTTGGAAGAGCACGATGATAGTAATGAGGATGATGACTATTTTTTGGAGAATTTGAAGGGGCAGGCTGACAAATTACGTGAAAAGGTTTGATTGGAAAAATCAATTCCCTCTCAGGCAATGCAATTTCCAGATTAGTATGTTTTTAACAGATAGCTGAATCTGGAAGTGTAATTTAGTCAAAAAGAGCACTGGACTTGGGGCAGAGTCCTTGATTTAAAGTAAAGATCCATCATGTATTTGTTGTACGACCTTGAATAAGCCATTGATTTATCTACACTAATTTTTAGTTTCTCAACTACCAAATGGAAATAAGAATATTTGCCCTGCCTATATAATAGTGTTGCTGTCAAGATCAAAGAAAGTAATATATTTTAGAAGTGGCTTGTAAAATGTAAAAGTAGTAAAAGTGAAAGAACTGTCTAAACACCATCTGTCATGAACAAAGAATCTACAATTTTTCTCTTTTGTAAATAAAAATTGCATATATTTAAGGTGTACAACATGATGTTTTGAGAGATATATATATAAATATATATAAAAAATAGTGAAATGATTACCATGGTCAAGTAAATTAACATATCTATCTCACATAATTACCTTTTTTGTGTGTCTACTTACAAGCACTTGAGATCTCCTCTCTCAGCAAATGTCCAGTATGCAATACAGTATTACTAACTATAGTCGTCATGTTGTAAATTAAATCTCTAGACTTATTTATTTTACATAACTATAACTTTCTACTCTTTGACCTACATCTCCTCATTTGCCCTACCTCTCCAGCCCTGGTAACCACCATTCTACTCTCCATTTCTATGTATTTGACCTTTTTAGATCTCACATATAAGTGTGATCATGCAGTATTTTTCTGTCTCTTGCTTATTTAACTTACCATAGCAACCTGTCCTCCGGATTCATCCATGTGGTATCATGTGTCCAGATCCCCTTTTTTAAAGACTGAATAATATTTCATTGTATATACATTAATAAATCACAATTTCTCTTTCTATTCATTCATTGACAGACTTAGGTTATTTCCATATCTTGGCTATTAGGAATAATGCTGCAATGAATATGAGAGTGCAAATATTTCTTCAAGGTACCGATTTCATTTCCTTTGCATATATATCCAGAAGAGGGATTGCGGAATCATATGGTAATTCTACTTTAAATTTGTTGAGGAACCTCCATACTGTTTTCCATAAAGGCTGTACCAATATACATTCCCACCAATAGTGTATAAGGAATCCCTTTTCTCCACTCCCTCACCAACACTCGCTGTCTCTTGTCTTTTTAACCATAGCAATCCTGACAGGTGTGAGGTGATATCTCATTGTGGTTTTGATTTGCATTGCACTAATGATTGGTGACATTGAGCATTTTTTCATTTATCTGCTGGCCATTTGTTTGTCTTCTTTAGAGAAATGTCTATTCAAGTCCTTAACCCATTTTTAAAT
>NW_012148964.1:1035419-1049612 GCF_000956105.1 Propithecus coquereli
TGTGCCCATCACCCGAATAGTGTTCGTTGTACCTATTAGGTAAGTTTTTACCCGTCCCCTTTTCCCCCCTTCTTGATTTCCAATGACTTTTACTTCTCTCTATGCCTATGTGTACCCATCAATTAGTTCCAAATTATTAGAGAGTACACGTGGTGTTTGTTTTTCCATTCCTGAGATACTTCAGTTAGGATAAAGGTCTCCAGTTCCATCCAAATTGCTGCAAAAGACATTAATTCATTCCTTTTTGTGCCTGAGTAATACTCCATGGTATATCTATACCACATTTTGTTAATCAGTACAGAATCATAGTAAAATGATTAGTTAAATTCAGATTCAAATTTGAAGGCTGAGGATCTGATAATGTAGATGAAACTCACCTTGGGGCAGTTTGCTACTCACCTGATAGCTTGTTACAAGTGCAAAATCCCCAGCCTCTCCCGACCTACAGAATTAGAATCCACATTTTTACTAGATAGATACCAGAGTGATCCGAATGCACGTTAAAGTTTGAGAAGCACTTTCATAGCCTAAAGCAGCAATTCTCAAATTTAGAAAGGCAAATTCTCAAACCCCATCCCAGACTTACTGAATCAGAAACTGGATCAGGGAGAGGAGCAGCATTCTTGGTCTCTGTTTTAACAAGCTCTCCAGGTGATTCTGACGCATAGATAAGTTTGAGAACCACTGGCCTAGAGGATTTATTAAATATACACATTTCTAGGCCGTGTCTGTGGCAATTGTGTTTTAATAGATCTGGGTCAGGGCTTTGAAGTTTGTGTATCTGTGTTTAAACCTCCATTCCGGGTGTATCTTATGTTCAAACAATTTGGGAAACAACTGCTATGGCTGTGGAGTCTCACCTTTCGGGCCCTTTCACTTTGCTTTCAATTAACCCGCCTTCCATTTGATAATTCAGTAAGTCTCCATTGAGCATTTCTATGAGTCAGGTACTACGTTAAACACCATGTGAAGTCCCATTCCCAAAGGGTGTATATCCTAGGAATGAGGCTTAGATATTAGCAACTCTGTAGCCTTGTGAAGTTTGCTTCTTTCCACCAAGATTTATCTCTCAAGTGGATCTTTTAGCAACATTTCATCAGAACATTCTATTCTGCAAGAGGCCAAAACCTTGCCCTCGGGACATATGAACCAATTCAATTTGTTATTCAAAGAGAAAACACTTTTGTTTTCTTTCAACTGGCTACAACTGTAGCACATGCTAACTCAATAAGTAATACAATAAAAATTAAACATAGCATTCTAATCTTTTCCCAAACAGTATGGACTGGGTTAATGTTCATTGATTCATCATTCATTCATTTTTCACTTATATCATCCCTCACATGGTTATTGGTCATCTACTTCAAAACTGAGTGATAGGCACTTGGGAAATGTTTGTCCATACTTTAAAATTTGAAATACTTGGGCATGAACAGTGTGATGTTAATAGATGTTGAGGTTGTACCTTAGTGTGGTATTTTGGTTTGTGGTTTTCGTGGTTTTTTTTAATTTGTTTTTTTGTCCTGAACAGAAACTTCCTGTCCCTGAACTTCATGAGTGGTCAACTAACACATATACTACTCCAGAAGGCCACATTTTAGAACCAGCTAGTACAAGGGCTTCAGCCATCCTTATACATATCAAGCAGAGGTCTTTGAAAATTAGCATGATGAATATGAGAAAATCATTTTCTTTGGTAAAATTAGTGGCTTGTTAATTAGCATAGTGGATATTAGAGACGGACATTCATTAGTAAAATTAGTAGTATTCAGAATATGTGGTTTGAGTAGGGCATTTTGGAGCTCCCTGCTCTACCCCACCACCACGTTTCCATGAACAAGGCATGAGAATCTAATGAACAACTCACCTTCATCCTTCGTCTTTCACACTTTGGGATGACACTGAAGGCTCCATCTCTTGTCTTGAGTTTAATCATTGGTTCAGACAATTCTGCAGGTGATGTTAACTATAAAGATAACTGAATCCTGAGTCTAAATTGATGTTGCATCTGCTTTTAGTGAAACTTTCTTCTAAAATGTAATTGGAACATAAATGGACTAAAAACTGGGATTTTGTGGAGTTTACATGAATAGATAATACATAAGCTTTGCCTTTTTATTAATCTATATTTCTTTCATAAATGACTATTTCAGTGGCAGAATTTAGTCTAAGACTTGCTTAGCTTAAGATTGGTGTGTTCATCATTGCCTTGAGGAGAGCTTGTTGGGAAGCACCTGATCTTCACCCACCTTTAACTAGTAGCAGCTGTTATCTATAAGACAGAAACTAATTGTTGTGCTTGTTCAGGTTGGTTAGGCCAGTTCTTACCAAGAAACATTAGTGAGCAAAACTAAATAATGATCCTTGTCCTCACAGAACTACTCTCTGAGACGTAGACAGAAGTTAATCACATATCACCTAAATAAAATGTAAAGCGCAACCACAACAAGCACTCTAAGGAAGAGTTACGTGGCACTCTGAGAGCACATCATAGGGATTCTAACCTTGTCAGAGTTTGGGGAAGTCAATTGCCATGGACTGAATTGTGCCCCCCCCCCATTCATATCTTAAAGTCCTAACCTCCAATGTGGCTGCATTTGGAGTAAGGTATTTAGGAGATAATTAAGGTTAAATGAGGTCAAAAGGGTGGGGTTCTAATCCTGTAGGATTGGTAGCTTTATAAGAAAGGGAGAGGTCTCTCTCTCTCTCTCTCTCTTTTTCTCTCCTCTCCCTCTCCCACCCTCTCTCTTTCTCTTTATTTCTCTCTCTCCCTCTTTCTCTCCCTGAGCACACACGAACAAAGATCATTTGAGGACACAATGAGAAGTCGAACATCTGTAAGCCAGGAAGAGATCCCACACCAAGAACCAAATCTGCCAGCATCTTGATCCTGGACTTCCCAACCTGCAAAACTGTGAGAAATAAATTTCTGTTGTCTAAGCCACTGTTTGTGGTATTTTGTTATAGCAACCCGGGCAGAATAAAACAGCCATCACAAGTAAAGGATATGTGATGGAAGATGTCAAGAATGGATAGGAGTTAACTATGTGAAGGGAGTAGGGGAATAAGAGAGTTCCAGAAGGAGGAAAGAGCATGCAGAGGCCTGGAGATAGGAAGCAGCAAGGCAATTTCTCAGGGGGCTGAAAAAAATGGATGTAGCAGACTAGTGTGTAACATGATCAGATCTCACATTTAGAACAGCACGGATTGGGGAAGGAAAAAAGTACAGGTTAACCAAATAAGTTGTTGTACTGAAGGTGAAATATCAGGTTGGCTCGGACTAGGATGTTGGTGTTCATGGTGGTAGGGCTGGAGAGAAGTGGATAGATTCAAAGGGTATTTGAGAGGAAAAAAATCAATAAAATTTAGTGACAGGTTAGATGTGATTTTGAGCAAAAGGGAGTGTCGAGGGTGTACCCTGGGCTTCTGGCATCTCCAACTTGTTCATTGAGACAGGAGAAATTGGAAGACGATCAGCATTAGGGAGGAAAGAGCATTAGCTGTTTTTAAATTCTGTCTCCATTAGGATGTAAGTAACATATGCAAGTGATATAAATGAACTCTGATTATCTAAAAGCAAGAAATTGGAGGAGAAATACCATTGAGACCTCACCAGATCAAAGGATGCTGAAGCACAAGGCCTGGAAACCTAATGCAAACCAAAGCAGGTCCAGAAATCTAGGAAGCAGGAGGCATAAGAAGTGTCTTTTGACAAGAATCATCTGGCCAAAACACCTCTGACACCGCAAGAAACATGCCACTGAACTACCAAAGGTGAATCCTAATCCTATCTTCATTTATGTGCTCCTTATTTAAATTTACAATCCCTGGCAGCAGTGTCTGATTGACTAGGTAGCACACCCAAGCCTTGGCTTCCAAGAGCAGGGAGAGAGAGGTCATGACACCTTCAGTGTCAGTAGTAGGTGGTGGGGCACTTGCTCTTACTCAGACTCTGTTCACTGGGGAATGCCCCCAAATAGGAATACAGTTAAATGTTAGACAGACGTAAAATGACAAATGTACACCACGGTACACACATTTGGAAGACAAATATTTATCCATATCCTTCTTCCCAAAATTACACTTTCCAAAAGATTGTGCCTCCTGACATAATGTAGGTACTACTTGTACAGGTTGAGCATCCCTAATCTAAAAATCTGAAATCCAAAATGTGTTGAACTCCAACATGATGCGACAAGTGGAAAATTCCACACCTGACCTCATGTGACTGGTTGCAGTCAAAACACATACACTTTACTTTAAAATACTGTATAAATTACCCTCAAGATACGACTATAAGGTCTATATGAATCATAAATAAATCTCATGTTTAGGCTAGGATCCCATCCCCAAGATATCTCATTATGTGTATGCAAATATCCAGAATCCAAAATCTGAAACATTTCTCATCCCAAGCATTTTGGATAAGGGATATTCAACCTGTACCACAAAAATACATTCCTTTTCCAAATGAAGGTAATCCCAAATCTCATCAGTTACTCTGTGCAGTCGCAAATCTACAGTTTTCAGGTAATGTCCCTTCTTCCTCTACTTTCATTGTGATATATATTCTGTAGCATAAGGGATAAATTTTAGAATTAACCACCACTAATAAGCCATATATATTATACTCTACTATAGAGTATAGAGAAAAGAACTCTGTTCACCTGTAATTTTTGAATAGAGAAATCAAATATGACCTTAATGGACCATTCCATTTCAGCCCCAAGGATTCCATGATCAATTAGTCACTGTTAAAGATTCCTGCAGTCAGACCGTTTCATACCCTGCTGCCATTATGGTAACCAGGCCCTCCATTCATTCCTCCCACGACAAATGACCCATCTGGCTTCTGCCACCTTAGGACTCTATTTCTACTGAAATCAGGAAATCCATTTCTATTTCAGCTTCTCTCACAGCCTCCAGAGAACAACCAGCACACTCCTTTTGAAATATTCCAGATCTTTGATTACAATGTGTATCTCAAAAGCCCTAGTGAATGGAATGTTTTCTGGTCCTACTTGAGAGATACATTTACTGGATGGATGGGTGGCAGGACAAATCCAGGATTCCAATCTCCCACTTATTTTAATTATTTTCTCTACATTATTCTAAGACATTTCTGCATCACAAGTTCATTTGTAAGTCCAAGTTATTGTTAACCAGTCCAGCTTTTCACCATCACATGGCATCAGGAATCTCTGTTAAGTGAACTTGTATGGAAAAGTTCAGCCTAATCCAAAATGATATTTCTCCATCTTGGTCATATGCCCTAAAATTCTATCCTTATGTATGTTCCCCAAATTACTGCTGATGTATGTTGGTAAAGTCCCACAATCTTCTGATGTCTAAACCTTCTCCTCCCAGGTTTCACTTATAATTGGTGCCCTGAGGCTTTCTGGGCTTCCAACTCTGGATACAAGTCTGAAAATCATTCTAGCAGCATAACTACCTCATTTTAGGGAATAGGAGCCACATGTTGATTCCATGAGCCCATGTATTCTTCTAATGGATTTTTTTTTTTCTGAAGGAGACCAGAATTGCTTTTTGTTATTTGCAATCAAAAATATCTTAACTGAAAGAATTTGGAACCAGAAAGTAGGATGTTACAGAAAGCCACAAAAGCCTTCTTAATATTTTGGGAAGATAATGTAAAAGTTCATGGCATACAGTGACAAAAAGGTAATTAAATTATCATCTTTGGTCATGTGGGCTCAAGTGCCCAATAGGGATAAAGCTCTCCAAGACAACGTTGCCAACATCAGTGAAGAATTTGAACAATTCAGTGACCGTGGATAGCAATTAGTATTTTTAATGGCATTAGAAACCATAAAAAAAGATATTATTAAATTCAAATATCTAAATTTTGGGTTCATAGTATGGATTAAAACCTAGGAACTTCTAGTTACCGGGTAACAGAACCTTTCATTTCTTGCAAAACCAAAACCAGACTTTCACCATTCCCAACATTAATCCATCTTTTGGTTGCCACATTTCAATGTCAGTCTATCTAGTTCTCTCATGAAAATATGAGTTGATTGTGAAAGAGTGATCCCCAAAGAATTTGGATGACAGCATAGGGCAAGCACTCTCCCAAATAAACACCTTAATCCTCAGAACAATCCCTACTTTTCTGACTGAATAGGCTTGGAAAATAGACATGAATTGAGGTCATTTTGGAGAACCTAGATTGACACAGAACACCTTTCAAGAGGAACAGCCTGACCAGAACACCAAAACCACTGCCGCAGAGTACATTGTTGCCATCTAGGCTTGGAATGACTGCTGGATACCTCTTTGCCTTTGAATCAGTTACTTGAGAGGCAAAGAAGCAATTAGAAAAGCCTTGATCATGTGGCTGCCTTGGCATTAGGGAGAAAAGAGGACTGGGTTCTTCTAGAGTTAATGGAAGATTGGGACTTCCCTCTTACCAAGACTGAGGAATCTCCCCCAAATTGGAAGGCGATGTTGGAAGGAGGAGGGTTAAAGAAAAGAGAGAAATGTGATAGACCGAGGTATCCTGAGACATACAAATAGAAAAGTAGGTAACTGGATATACAGACCTGAAACTCCAAGAGGTCTAGACCAGAAATATTAATTTGAAAATATCTTGCATATATGTACTAAACAAGCAATGGATCTGAATGACATTAGTTAGCAAGAGAGTGAAAGTTGGGAAGATGTGAAGTTCCAGGACTGAGCCTTAAAAAAATGCCTACCTTTAAAGGCCAGGAAGAGAATGAATCCACAAAAACCAAATGAATTGACCAGAGATACTGAAAACCAAGAGATTGTATGTCACAGAAATCAAAGGAAGACTGTTTCAAAAAGCAGGGAGCGATAAACATTGCTGAATGCTGCTGAGAGGTGAAGTCAAAGGAAGATTAAAAATTATCTCAGGAATTTATGACATGAAGGGCATTGGTGACTTACATTATTGCTATTTTAATGGAGTGACAGGGCCAGAAGCCAGATTGGAGTAGGTTGAGCAGTGAGTGAGAGGTGAGGAATTGTAGACAGCTGGTACCATTAACAACTATTTGGAGAAATGTGGCTGCAAAGAGGAGGACAGGGCAGTACCTGGAAGAAGAGGAGGTTGTTTTGTTTTTTTTAAGAAACTTTATTGTTTTTAAAATCAAAAGGAAGAACATAGAAGGCAAGATTGGATACACATAAGATAAAATGAATAGTATTAATAAATAGTATAATGTTATGGAGAAAATGAGAGGCTTTGAATTCCAAGCATGGGTGGTAGGGTTAGCCTCAGCCAGAAGGGGATAGCCTCTCTATAGTCCCAAGATGTGAGGCTGAGTATAGAAATATATAAATGTTTTGTGTTTGAAATATCATGGAAAAGATGAGGGAGATCCCAACAGTTAGCTGCTATTTTCTCTATAAAGGAAAGAAGGAATCTGCTGGGCACAAAGGTGCTAGAGTAGGGTTTCTCAACCTCGGCAGATTGACATTTTGGACAGCATATTGACATTCTATACTATGGGGACGGTCCTGTGCATTACAGGATGTTGAGCAGCATCCCTGGCCTTTACCTACTAGATGTCAGTGATATTGTTGCCCACCACCAACTGTGACAACCAAAACTGTCCTCTGACATTGCCAAATGTCCCCCAGGGGTGGGAGGCATAATTACCCTCTCACCCCCATGGGAGAACCACTGGGCTAGAGAGAGCAGAAGAGAATGGAGAAGGTCTGAAGCTGTTGCGAAGAGTGGGAAAGTATTAATAAATAAACCACATAGACACAGGAGGCTTGCCAGACAGTGTTAGGGCCATCTGAGGTTGGATTTCAATCCTGATGGAACCAATCTGTCATACTGTACTTTTTCTACTAAGGCCTGGGCTGCTGGGGTAGACACTGAAAAAGTTGATGCTTGTGTTGCCTAGGGATGGAGGTTTTGCCAGGGAAATATGACAAAAAGATGAAGGGGAAAAGGGTTTAAGGTAATAGCAAAACATTTATTTATGAACCACATAATCTAAGCAGGTTGGGGAGAAGGAGAGAGAGTTAAAAAAAAAAAAAAGATCTCTTTCTAAAGAATGTTGAGATAACTTTAGGAGTTAGAAATGGAGTTTTGGCCAAAACATCTTTGAGATACACAGATATACATATACAAAATAATTTATTTCAAAAACAGTTTATATCAATCATCCTTTCTTCATGTACTAAATGAAGAAAATGAAGGTAAATAGAAAATAATATGGTTCCATTTACTTTGTATCCTAATTTCAACTCATTGTTTCTATAGTGCTTGGTTTCTTAATAACTACTACCGAAAACTGCTATAAACAATTTTATCTTTGCATTTCAAATTTCCAAGTCCCTTATTTGCTGTAGGTAATATATCAACAGTGAGGCACTTATGAAAAGACAAAGGACTGTTTTTACATAAAGATTGGTCAACTAAAATGTCCTGTAAATTCTGGCAGTGCTCAGAATTAAATCTTTATCTTTTGGAAAGAATTGTAACACCGAAGGGAGAAATTAACAACAAACCTATTTTCAGAGAAGGAAATAACTAATGAGGCAGTTTCTTCTAACTGGATATAGCATGTGAAGGGCAAGACACAACAAAACAAAACAAAACACCAAACATTTTTAATTGAACTAAAAACTTCCAAACCTATGGGAAAGCAAACCGCAACAATAATTGAAGAGTAGCTACATCTTTTAATCAACCAGACAAGGTTCGTATAATTTGAACCTACTAGGGAAAGCAGAAAAGGCACGTAGACAGCTGATGCTAAGAGAATTCCCCCCGGAGTAGTTCAGATTATTCCCTCTGCATGCCACAGTTCTATAGTTTGAAAAAGAAATTGTAACTGAATGTTTAGCTGTTTTACATTTTTGTGTTTAAATATGTTTGTTTTTATGTATGTGTTTTTAATGACAACGAAGATATGAAAATATATTAAATGTGACAATATCTATGAGGTGAGAATAACTGATTTCCTTTTTTTCATAATGTTTGTTTCCTCAAATTTTTATAAAAATGTATGTCTGTACTCAAAAACAAAAGAGTTAGCACATTTTAATGATTTGGCATCAAGTAAAAGTAAAGAAATAGGTGGTTAGAATATACAGAAAATTGTGCTGATTAAAAAGAGGAAATAAGTGATAAAACTTCTTTCATTTGCTACTAGTTAGCATTTTTTTAAAAAATGAGAACACTTAGAGTTTTAGCAAGAACATTACACATCCCATCTGCCTTCAAGGTCAGACAGGAAAGAGAGATATTATTCACTATGAATAATTTTTTAAAGGAAAGGGGAAGAGAAAGATCCAGAAACAATGTTTATTTGAACATACTGAAAGATAGCACAACTATGCTGCTTCATAAGACATGTACAAACTTATTATTATTGTAGAACTATTAAGGTTTTTTTCTTTTTGCTGGTTCATATGTTCTAAATTTTGTTTAATACATTTGTATTATATTTGTGATAGGATATAAAACAATAAAAAGTAAAAGGTAAAAATTGATTTAGAAAAAATATAAGTTTAATGTGGGTATGAATACTATATGAAAGCTGAAAAATTTCTCAGGATATCCTAGCATTATCATTTATTGAAGGCGTGCATGATAATGGTTTCTATTTTGTAGGATTAACTGAATATAGGAGGGTCAGATATAGGTTCTGCTATAGATTTGATATGTTCTATTATTCACAATTTCTTTAGAAAATAGAAAAATAGTCAAGTCTTCAAAATATTTTAACTTTTGAGTTAAGTACATTGGAAGGAGAGAGAGAGAAGTTTTACCCTTTGGTCTTCTCAATTATAATTGTATTGAAATTTTGATCCTAGGTCTTCCAAGTGCTTAATAACAAAAACAATAATAAATATTAATTAATATTAAATAATGTTATTTATCTTGAAAATTAATAATTATTAATAGTTATTCCAATACATTATAGTTGCAGAGCCTTCTCCAGTACACATATGATACCTATTTTGATCTTCATAACAAACTTTTCAATCAGAGGAGTCCCCATTATTTTACAGAAGAAATTGAGGCTGAGTGTTTAATCCACAGAAATCACAGCTAGTTTTAAAAATAGGTCTTCTGATTCCTAATCCAGCTCTCTTGCCTTTGCATCATTTTGCTTAAGTTTAAAAGCTGCTCACTACAAAAAAGGTAAGTCCTCCTGGAAAATCTTGGTCAGTATGGTTCTGTGAGGTACATTTATTAGTAATTTTCCACACATCAAAAATATGAATGATATTACTTGTCTATGCTTTACTTAATAGGAATGAGTGTACACCATAGAAGTGATTCATAACTTAAAAACATTTCCTTCATTTCACAACTCAACAAAAATATGTATTTCTCAAGGTAAGAAATTGTAGCATTTCTTCTGTGTTACTGAAAATGTTTCTTGACTTTCTACTTTCTACTTTTTGGACTTTAATATTTAATAATGGTATTTTAGTATGATGTCAACTTCATCTTGTTATTTTTACATCTTTTTTCATTAGAGATATTCCATGGTTCTTGAGAAAGATTCATATAAACCAGTTCTACAAGGAAAAGATTTTTTGTAATAGCTTTATTGAAATATAATTTATATACCATTTAAAATCACCTATTTAAAGGGTACAATTCAATAGCTTTTTAGCATATTAATAGAATCATGCAACCATCATCACAATCAATTTTAGGACATTTTCATCACCCCAAAAAGAAACTTTGTATCATTTAGTGGTAACTCTCCATCCTCCATCCCTCCAGCCACTACCCTACTTTTTGTCCCTATAGATTTATCTATCACACAGAATCATATGTTATGTGGTCTGTTGTGATTGACATTTTTAACTTAGCATAGTATTTTCAAGGTTTACCCATGTTGTAGTATGTGTCAGTACTTCATTTCTTTTTATTGCTGAATAACATTCCTTGTATAGATATACCACACTTGTTTATCCATTCATCAGTTGATGGACATTTATCTTGTTTCCACCATTTCATTGTTATGAATAGTGTTGCCATGAACATTCATGTACAGATTTTTTATGCACATATATTTTTGCTTATCTTGGATATACATACATATACACTCCTGGGAGTGAAATTGCTGGATCACATGGTAACTCTAAATTTATCATTTTTAGGAACTGTCACACTGTTTTCCAAAGAAGCTACCCCATTTTACATTCCTACCAGCAGTGTATATGAGTGAAAAACACTCTTTTTAAGGTGAAGAAAATGATGACACTACATACACTTAATAAAATGTACTTAATGGCACATTATATAATATAGCTCATTAGTAATTGAAAAGTTTCATGAATTTAAATTTCCTAACTTTCCTCTTATAGTAATTTATTCTAGCCCATGAATACCTATGAAATAAAAGAAATTAGCTCTGGGATTACTTAAGTAAACTAAATTCTTTATACTGCCTACTTACCTTTAAGGATATTGACATTAATTTCTTGGTGAAGATATATGTGAATTTTAATAAGAATGTCAAATTGATGGTACTTTTAGGCACTTTTCACTTCTTGTTGGTTACTATTGAAGATATGATAGTATCTTAATGGAATGTATTACAAAAATTTAATATTTGGGGAAAACTGGAGAACCTAATGATCTCAGTGAATGTTCAAAAACTGTTTATAATCTAAGAGCCAGACTAATTATCTCAAACTCATCACATTTTAAGCCCAGTAATTTATAGAAACCATATATGACACCCTGCCAGTTCCAGCCAATTAAGTCTAATAAAGATATGGGTCACTGGTTTGGAATTCTTCCTTTCTCTTTTTCTATGGCAATTTCAGTGTGTCTCTCCCTCATTCCCATAATCCAGATCAGTATTAATTATAACAAATGAATAGACTACAAATCAAGCATTCAGTAGATGCTTGTTCAGGTACTATCTGTAACACAGAACTGCGTTTACCTTATCCCATAAATGAATCTACATATTCCAAGAGAATGCTCCAAATGACCTTGAAAGGTAAGTTCAGTGGACACAGAACCACAGGTGAGTTCCTATCCACTTGTAGAGACCCAAAGCCAAGACAAAATTCTACCCTCAAGGACCATGTAGTGCAAACAGTATTTTTATTTTGCAGTTAGGTTAGGAAACCAAGTGCTGTCCTGTCATAGTTGTAGATAATTTCTCCAAAATAGGAATAAGCACATGTGATTTCATTTCACTTTATTTCATGAAAAAATTCAATTGGGCAGAATAATGTACCACAATTTTTTTCTCTTTCTGAGTTGTTTTGTTTTTCTGGAAAAGCATATGATCTTTTATGGGACAGAAAATGAAGAGAAAGATTTTTTTTAAAAAAAGAAAAAGCCATTTCTTTTTAAAAATATATCTAATGTATTGAAAACTAAGAAAGCAAACATTTTGCATGTTTCTTTGGCCATGGAAAGAAACTTTTCCTTTGTTTCAGTCAGTTGAAATAGTGTATTTTCCTCAAGTCATAAAATTCAAATATTTAATATACAAGGACCCCTAATGATCGTCAGCATTCTTGGTCCAGCCTTTCTGCCCTAAGCCCTTAGTTTTCTAATTCTTTAAGCCCTGACCCATAGTGTCAATCTCCTCACTTTGGGACTTTGCCATCACTCACATTTTCTCAAGACTTTAGGAACTATTAATATAAAGAATACTATTCAGCCTTAAAAAAGAAGGAATTTCTGTCACTTGTAACAACATGGATAGAACTGAAGAACATTATGCTATGTGAAATAAGTCAGGCACAGAAAGACAAAATACCACATGTTCTCCCTTACATGTGGAATCTAAATCAATTGAAATCAGAGGCAGAGAGTATAATCACCATTCTACATTACAGAGGCTAGAGGTGGAGGGAATGGGGAGAAGATGATGGGCAGAGGGTACAAAATCTCAGACATGAAGAATTTTTTTTTAACTCTGTTGCACAACTTGGTGAATATAGTTGATAATAGAGTATTGTACATTTTAAAATTGCTAACAGAGTAAATTTCAAATGTTTTCACCACAAAAAATGTTAAGTATTTGAGGTGATGGTTACGTTAACTAGCTTGATTTAATTATTCCACATTGTATTCATAAATCATAACATCACTTTGAACCCCATAAATTTATCCACTTATAAATTGTCAATTTACCAAAAAAAATGGTTAGTTAGTAAACCTTTTGATACTATTTATATAAAAAATGAAGAAACATATTGGGATCCTCCACCTACAAAACTTGAAGCTGTTCCTCCCAACCACCCTTTCTTCTCCAGTGAATATTATCCAAACGGAGGACAGAAGTTGAACAATGACAACCATATGAAAAGCCGACCATCCAAAATTTCTTCCCTGCCATGCTTTTCTGGGTCCTATAACAATCCTATAGATGCTGTTCTGTCTCCTCTTCCAACATTAATTTCTTTTTTAGGGGAGGGGAGAAATTGAATTAAATTTCTTGAATCCCTACTGTGCCAGACATATTACACATATCATTAACCTAAGAGCCACAGCAACGTTGCAGATGAAGAAGGAGAGACACAGAAGATAGGTGACTTATCATTTATGGTCACACAGAACACATGCATGTTCTATATGTAAATTTCTAGGACTCTATTCAAACCCTTGCCCAGTTACCTCCGGAAAATCTCTCCCTATGCTTATCTCTTTTAGTCCCTTTGTTAATCAAAACAAAAATATCATATGTTTGTTCTAGTACTAGTACTAGTGATATTCTTCATACCAAAAGAAAGCTACATGTGGTGAAGGAAAACTATACCTAAGAACTTTCAAACACCTTTCTGACCTTGAAAGTTGGTTAATATTTCTGAAACTATCATTATATCCCCTCTTCCAAATAAATCTGTTTGTCCTGAGGCTCCAACATTCATGATAAATAAAACACTTTCTGATTTAATGCTACTTTGACTACTAGTATTGCAACAGTATTTCTTCCAACATTTTATTCTTCCCTAGGGTCTTTTCGGTCTTCGTAGTGCAGGCTAGCAACCCAAAGCACCATGTACAACTTTGTTTCTATGGAGAAAAATGCTCTGAAAGTTCCAAAGAGCAAATTCACAAATACTTGTGGGACACAATGGTTTTAAGTTGGGGACAGCTAATACTTATGAAATGAGTGTTCAAAACAAAAACAGATTTTTCAACAGAAGCCTACATGAACAGAGGGGGCATGTAGATTCAGCCCTTGCCATTCTCTT
>NW_012148964.1:1051251-1066089 GCF_000956105.1 Propithecus coquereli
TTCTGTGGCTATAAGAAAAAAATCCATTTTTAAAATATAATTTTTAAAATTATAAATCATTCCACCCAAAAAAAGACGATCATAAAGAGACCACATTCGGGGTAATTAACCCCAATTTCTATCTATCTGCCATCTATCTATGCATGAGGTAACTCAATTTTAAGGATGTTGTTAGAAAACAAACAACATTATTTCACAGTGATGCAAACTTTCCAGCCTATTCAACAACCTCCAAATGTAGTCTGAAACAAAAATCATCTTTCCATCCTTATTTTTTTTTTCAGCCCTTCTAAACTTTATTACCCTGCTTGGATATGCTGCACTCTTCTGGGCATAGAATTTCATAGCAGGTACCAAAATAACCAAGCCATAAAATCGGCTTTATCCAACAATAATTTCCTATTACAATAAACTTTGAGCATATGATTGACTCATTTTACACAAAACAAATATACAAAAAAGGTTAAAATCAATAATTAAATGAAAACTGTAATAAAGATTCCTGATTTAGTTTTCTATTTTCCCATGCAGTTTAACAGCTCAAAACAGCTGTATTGTGGGCACCTTCCTGAAAGGTGCCAGCTGTTTCCTTTAAGAAACAAGTTAGAAACAGAACTAAAATCACGTTTCCAAAGAAGGGTGAGGGAAAATAAGGCTGCTACAAATCAGCTTTTAAAAATGGGCAGTCTGTCAACTTTTTTCTCTCTGATAACCCTTTATTTGTGGAGCAACAGGGGAATTACAAACACATTTTGGAAAATAATGCAGTCTTGAAAACAATTTTCTATTGCACCAAGTCCTCCCTTCACTGGAAGTAGTCGGATCCAAGACTTAATTTCAACACAGTGTTCAATTTATTGCTTGAAGCTATGGCAGCATAGAACTCTTCTTTGAATGGAAAATTTGACCAACTGCTATGAGGTAAATGAATTTTGAAAGTGGGAGAGGGCGGGGGAGGCAAACAACTTTTTTTTTTTGAAGGGGAAGAGGGTGCATACGAAGAGTTCTAAGCAACCACAAAACCTTAAGTCTCTTAGGATGTAAAAGGATGCTAGACCAGAGAGCTCAAAAGCGCTCAGGAGCATGGCTGCTGGAACAGAGGGACTTTGGGGTTAACTGCTACCGGACACCGGGGGAATCCCGGCCTTGGGTAAGACCGGGGTCTTTGGGGGAAAGACGCGCTTCAGAACGGCGCGGTGCGCGGTGATCCCCAGCGAGACCCTGCTTTTCCCGGGGAACCCCTGGGGTGGGCCCCGACCGCCTGGCGCGGGTCCGAGGACAGACAGGGAGGTCCCGGTCAGCCCAGGCGCTCCCCGGGCCATTCGAAGATCCATCACCCTCGGGACCCGGGCCCGAGGCCGGCGCGGTAGAAACTCCCCGATCCCTGCCTCGCCCGCCTCTTCTCGCGTGGGCCCCGGCCACGGGTCTGCCAGTCCTCACTGCGGCCGCTCCCGCCCGCCTCGTGCCGCCGGGACCCGCGCCCTTCCCGCCCCCAGAAGGGCCCCTGCGGGGCTGCGCTTCCCGTAAACTCCCCGCCCCGCGCATCCCCTACCCCGCCTCGACCCCGCCCCCGCGGGTCCCTGGGCAGCGCGTGATTGGCCAGGCCGCGCCGTCACTCTCCGGACGCGTCACCGCCCTCGTTTCCTACCGCCCCGAGACCGGCAGTGCTATTAGTGCTCGCGGGGCCGCGGCGGAGGGCATCGTGCTACCCTGCTCGCTGCTACTCGCCCGCAGGTCGGCGCGCTCGCCCACCTGAGCCGCGCCGGGGCGCAGCGCGCTCAGCCGCCGCCCGGGAAAAAGAGGCAGCTAGTCTCAGCTCGGCGATGGGGAGCGGGCGAAGTTGACGAGTCCCCGGCTCACGCTGCGCCCCTCCCGCCCGAGGTGCGCTGCCCGCCTTCCAGGAGGTGTCCGCGCGCGGCCCTGCCCCACGTGTACGCGGGACACCCCGCCACCCTCCCCCGGGACCCGAAACTTCACCCCAAGTCCAAAGAGTGGGCTCCGAGGGCGGTGCCCGGAGTCGGACTCTGGACTCCGCGCAAGGGGAGCTGTCCTGGCAGCTCGCGAGGCGTCAGAGGGCGGAGACCCGCTGGAAACTTTATCATCATCATCGTAATTACTACGTTTTACTGTGTTCTCTCCCGCAGGGGCTGCAGCCTGCGGTCTGTCGCGCGTGTCTGTTTGCCAAAGAAGCCGCCCCGGGGAGAAGACCCGGAGGGGAGCTGCTTCCCCAGGGCAGACCTGCAGCCCAGCCGAGGGGCTTGGGCGGCCTGGATGCGCAGGACCCGGCCCCGCAGCCGCTGACGCCCGGCGGCGGCGAAGTTTGGCTGCTGAGCGGCGCGGCGCCGGGCCACTGGACAGCGGGCGGCCCGGCGGCCGCGGCCGGAGCGATGCCCGTGGGGGGCCTGTTGCCGCTCTTCGGCAGCCCGGCGGGCGGCAGCCTGGGCGGGGGGCTCGGCGGCGGCGGCGGCGGCAGGAAGGGGTCGGGCCCCGCCGCCTTCCGCCTGACGGAGAAGTTCGTGCTGCTGCTGGTGTTCAGCGCCTTCATCACGCTCTGCTTCGGGGCGATCTTCTTCCTGCCGGACTCCTCCAAGCTGCTCAGCGGGGTTCTGTTCCACTCCAGCCCCGCCTTGCAGCCGGCCGCCGACCACAAGCTCGGGCCCGGAGCACGCGTCGAGGACACGGCCGAGGGGCGAGCCCGGCGCCGCGAAGAGGGCGCGCCCCGGGACCCGGCAGCCGCCCTGGAGGACAACTTGGCCAGGATCCGCGAAAACCACGAGCGGGCTCTCAGGGAAGCCAAGGAGACCCTGCAGAAGCTGCCCGAGGAGATCCAGAGAGACATCCTGCTGGAGAAGGAGAAGGTGGCCCAGGACCAGCTGCGTGACAAGGAGCCGTTCAGGGGACTGCCCCAGGTGAATTTCGTGCCCCCCATCGGGGTGGAGAGCAGGGAGCCCGCGGACGCCGACGTCCGCGAGAAGAGGGCAAAGATCAAAGAGGTGAGTGCGCCGTGCCAGAAATCGTCCCGACGGCCGTGTTTTTCTGGGAGAAACTGGAGACCTTTGAAACTCTTAAGACTACAACATTACAGTGTAGGGAGAGATGGAGGTTTTCCCCTTCCACCAGGTGCTGTGTCAGAGGCTCTTTCGTTCCCTTTTTTTCAGTATCATAGTAAATGTGACCAATTAAGATCTGAGGTTGAATCTCGTTGCTTTTAACTTGCATGCTCTGCTCTGGTGAGCACAAGCCATACGAGGTAGGTATGATAAATACACGGGCAGGTGATATGGAAATCTCCTCCTTCACTGGCCGCTACTCGTTTAATTATCTCTGAGAATAGTAACAGCGAAGGCACTAATCAGCCCCCTAATAAGGCTTGGACGTGGCTTTAAAATGAAGCTTAAATGCAAACGCAAAGCATCAATCAGGCGTTTGATAAAAAGGTTCTAAATAGCAGGGCAGCTCACCCCGCGTTCAATCATGTGACCCCATTCTGCCAGGTGGCATTCTGTGTGTACTTTCAGACTGTAAAGGTGAAACTCGAGAACTTCCCAGCATAGGAGGATACGTTGTTTACTTTTTTTAAAAAAATGAAAATTTAAAAAGCTTGTCTACTGCCTCTTGTATTTCTAGTACACAGTCAGAAATAGGATATTTCATGTGATGCAACAGGTTCGCCTCCACAGGAGCACAATGATGACAAACTTAATCTAGGATAAACATGGACTTTGATAAGTATTGGTACTTTCTTGTAATTTTCTGTTAGAACTTGTAACGTGATTAGTTCATGACCAGCTTAAAGCTGAAGGGGGCCTTAAAAATCATTTCAGGCTATCATTTTAAAGCTGAAAAGTTGAAGGGCCTAGAGCTCCAGAACCAATTAGTGACTGAGTCAGGACTTGAATCGGGAAACCAGGATTTTCTCCCTGTCACCTGTCACTAGGCTCACTGTGGACATGCCTCCTTCCAGTTCTACTCCCCTGTGTGAAACTGAGCCAGGCTGGATCTTACACAGAATCAAGAGCTGTAGGAACCATATTAAAAGCATATCATTCCAAATCTTGATTCAGTTTTCTAAAATACATTATGAATGGAAGTAATATCTTTGCTATTTAAAAAATATTTTCACAGAGTCTCTGTGAAAATAAATTTTGTATTAATATTTTGATCTCGGGTAGATAATCAGGAAAGGAAGCTTCCTGATCCCATTTTTCAGAGAGTGAACAGAATTTTGAGGTAGTGAAGAGGTATTTAGATTAAGTGGTTGCAGAATGAAGACAGCACGATTGTCATAGGATTTGTGACTTTATAATGTAACACCAGATGAACCTGGTTAAGCCGTAATTGAGCAAGTTAAAGTGGATTTGGATCTCTTTCAGTTTACTCTGGGAACAATGCCTTCATTCCTCACATGCAGACAGCTTCCTTCCACAGTCCATCAGCCTTCCTGCTTCTTTGAGACCCCTCCTCAGGCATGGATCCCACCCAGGCTTGGGGGAATGGATTCTACTTACCCGGACAACTTCTATCTAGCAGTTTCCCTTCTCCATGAAATCCTGTCAGTGTTACCCAACATGGAAGGTGTAGCAAAGCTCTACTTCTTACTAAACATCCTCCCAGACTCCTTAAAACTATCCAATCCAAACCATAGGAAATTAATCCTAAATGATCTGTGTCTGTTTGTGTTTCCCTTAAATTTGATGAGTGTAACTTACATATTTCATACCTCTAAATTCATACGAGCTGCCAGTTAGGGCACATGATGTTGTCCGAGGAAAAGATTTTAAGTGCTAAAGATGCATAGATGTTAAAAGCTGTTGGTACTGACCAATAGTGAGTAAAAGTACATTCAGAGCAAAAGCTGTGGGGCAGTAGCAGTCACTTCAGGACAGCATATTAATTGTGTGCATATCCATCCCTATTGGATCCATGTTATCTGTATCTCTAAATCACAAGGTCTTAATTAACCATGTAAAGAAAATTTATGTAGCCTCTGTATAAATGTGGTGCTCACATCTTCGCACCTAGGTGTTTTGAAACTGCCCAGTCTTGCATAAAGTGGTGGAACTGAAAGTGTTCTTTAAAATTCCATGGTGCCGGGAGAACCCAAAAGAGCCAGCATAATTAGCTTCAGTATTTAGTCAAAGGCTAACGGGAAGAAATAGATTATGATTTTCCATCAGATTAGTTCAGGCAGGTGTATTCCTTTGTAAACCAAAAAAAAAAAAAAGGTAATTCATGATGCTGTTCTAAAAACTATGCTGTAAATGTTTGGTTTCAGAGAGGAAAAGTGGTTGCCTTTTGTGAATAGGGCATTGGACTTTAACTTTGCATATTTAGAGTCAGTTTCAGGAATCTATGGACTTCTTGTCATGGAACAGTGGATCTTAGCCTTGGTTTTGTTCTTTATTCTTTCTGTATTTCCTAGTTCTCTTTATACTTACGTTCTCTATCACACGTGAATGCACTAACTCTTTTATAGTTAAAATTTATAAAGTGTAGATAGGCAAGTCTGATGTGTTGGGAGCTTGGACTGTAATTTGGGTTCAACTCATATTTTGTAAATTTGGTTCAAAAGCAGTCAGTACTATTTTTTATATTGCGAACACATTTATGTTTCTGGTACTACAGTAAATTTTTAACAAATTTGTGTCTGAGGGAAGATAATCTGTTAATTTCAAACAGGACATTGCCTAGCACCCTTCGCAAAAAGGTGTTAAGTGCTTTCCACCACTGCTTTGATGGATTGATTTAATACCAAATTAAGATTTTCTTTCCCCACCCCTGTGAAAACTTTGTAAATAACTTGAATTTTATAATACATACATAGCACATACGTATTTTAAAAAGTTTGATCTTGTTAAAATTGTACTCAAGTTGTCCTTAGCTTTAAAAAGCAGTGTTACAGTAATGAAGCACAGAACTTAAAAGAGCACAGTGGAATTTTCAGAAAAATAGTCCATTTACCCTCTTACCCACCTCTTTTTTAAAATCAGGAAACATTTTTAGCATTTTTTTTTTTTTGAGCCTATACAATGAGCTTGTTATGTCTTTTAGGATTAGAGTCTTAATCCACTTTGGAGGATTAATATTTTATTTTTCATTTTCTGAAATTATGGGGGGTCCTGAGTAGCAGAGGCTGAAGACAGTCAAATTGTCAGAGGGGATTCCTCCTTTCTCAGACTGGAATCCTTACCAGTCCAAGTAGGGGTTGGAAGTGTATGCAGGCTGGCAGGCTGGCAGCCTTGGATCTATCACATAAAGCTTTAGGACCCCACAACTGTGGGGTCACAATTGTCTTCTCTCAGTTTCTCCAAACAAGACTTTAGTTTTTTATTACTGACCTATTTTTGTATAATCATAAATTTAAAGAAAATTTTCATATTGATGGCTTGTGATTAAAATATACTTTTATTATATTTTATATTAACATTAGGTATATAGCCTATAATTTATGTTAACTATTGACAATTTGCCCTTTTGGTAAAGATCAGATGTGGGAATAATCTACCTTGACAGGTTACAATGAAACAAAACATTTTTATTTTGAAACTTAACTCTCCAGTTTATTTGTATAGGTAGTCTGATGTGGAAAATAATGTTTACAAAATAATAAAAGCCAGACTGAAGGAGCTTCTACACCCTTGGGTTGCTTGCCTGTTCTGCTACCCTCACTCTGTGACACGCTCCGTACGGAACACAGGCCAGTGGGGCATTGCCCCACCTAGGGGCTCTTCCCCAGAGGAGGGAGGGCATGGAGTGTTTATACAGGATTCTCTCTTTAACAAGTAGATGAATAAATTAAGATTTCAACAGTATAAGTACTTGAATAGATGCTGATTATTGAATATTAATATGCAAAACCAAGAAAAGATTGTTAATGGAGAGTTAATTGTGTTCAGCTTAATTTTCTGTAAGCTATTGATAATTTCTCCAAGAGGAGTATTCTGTCTTCCTCTTATCAGGCAACCAAGATTCATATAAAGAAGCCGTACATAGGACTTAGAACCTAGTTAAAAGTGTGAAAATAAGTTTTTAAAAAATGCATTTTGAAATCAATACATCTGTATTTCTTAGGTGTGCTAATAAACTAAACCATCTTGAGAAATTTATCCTAGTATTTCGTAGGTGTAAAAAGTACCTTTGTATGAGGTCTGAATTTGTTGGAATTCGTTGGAGAACTTACATATTTGAATTAGATTTTATAAGCTATGGTAGTACAAATTCTTTAATTATTTCATAAGCTATCATATGTGCAAATTCTTTATTAAAGAGAGTTTAAAGCATGTGTCCCAAGGTCAAAGAGGAGGAATACCTGCAAGTCTTTGTGAGGGATAAGGTGTATATATACAGAGTAGATCAGAATTACACTGGAACACGCTTATGCCCCCAGCCCAGTGTAGCACCTGTGACCTCTTAATTTATTTGTAATCTACAAAATCATAAACATGGTTTGTCAAAGATGAGTTTAGATTGGTCAAATAGGAACAGTGACTGTGAGCTCCAAAGATACTGTGAAATGATTAGCAAAACAGCTCCTCTAAGTAGGTAAAAAATAATAAAGGAGAAACCTATGTTTGGTAGTTTAGGAAAGAGATTCTTTCTTTGGGAAATGTAAATCCTGACTTTCCCTCTGTGTTCTTAGCCTAGTGCCTTGCTTGGTGTTCAGTAATTGAACTACCTCTACCTCCCTGTCTCCTGGCCCTTTTTACACAAACTACAAATTATTTTTTTCTGTTACCAACAATATGCTGTAAAAATGATAACTTTAAATACCTGATTTTTAAAACTAATCATATGCTCAAAGTATTGTAGTTGGATGAGATCTTAGAGATAGCTCAGCTCATTTCATTTTACAGTAGAGGCAATCAAAACACAAAGATTGTTCAGTAAATCACATCACCATTTAGTGGCAGAGTTGAGTTCAGAAGAGAAGTCCCAATCCTCAGTGAGTGTTGCTCACCATCCCCCACAGGGCTTGCAGCCTAAATAAAAGTCCAAGTAAGTGTATAAATTGACTGTCTGTATTCATTATTTGCAGACCCTAATGTAGAATGAGTGTAAAACACATACAATTCCACAGTATTACAAATTTGACCTCTTATTAGTTTTGGTTTGTTTCAACCAACCATGGATCAAAATAGTTTTTAAGTTAACTATAGTAATTTTTTAAAATCTTACTAGTGGCGTGGTTTAGAAAACTTCTTTGTAAAGCCACCCAGGGAAAGGGAAAGTTTGATATGAGATCTTTTTTTTTTTCCTTAAAAGTCTCATTCTGTTTCCCTGGGTAGAGTGCACTGATGTCATCATAGCTCACTGCAACCGCAAACTCCTGGGCTCAAGCGATCCTCTTGCCTCAGCCTCCCCAGTAGCTGGGACTACAGGCACAGGCCATGATGCTTGCCTAATTTTTCTATTTTTAGTAGAGACAGGGTCTCGCTCTTGTGCAGGCTTGTCTCTCTTGAACTCCTGAGCTCAAGCGATCCTCCTGCCTTGGCCTCAGAGTGCTAGGATTGCAGGCATGAGCCACCATGCCCACCCAGATCTTTTTCTCTTTATAAAGATCTCTGCAGGAAGCAGAGACATTTGTAATCATTCAGTTAAACACTCTTTATAAAGAGAAGTGGGAAAAAAGAAGAAGGGGAGAAAGGGAGAGAGAGAGGGTTGCTGTATACACAAAGGGTGAAGAGGACCACCCAGAGAAAAGGGGTGGGATGACTTGGGGGACCTCTCTCAAACTATGAATGTATGTGCTTTTCTGACATTGTAGTGGGGATAACAGAAGAATTGACAGCTAATCTAACAGACTATTTTTTAAAAAGTAGACGTACATTTAAAAATCACACCAATCTATGGGCCATTCTTTCCACCCAGGTAGGTTCTGGAAATTCTCTGTTTGGGTCCCCTGTCTTGCTCCACCAGCACATTTGGAGCAATGTGATGGTGAAAGGATGAATTCTGGACTCAGATTACCTAGCTCTGAATCTGGCCTCTACCATTCACTAACTTTGTGACCTTCTGCAAATTACTTAATCTCTCAGAGTTTCAGTTTCTTCATTTGTAAAATGGGGATAATAATAGTACCCACTTTGTTGGATCCTTAGGCTTAAATGTGATCATCCATACAAAGCACTTAGAATGGTATCAGGTGTACAGTGAGTGCACAATAAATGCTACTTGCAATTGTTACTATTACTGGTCACTACCTAAAGCCATCAAGCCAAGATTATGTTGATCATATGCTGTTTAATAAATCAGGGAAGCAGGTAATGATGTTTCAAAAGATTATCAAAAATAGTTAAAATTAGGCTGGGTGTGGTGGCTTACACCTGTAATCCTAGCACTTTGGGAGGCCAAGGCAGGGAATGATCACTTGAGGCCAGGAGTTCAAGACCAGCCTGGGCAACATAGCAAGACCCCATCTCTAAAAAAAATAATGATAATAACAAAAATTAGCTGAGTGTTGGGTGGTGGGTGCCTGTAGTGTCAGCTACCTCAAGAGGCTGAGGCAGGAGGATTGCTTGAGCCCAGGAGTTGGAGGCTGCAGTGAGCTACGATTGTGCCATTGTACTCCAGCCTGGGCTACAGAGTGAGACCCTGCCTCTAAAAAAAAAAAAAAAAAAAAAGTTAAAATTAAATTTTAATGCTTACAGGGTTACATTTCCAGTTCATCAAAAGGATCTTTCCGGATAGCTATGATTTTATTGTCAACTCTCAGATTCCTGCCAAATTCCAAAAAACCTTAGGTATCTTTTAAATTATATACTTACTACATATATTTCTTCAGTTTCTGTACTTCAAAATATGTGTTAGGAAAAAAAACACAAAATATGTGTTAGAGAATTAATTTGTCTTTCTCATAGTCAAATGTGCTTGTTCCTGAAGGTACCATATTCTCCGAGTAGTCATAGTTGAGTTACCTCCTTAAGCATTGAAATTGTTCCCCAAATAGAGATACCAAGCAAAGTGAATTTTAATCTGTTTTGTCTTCGCAGAAATGTTTTTAAGAAATGAGAAAGAAAATTATTTTAGGTTTGACAAAAATTATATAATTGTGATAAATTCTATAATGAGAACTCAGTCTATCACTTGGTAGGCAAAGCACCCATAAATCAGTTGTATTTTGTAACTCAAAGAGTTTGGCCTTTTCAGGAGCTTCACGTTGAATTTAGATTTATTAGGATTTCTGGCTCAGTACTCCATCTTACATATGAGAAATAGGGCCTGTAAGCTGTGACTTACTGAGCTCCCCCCAGTGTACAAACGACAGAGAACTGCTTCTTAGCACCCAGGCCCCACTCAGCCTGGGATATCTTGACTCTAATGAGAACACGTGCTTTGGAGACTGGCCGGCCAGGCCCTCCCTCCTCAGCCCTAAATGGCAGGCCAACTGCCAGAAGCCCTGCTGAGACCATCCTAGAGGGAGCTGGAACATCTTCGCTTGGTAAGGGATTGCCTGAGAAAGCAATACTGGCCATTTCCTTTGCTCTGGAGAACGTGGCAGCTCTGCCCCTCCCCCACTGAGTCCTGCTAAAGACTTCTGTGATCATCAGACACTTGAAAGAAAACCAAATGAGATTAAGATTTAAGAGCATTTAAAAGTCACAAGCTGGCCGTTGGCTCACGCCTGTAATCCTAGCACTCTGGGAGGCCGAGGCGGGTGGAGGCGGGTGGATCGCTCAAGGTCAGGAGTCCGAGACCAGCCTGAGCAAGAGCGAGACCCCCCATCTCTACTAAAAGTACAAAGGAATTATCTGGACAACTAAAAATATATATATAGAAAAAATTAGCTGGACATAGTGGCGCATGCCTGTAGTCCCAGCTACTCGGGAGACTGAGGCAGGAGGATCGCTTGAGCCCAGGAGTTTGAGGTTGCTGTGAGCTAAGCTGACGCCACGGCACTCTAGCGAGGGCAACAGAACCAGACTCTGTCTCAAAAAAAAAAAAAAAAGTCACAAGCCCTCATTTCTGTCACGAATACTCGGGCAGCTTCTTTCGGTACATTAGGGGAGAGCAGTCCCGCAGATAATCCAGAACAGAAATAATAAAATTAAAAAGCATAGGTATCCTTTGTATTTATTTGACTTTTATAATTAGACTGGCTCCTTCATTCTTGCTTTTTCTCTCAGTCCCTTCATCTCCCCGGCTCTTAACATTTATCAGAAGCCCGGCCCCTTATTTGCTCTGCTACTTTCTGGTCACTATTGCTCTACATCCTCCATACAAGTGATACTCACACCATATTATATTAACTTTCATTTGCATTTTTCTTGTATTTTATGTGAATTGCTAATTAGATTGTCCTATCTCCAGGCCCTCTTGTGGTAGCGTTTAGTAAGAGCGACTTAGTAGGAAAGAAGGCATGGAAAGGAGAGGATGAAAATCTGATGAAGAAGGAGGCTAAATTCTCAAAGGATGGTTTAATAAATAATAAAGTACACCACAGTCTGAAACAATCTTTGTGGTAACGCTGATGGGGAAGCCTGTTTGCGTATGCTAGAAGTTTATGAGAAAGGGTGTGGCAATAAGTGGTATACACAGGCCTGTTAATGACGGCGGGAGACATGAACTCAAGCCATCCAAAGACCACGAGCTATTGCTGGAGTCTCCATTTCTGACAAATCCATCATCGCTGAATGGTCTTCTCAAGGTCCCTTGAGGAACATTTGATTCTTCTGAGGAACCAGAAGATCTCAGAGATTGGAGGCCAAGGATCCTGGCCCATGCGAGGGGTGGCGTGTCCAGTTTTCCTGAGCTGATATTTGGAACATGATTGTCTAACCCTGGTTTCTCTTTCACAGGAATATATGCCGAAGCTACTGTACTAAAAGGGTGTGTTTCCTCACTGTATCTCTGTCAGGGCATAAGGCAAAAGGCAGAAGGCCAGACCTGTGGAATGGTTAGGGAAGCACAGGGGTGTGTACCCAGTCTCAAAATCCCATTCCTCGCTGCCTGAAATTTCACTACTAGTGTCTGCCTTTCATTGCTATATTGCTTCTTAAAGGCTGCTGTTAAATGTGTATCACTAAAGTTGCTCAGCAGAAATTACTATACTTTGAGATTTGTCTTAGCAAGGGATAGAATAGATCTGTAGATGAGGCAAGTATCTTTCATTGTGTTATTTTATTGTAAACTAATGCCTGCTCGGGAAAGAAAAATTTGAAAGCATCCTGGACGGGGAGGGGACAATCATTCACAGCTCTGTTACTCAGTGACAAGTAGAATCCACACTACCCCTTCCTTGCCCAAACATGGAAGTTTATTTTTTTCCACAGTTATAGTCGTACTGTGTATGTGTGTGTTTTAAATTTTCTTTCGAAGTGTCATTTGATGTTAGCACAATCACATAGAAGCATCATACTTTATTTAACCATTTCCTTGTATCTGATCATGTAGGTTATTTCCAGTTTTCTGTTTTTATAAAAAATGCTGAGATAAACGCACTTGTCCAGTAGGTTTCCATCTCACTTTTTATGCCCACACTCTTGTAAGTAGGATTTCCTCTCAAATTCCTAGAAGGGTAAATGAATGGGCTGAAAGATAGTGATATATTTTGAGGGATAACTTTCCAAAAACCATTTATATTCCCTCTTACAATAAAATGAACATAGTCAATTGAATCTTTGTGAATTTCATAGGTGATGAAACAGTACCTTGTATTTTTAATTTGCCTTCCTCTGATTGACATTTTCTCGTCTGTTGGTTGACTATTTGCATTTCCTCATTGTGAGTTTGTATAGAACAAGGAAGTTTTTAAAGGAGCAGGATTAGGAAGGAGGCAGAGATTGGAGGCCTAAGATGTAAGAGATACCAGGAGATGGATCTAGCAAGCTGGCTGGATGGTGGACTCCTACCGGAGGCAAAGTCCTGAAGGTGGGAGATAGGATTTTATAAAGAAAAGTCGTAACAAAAATTTCTTCTTCCCTGGGTTGGACACGTAGGGTAAAAAGTACTGTTTACTGAGAGGAGATCTTACCAAGCACCTTGGGACAGCCTACTTTCCCTCAGCCAGCTTGTTCTCATGTTTTAGTTGTAGCTGGGATTTTGCATCAGTTATTTGAGGAAGGTATTGGCCTCTTTGGAGAACTGGGGAAGGTTCTTTCTCCTTCTAGAATTCATCAGGATGAATTCCTAATAGTTGAAGATAAAAAATAGTCCAAGTAGAATTTCAGAAATGATTTTAATGATACCAGAAAATGACAAGTCTTACAAAGCTGAATTCTTAAAGAAGAAAAATTAAGCAAAAGGATATTATTCATAAGGTTTCATAGAAATATACATTCTTCTGTTTGAAGGAGTAAGCTGATCTTCTGGATGTAGAGGCCTTTAGAGTTCTAAATAGGATAAAAATGCATTTTGTCTAAGGTATTCTATTTTTTGTTAACTCCCTTAAATCAAGTGTTTTTCGTCATGCTTTTTAAGATAGTGAAGAGCTGCATGTTTCAAAATGTATTTATATTGTGACCTTGGTTAGTTCATTAAAGTCTGCCAAATGCCAGAACTATTTAAATTTGGCTATGACTGTGTTAACATCATGAATAACGATTGACATAAATGTACTATATTATTTTTATAAATTGTGGTTTGCGATGATAGTAATTTTAGAATATTTAGAAAGCTGTTCTGTGAGACGTGTTATTTTTGTAGTCAACTAGCAGCGTTGAATGTTATATCTAGTCAACTATAGGTTTTCAGCTCATAATTAAAAATGCCTAAGAAGTCCATATTGTGATTTAAGGAATTATTAGCCAAGTCAGCAGTTTTTGAGACATTCTTATTAAGAAGTGTAAAAGGAACTTCATGTAGTAGAAAGGGTGTTTTATAATTGGCATATATTTAATACATTGTATACATTCCCTCATATTAAGCACTTTGGTTAGTCTTCATTATTTAATCCTCCTGGGGTTACTTAACATAGAATGCCTAATGAAGAGCTCAGTAGCTTTAAAAAAAAAGGGGGGAATTTGAGGAGCATAAAAATTGAAGATGATTTATTAACTACTGTTGAAAGCTGCTTTAGCAGTTAGAGTGAATAAAAATTATGATTTATTAAGTATTCTATCAGTAATAAGAGCCACAGTATAGGTTGGAAGTACTTCTATTTTCTCTAACTCCAAGAAAACAGAACTTCTGTGACATTGGCTCTTCTTGGTCATCAGTCTCTTCCAGAACTGTCATGTTGAGGGCAGGAGAAAGAGCTTCCCCGACCCATCCATGTGTCCAGCAGGTCAGCTAGCTCTGAGCCTTGGCCCTAGTAGGATCCAGTAAACATTTGTTGAATGAATATGCTTTTTTTTTTTTTTTAAACCAAAAAACATTTTTTTCATTTAAAAAAGTATTTAGAACACATAAAACAAGGCAACATCTATTCCTTTTTCTCGTCTTCTGGTATGGGATCTGTTGGTGGCTCCTCCACCGTGGCACTGTTGCTCTCTGAGCCGGTGTTGCTATCGCTGGTTCCTTCCTCTGCCATGCTGTCGACCCCCTCCTGCCCACTCTCCTTGTCCTCAGGAGTTGACATGCCTTCTTCACCATTCTGTTGGCTTTCTGTTGTTTCTTCAAGGTGTGTCTCCTCTGTCTCCATTGGAATGTTCTCGTCGTCTTTCTTTCCCTCGGCTTTATTTGCCGCGTGCTCTTCCTCAGGAACGATGCTGCTCTGACTGCGCTTCGCTTGCTCTGCTGCCTCCTTTTCTCTTTCCTCCTGCCTTTTGCGGGCCTGCTCCTCTGCCTGCACGATCTCGGCGGCAATCTTCTCCATGTCCACTTCCACCTTCAGACCGCACAACCTTTTAAGTTCATTGTTAAATGAATCTGTGCTTTCCAGGAATTTCCTCTTCTTTTCCT
>NW_012148964.1:1067110-1082529 GCF_000956105.1 Propithecus coquereli
GAATAGAATAATGAATGTAGGAAATACCTTTTCCAGCTTTAAAATTGGTTTTCAGAATGATTTATAAAATGAAAACTGTATTTGTTTTCTTACATGACTTGTAAACTGGCTGTGAAAGTGGTTCATAAGAAATTTTTTGAGCGAATGTAAACATCACTGAAATAAATGTAGATAATCGTGAGATTTCTTTGTTTTTTTTTTGTTTTGTTTTGTTTCTTTTTCTTTTTCTTTTTAGAAAGAGGGTCTTTCTTTGTCACCCAGGCTGGAGTGCAGTGATAATACCATAGCTTACTGCAGCCTAGAACTCCTGGGCTCAAGCAGTGCTCCTGCCTCAGCCTCCAGAGTAACTGGGACTACAGATTCATGCCACCATGCCTGGCTTATTTATTTTTTTAATTTTTTATAAAGACAGGGTCTCGCTGTTTTGCCCAAGCTGGTCTCAGACTCCTGGCCTCAATTGATCCTCCTCCCTTGGCCTCCCAAAGTGCTGGGATAACAGGCATGAGCTGCCGTGCTCAGCAGTTGTGAGATTTCTTTAAAGGTCACCACTTGAATATAAAAGTTCCAATTTTTTGTTGAAAAGTCTTTATATTTATACCCAACATTTTGTTTTTCAGATATGTGATTTTTAAATTACATAGAGTCCTCATTCACTTTTATTTATTATTACCTAGAATAGTGGACTGTATTTAATAAGAGCTGCCATTTTTTTGTAGTTGTTCGATTTTATACATGATAAGCCCAATTAGAGTTGGTTTGGTTTTTATTTCCCTTCCAGCAAAAATTTTTGAGAGGCAAAGGTGTCTTAATAAGTAATGCTTACAGTACCACAATGAAATGAAAAGTCACAGGTTAGGTGTTATTTTCCACTAGAGAAATTGGAAAGAGAAAAACCTTTGTCTTTTTCCTAATTTAATATTGTATCTCTTGAAAAGTGCTTTCTTACGTAAATAATTGCATGGTAGAGGCTCTATGAATTTTATGAATTTACTAATGATCCCTTTTCCAATTCATGCTGCAGATTACTATTAGATCAATCTTCCTAAAATATCGTTTCTCTTATGTTGTCCAACTCAGGTTTTAGGGGGTCCTCCATTTCCTATAAAGCATCAATTCAAACCTTAACATGCATCAGAGTCACCTGGAAGGCACATTAAAACACAGATTGCCGGGCCCTGTCCCCAGAGTTTCTGATTCAGTAGGTCTGGGTGGGCCTCAGAGTTTGCATTTTGAACGTGTTCCCCAGTGATACTAATGCTTCTGGTCCAGTGTTAGAAAAACATTGCTCTAGAGTGAAGTCACAAATTTTTAGGTTGGCATCTGTTGTCTTCTCTAAAGCTGCCTCAGTTTACTTCTTGAGTCGCATCTCCTATTACTTACCAGGAAGGACTTTGCGCTTTCATTAAACTTGCATAGTTACTGTCTCCAACCTAATTAAGACTGCCTTGTTTACTTCATTGCTCTCAAAAGGAGGGTCTTCTCACTTGCTTAAAATCCATGTCCTCATGAAATCCTCTCTACAGTCTCAACCTTCATGGGTCTCTCCCTTCTCCAGATTCACGTGTCATTTATTATTTGTCTTTGGCCTGTGTGTCGCTGACTTCATGGGCATATGTTATCTTCCAACTAGATTTCAGATCCCCTAAAAATGGAGATACCTTTTTCTATCCCATAGGTTCATGGCCTGGAATTTGATAGTAGAAGGTGATGCATTTTAAATGTGACCAAAATGAGCAACAAGTGCATTATCATCAAAAGTCTTTAGAACCTAGTTAGACTGTGAAGCAATATGGCAGAGTGGAAACACTTCTGAGCCTCCTTTTCCCAGCTGTGAAATGGGGCTGATGATTCTCTTGTGCAGAGTGGTTATAAAATTTAAAATAGGAAATGTATGTGATCAGCACAATGCCTGGCATACAGCATTATTCAATAAATAGTATTTATTTATTAGCAACTAGGGATTGGTGGGAGTAATAAGCTTGGACTTTTTTTGTTAAGAAAAGGGGTTGGTTAAGTAAATTGGATTCAGAAAGTCATTTCCAGGAAAGAAAAGATTGTTTTGGCTACAGTATTGCTGTATTGACCAATAGCTTGTATTTTCTATTGTTGCCTCCCTCCTTAGTTGTTGCCAAAATCCCTGCTTCCTGTGGCAGGAAAGTAAGCATTGTTTTGCCTTGTTTTAACTGTTAACACACAGAAGTGGTGCTCATCCTTGTGAAAACCATAGAGAGGGTGTTGAATGGAGTGGTTTCTTATTCATTCATCAGAGTCCAGTTACCTCTGACTTCCTGGCTTGGCATCACACAAACTCTCAGATTTGGGGGGAGAAAAAAAAGCCAGGGAGAAGAATGAAATCTGGAGAAATACCTGCAGAGCATAGAAAGAAATATTTTGTGAGCTGCAAATGTTTCATTCAGAGATAGCTAAGCGTATAAATTTAGCTCAATAATTAGGCGTATGGTGCTTTCATTTTAGGATGTATCTACATCCTTTGTGATAATATCCGTTGATTATTAGAGCTGCTGCAGCTTTAACTATGTTGGCAGCAAAGGTTCCTTGTGCATTTAAAACAAGAATTGAAGAGTGAAATGGAAAACCAAATTAATAATTTGTTCTTGGTTGGTTTTAATCTGCTCCTTTATTAACTTTGTAGTTTATGCCTGAAGGATTAGATTTAGAAACAGAACACCGACTAATGTTCTAAAAGTTTACTTCCTTTTATTGGAACATTAAACTCTTAAAGACTTTCTGGAGAACATTTTGGTTGTTTTGGTCTTAACATAAGAGATGACACTTAAGTTCTTATGATTCAACCTAAAATAACAGAAACCTTTTAATCTGTGGTATTTTTAATTTTTAAATTATTTTATTTTAGAATTTAAAGCGGGAATTAATAAAAACTGACTAATAGAGATAAAGATACTCTTTTCTGGGCACAGGTATGTTGGTCTCCTTTTTTTCTAGCTTTTTTTAATCCCGCAAGATCTATATTTTCCAATCTTAAATTTTTAAATGTGCTTGCTCTTGGTGGTAAGGAAAATAGGAAATGTTAAAATCAAAGGGTATTTCCCTTTATTTCCCATGCCTTGTCAGATGTTTCTAAAATTGATTGAAAACAGACAATTTTAATTTTATAGATTGAGGAAGGAGCTCTATTCCAAGAAGTAGCATAGTAAGATGAAGTGAAATACAGAAGTTTAAAAACAAATGCCTCTGTGGGAGCAGGGCCAGGCAGTGTTGTTCATCTGTTTCTTTCTTAATGCTCTAATACAGTCTCATTAGAATATATCCGAAGGTCTGGGAAGTCAATGTATTTGCTTCTGTGGTTGTAGTTCTCCACCCACCTGTGATCTGGAGAATTACACTCTGGGTTTTCGTAAGGTAAAGACACTAGAATTTAGACATTTAGAAAGGGACTTCCTTGAGGACTAGGAAAAAGTTTGGCAAAGTATTATACCAGTTATTAGTCTGAGTTCACTATTTGTAGATTCCTTATTAGGACAACTACTCTGGATGTATGTATTCTTGATAAATACAAGTTTTGACCTAAATTCTCTACTTTTAACTGATGTGCTAATAGAGGTTTAGGATCTATAGCCAAATTTGTTATAGGAAATCAGGTGTTAGTTTTAGCTTTCATAATTTAGCTTAATTTAGCATTAGCTGTCTTTTTCTTTCATACCTTTTACCCATGCTGTTAATCATCTTCCATCCTTTTGTGTTTTCTCTCGGAGAGAGATGGTAATGGTGCAAAGACAGGTGGCAGAAGAGTAGCAGAAGTGGTATCACATGTATTACACAGGTCAGATGACTAGTCACCTCAATAATCAAGAGTTGACCATGGTTGTCAGCAGGGACTGAGCAGCACTCTCGCTTGCTGGAACCTTGAATTCCAGACGTTACCATTGGTGCACCATCAGATCACGTTTTTCTGACCTGCTGGGTGCTTGCTTGTACCTTTTAGAATTCCCAAGGGAGAAAGCTGTCTTGTTACCTGATTAGTCAGCATATTTGTGGACCTTTGGCTCGCGATAGAATTGCTCAAAAGCTATCTCAGGAAGTAATGCCTTTGATTGCTTGGAAATCTCATGCATCACTGTGGTGGTGTTAGTGTTTTCCAAGTCACTGGAGAATTTTTGCAGACAGCACTTTCAGGGGCTGATTTGAAGGTGGGAAACCAAAGTGGCAGGGAGGGAAGTTTCTTCCTCTACCTTAAGGTGAGATCACTGCTCCTGTTCTTCACTCTGGAGCGCCCTGTCTTCACAAACCCCAGGGGACACAGAACAGATTAGTGGCCATAAAAGAGAGTGTCTGTTGTATATAATGCACCCCAAAGTCTTCCATTGTTATATAACAAGACCCCAATTAGATATTAGATATTTCTCTTTTAAGCAAAATTTTGTGTTAATATTTAAAATAAGAATTTTATTCCTTAATTGGATCTTAAACCTCAGCTATTACTCTGTAAGTATATTTGGTTTATGAATAACAACAACAATAACAATAACTTTGTCCTTTTCTCTAGGTTTAAAATAGAGGCAACAGTTAAGACCCCATACCTAATAAAAAGTGAAATTTCTTGGTTAAACTCTATGGTATGCTCCCTCTTTCTCCTCACAGAATGAGTTTGTTATTCTTCTTCTGATAGTGTCTCCTTAATTGATTTCATATTATCAATTATATATAATTAAAGCAGCCAATAACTAGATTTTTAAGATCTCATCTTGGCACGCGTTTTGTCTCTTTTATCCGCGATTTTAATTCCAGCATGGTAAGAAGTGTGCAAGTACCTGCAACACACCATTCGCTGAGTGTTTCCTTCTCGTCGGGCGCTGCGGTAACCACTTTGCATGCATATTCTCATTTAATTCTCAGAACAACCGTGCGTGTTCGGCATTATTTTCCTCATTTTACACATAGGAAATCGAGGCTGAGAAGGGTCAAGAAAATTGCCCAGCATTGCACAGCGCATGTGTGCCTCGCCGGAGATCTGAACTAGGGTCTGTCTGGCCCTCGCTCAGGGCCTCTTCCCCTTCACTCACTACCACTGGTTCCCCTTGGCGAGGATCTTACCCTCCTTAGATAATAAAGAACTGAGACTCCTGTCACAGCCACTCCTGTGCCTGAGAGGGAAGTGGAGGGAGGCAGGAGGTAAGGTTTGGCACAATGTCTATCCCAGCTTGTGGCAAACAACACACTTTAATTCTGAAAGCAAAACTCATGCTCAGTTTGTTTGGAAAAGCCTCTCTTAAGAGTAATATTGTGCTCAGCATTAAGCATGATGTTTACTAGTATGTGTTCAGGTATGTGTATATCACCTTAATGATATGCATATGCATACTGTATACACGGTTATGTGTGTGTATATAATTACCTAAAATAATGCCCTAAGCATTAATGAAAGTAATTTGGAGTTCTGGAAGGTTGTTTAAATCAAAATGAAGGGAAAGACGATAGTTACTGAAAGAAACAAAATCTAAATTTGCTTCCTTTTCTCTCCCTAGTCTTGGGGCAACTCTGACTCTTAAATTTTAGAATATATAATCTTACAATTATTTAATTTTTAAGCTAAAGGTTCCATAAAATATGGCCATATTAACACAAAGAAAATTTGAATTTTAAATGCACGGTGAGGTGTATCACCATAAAAGATTCTATGAGTCAAAGGAATACGTTGTTACTGACTTGAGTTTTGTATCGATGTGACAACAAAGGCCCTGTCTAAGAGCCGCAGACAGAATAACTCTTTCTAAAGTACATGCAGATGGGGTGGTACGGTAATCATTCACACCCAAATGGTTTTTAAACATTTTTAAGATTATTTTCCTTTAATGAATGAGATTAAGAATCCTTTCCAACAATGATTGGGGCACTGGAGAGACGACAGTGAGCAACACAGATGGAGCCACTGCCCGCACGGAACCCAAAGGGGTGAAGAGTAAGAAGGCAGCGTGACGAGTGCCCTGGGAGGGAAGTTGAGGGTGCTGTGGGTGCATGTGGCAGAATATGTCACTCTGACAGGTGTGAGGGCTTCAAGAACACTTTCTAAATGAAACAAAGTATTAGAGAGACCTGAGGATGAGTGGGAATTAGCTGGCTGCAGGCAAGATGAAGAGCACTCCTGGATAGGAATGAAGCGTGTGACGGCTCTGAGGGCAGCCACAGCACCAGACCAGGGTAGCGTGGCTGAGGAGCGCGTGCTAGGAAGTGGGCCCCAGAAGTGAAGCAGAGAAGGGGCCTAGCCATGTGATTGGATTTTATCCTCAGATCATCAGAGCCTGGGCAGGTTTTCAGTTAGGGACATAGTATCAAATTCGCGTTTTCGGATGAGACTAGAGTCAGCAATGTATGTTAAAGGGTCTGCAGTAATCCAGATGAGAGGTGATGATGGCTTAAACACAACAAAGGGGTAGTGGAGATAGAGAAAGTAAACAGATCCCCAAGATATTTAAAAACAAAATGTATAGAACTTTGTGAGGACTTAAATGTAAAGAGTATGGGAGGAAATGGAGTCAAAGATGGTGCTTCTGTTCCTGGTTTGGACACAAGGGGTTGGGTGATGGGTCGGGATCCCAGGCAGAGGAGAGAAGTGAAGAGAGGGGGAGATGGATATGGGAGAAGGTCTCTCATGGGCAGTTGGACCTACACAGCAAGCACTACAAAGAGGTTGAGACTAGAGATACTGATCTTGAGACCGTCAAGCCAGGGATAGTGTCCTATAAGAAGAGGCAAGGGCCCAGATGCTTGAGGAACATCAACACTTAAGGGATGTGCAGAGTAAGAGGTGACAGAAGCAGCTATCAGAGATGTAGGAAGTAAGCTGGCGGAGTGCGGCAGCCTGGACCGTTTTTAGATATTTAATATTTTAAGGAGTGTGTCTCAGTTAACAGTGTCAAATGCTGCTGAGAGGCAAGATAAGGACTGAGACTTGTTCTGTGGATTTGGTAACAAGCAGGTTGAAGGGGACCCCTACTGAGGCAGATTCCCTGGTATTTGGGGTGGAAGCCATATTGCAGTGGTGCTGAGGATGTGCACAGACTACTCTTTCAGGAAGGTCACTGTGGACGGGACTGGAGAGCTGGGGTGGTAGCTGTAAGGTGACAAGGGGCAATAGGAAGACTGAGTAGACTCAGAAGGCTTGCTGGGCACTGCTGAGCACATGGTTGGGGCTGGCAGCCATGGGCTTGTGCTGGCCCCTTCTGTTCACTAGCTTGATTTTTCTTTAGCAGGATTTAGCCACTCTGCTGTATTTGGAGAAGGCAGACAAGTAGATTGACCTAACCTTGGGGTTTTCATAGGTGTTTGGAACAGAGGGAGGACACATGGTCCCCAAGTGGTTTTTTTGAGAATCTGATGAAGGGTTCATTTGTTTGTAAGAATGTAAATCCACCCAATTTAGGTTAAAGAGGTGGGGTCGGGGAGATATTTATTATAAGGTAAAAGGGAATATCTCATGGATCTAGGTCGAGAAGTGCAGCAAGACCTCACAGGGCTTGGAACTACACATCTGGAAGGCACCAGGATCTGAGACTGCTATTCCTCATTGCTTATCCTGGGCTACTTGGTCTTTTGTCTCTAGACATATCTGCTTTATTTCCTCTGAAGACGAGCTCTCTATGAATCAGTCCCCTCGTTTACATGGCCAGTGAGTTTAAGTACTAATAGAGTTTCTATTAATAAGAAGCATCTCCAAGGCTCAATTCCAAATTCCCGGAATGGAAAATCTGACCCAGCTTTAGTTCAGTGTCTAATCACCTATGGCCAGGGGGCAGAGTATTGATTTGTAGTTCAAATGTAGCCATGGCACAGAGCCTCCTAAGTGACGGAAAGGAGTGGGTTGCCTGGCTGCACAGAGGTCTTCCAGCATCTCTGCTGCATCCAGACATCTGTTTGCTGCATTTATCTTATTGGAAATATCTGTGTCGTGGGCCTGCTTGTCAGGGGCAGATTATTTGGGGTTCTGTTATATATTCACTACAGAAAATTTTGCCTTCCTGAGATGACAGTTCACCAACATTAGCATCTTTATGTTGTTCCATTAACTGTTATACAGACAGGCCTGCAAATTGTCAGTTCATGAATCAAACTTACCTGCCCTGAGATGGCCACCTTTTAACAGCCTATCATATTGCTTCTTCATAATGTGATGAAGTCCAGACACTTAACTTCAATGATGACTGATTAAAACACACACACACACACACACACAAATTGATTCCAAATTTACAAAATAATTAGATCTTACCATTTATCTTTTAAAAACTTACCTGTCCATCAAGACCTGATTTAAATCTTAATCTATTCCACAAATTCTTACCTGTTCTTTTCTCCTGACAGCAGAAAACCATTTCTCTCTCTGTGTTTTTATGACTTGCTTTGCTTAAATCGCTATATTTATTACATTCTCACTGTTTAAGGCAGCACATGAAAAGGCAAGAAGATGAAAGAGCGCATGGCTTTGTCACTTTATTAACAGTCCGGCCCTGTGTCCTGTGTACGCACACAATGCCTTCGAGCCTCTGGCTTTCATCTGTGTAAGTGATTCTAATGCTTACCTTTCATGGCTTTTGTTAGGAGCTAGGGAGTGAATGGATGCAAAACTATTTGCGTGTTAAGAAACCTATGCAGATATTGATTATTTAAGGAAATAATTCAGGGGTTTGAAAGACAAAGTGTCTAAACCCCTTTCTACTACTTGGTAATTCGTGGTATGGCAGTGAGTAAATTACTACTCTGCCTTGTCTTGGGCATGTTGTGTGGTGTGTTTTCTTTCACTGCCGTAACAAATTATCACATACATAGTGGCTTAAAACAATACAAATTAATATTTCACAGTTCGGTAGGTCAGCGTCAGAGTGGGCTTATTGGGTTTCTCTGCATTCAGTCTCTTAAGGCCAAAAACGAGATGTCAGCTGGCCCAGGCTCTTAACTGGGGAGAGAATCTGCTTACAAACTCATTCAGGTTGTTAGCAAAATCGAGTTCCTCACACCTGTAGGACTGAGGTCCCCATTTCTTTGCCGGCTGTCAGCCAGGAGATTCTCAGCTCCTTAAGGCTACCTACACTCCTTGTCACCATTGCCCCCTCCAATTTCTTTTCATTCATTCAGTCATCCAGACAAATACAAATTGTATTTATTTATGGTGTACATCACGATATTTTGAAATATGTATCCATTGTGGAATGGCAAACTCTGGCTAATTAACATATCCATTACCTGACATGCTTATCATTTGTGTGTGTGTGTGTGTGTGTGGTAAGGACACTTAAAATTTACTCTTAGCAATTTTCAAGAATACGTTATTATTAACTATAGTCACCATGTCACCACGTTGTACGACCCTCTTAAAAATCTGAAACACTTGATAAATTTGTGTGTCGTCCTTGTGCAGGGGCCTGCTCATCTTGCTGTATCTTTCCAGTTTTCATGTAAATGCCGCCGAGTGGAGCGTGCCCCCTCCCTTTTCAAACCAGCAACATCCCATCAAGTCCTGTTCACCTCAGTCCCTCTGACTTTCTTTTCTGCTGCATTTCTCCTGCACCCAGCTGAAGAATGTTCTCTACGTTTAAGGGCTCACTTGATTAGATTGGGCCCACCTGGATAATCCAGACTAATCTCTATTTTAATCCTCTTAATTAGCCTTAAGTAACTTTCATTGTATCTACCAATTCTATTTTTCCATGTAAGATAACGCATTCACAGGTCCAGGGATTAGGGCATGGACATTTTGGGGGGGCCATTTTGTTCTGCTTACCACTTTTGGGTCCTGTGCATGTGTACAGTATGTGAAGCCACACACAAGTCACTTGCATACATGCTCCACAGCTATTGTATGAATTATGTGGCCTGTTGCTGTGATTTGTGTTCAAATCCTCAGTCCTACCCAAGAGACTTTCTGTCCCCTAATTTACTGGTAGGAGTAACCCAGATCAAAAGAAGCTAGGTTTATAGTAGCCCAGTATATTCCTTTGTATGACAACTCTTACTACGTGCAGATAAACAGGGAAGGAAGGCAAAGATATTGTATCCACATGTAAGGAGTACTGATAAATAGGAAGACTATTCTTTCTTAGGACTTTTGTTGAAGGCTTTGATAAAGTATCTTATTTTAATCCCATTATTGTTCCTATTTTTAGAATGAGTATTCTGAGTTCAGTAGGGGCAAAGTGCCCAATGTTGTAAGACTGCTAAAAATCTCGAATGAAAAATATTTCTGATTTGTTTTTATTCTCCCTGCATGTTAGCAGGCATAGTGTAGAAGTGAGGAGCACAAACTCTGGAGCCAGACTCCGGGATGTGATTTCCCTCCTGCCACATGTGTCTGGTGACCTTGGGCAAATGACTTAACCTCCCTGTACCTCAATGTTCTCATCTGTAAATGTTCTCTGGGTCTTACTTTGTAGAGTTATTATTTAAGGATTAAATCAAATATATTACTATATGTAAAGTATGTAGAATAGTGACTAGTACATGGTGCTATGTAAGTACTGGGATTATTATTCTAATTGAACAGTTTGCTTTAACCAGTAGTTCTCAACTAGGCTATTATGCCCCCCAGGGTACGTTTGACAATGTCTGGAGATAATGGTTGTCACATCTGGAGGGGTGGGATATGGACAACTAATGTATAGAGGCCAAGGATGTTGCTAAGCATCCTACAATGCACAGGTCTGCCCCCACCCCACAACTAAGTATTATACAACCCAAATGTCAATAGTGCCAAGGTTAAGAAACCCTATTTTAAACCAATGGCCTTTAATGATTTTAGTAACAACTTCATTTGCAAATAAAATATTCATATATCATTAGTGACTTTTAATACTGATGATATTCGTGACTGAAACCAGAGGGCTCTGAGTTCTACAATAAAATTAAAAGGAGAAAAAACTTTTTCCAGTGATTAAAAAAAAAACCTGCTGTTTATCTACTTGTCTATTTTTATATGTAGCACAGATATCACAGGAAAAGAGTGTGCTTCACTTCTGGAATACATAATTAAGGGTAAGAAATAGTCTTCCTGTGAAAATTGAGTGGAATTTCTAATTTTCTTAATTTCTAATTTTCCAGTGAGCTTTCTTCTGGAGATTATAAGGAAAGAAATTACAGTTGGCTCTTGAAAAATGCAGGGGTTGGGGCACCAACCAACCTCCTCCCCCAAGTCAAAAATCTGCATATAACTTTTGACTTCCCAAAAACTTAATTACTAGTGACCTACTGTTGCCTGGAAGCTTTGCTGATAACATAAACAGTCAATTAACACATATTTTCTATATTATATGTATTATATACTGTATTCTTACCATGAAGCTAGAGAAAAGAAAATGTTATTAAGAAAATCATAAAGAATAGAAAATACAGAGCCAGGCAAAGTGGCTTGTGCCTATAATCCCAACACTTTGGGAAGCCAAGGTAGGATTACTTGAGGCCAAGAGTTAAGACTTGCTTGGATGGCAAGAGCCAGTCTCTAGAAAAAAAAAAAAAATTAGCTGGGCATGGTGGCACATTACCTCTAGTCCCAGCTACTCAGGAAGCTGAGGTGGAAGGATTGCCTGAGCCGAGGAGTTCAAGGTTACAGTGAGCTATGATTGTGCCACTGCACTCCAGCCTGGGCAACAGAGCAAGACCCTGCTGATTAAAAAAAAAAAAAAAAAAAAAAAAAAAAAAAATATGTTACTGTTCACTAAGTGAAAGTGGATCATCATAAAAATCTTCATCCTCATCATCTTCCTATTGAATAGGCTGAGGAGGAGGAGGAAGACCAGAGGTCGGTCTTTCTCAGGGGTGGCAGAGGGAGAAGAAAATCCATGTATAAGTGGACCTGCACAATTCAAACTCATGTTGTTCAAGGGTCAACTGTACTTGAATTTTAGCTATTTGAATTGTGTATTCAAGACTTAGATCTAAGATTATACTATGTAAAACTATCCAAAACTCTATTTATTCATTCTTGTGTTCACAGAGTTTGTCCTTCGATCATTGGTTAGTTAGTCAGTAACATCTGCATTGCCATGGGGTGCAGAGAGCTGAATAGATGGACATCCAAGGAGAGTAGGAAAGAATCTGGCACGTTCCCATACTTTCCACTCTATTATCTACTTGGAGAAACTGAGAACCACAAGACATAAACAAAACAATAACCTGCAGCTGTATATTATTAAGCAGGGCACTGATCTGTTGGGCATCAATTAGGTGCTCAGAAATACTTGCTATTAATAATTGAGTACATGATTACACAACACAGTTGGTAAGTATTGGTGAAATGTATGAGATCGTGATCAGATTAGAAATGCATTTGTCTCATGGTATTTAACAAATTCTTGGCTTACGTAAATATTGGCAAAAGGAAAGTGTTAATTGCAGTGAGGATGATATCCACTCAGTCCTTTTTGGATCATTATGTTACAACGTTGAATCTATAGGCATAACGGGATATACCCTGGCACTACATTTAAAAGGAAGAAACAAAACATTTTTGATTCAGATCATGTCTGCCATATTTTTAAATCAGGGCTAGAAACTGGAAAAAGCAGTTTACAACAGAACTGTGTTGTATAATATGATCTTTTGTTAAACTTTACAAGTTTGTTTTTGTCACACTTTCTAAAGTGGTGGAACAGTGATAACTACTTCACAGATTTTGTGATCCAGAGGAATCAGCTTTAAATGTAATTGGCATCTTTCAAGGGTTTGGGCAAGGTGGACCTGGTTTCCTGTGATGTCAGGCGATGAAGGTGGAGAACCTCTTCTGGCAGCCACCACCTGGCTGTGGACTCAGATGCATGCTTGAGCACCGCATCAAAGATCAAGCTACACAGCAGTGAAAAACTAGTTACGGCTTTCCTTCAATTTTGAAATGACTTGTTACCCAAATCTTCGTTTGCCACTTCATAATTCAGAGCCTTGTGCTGAAGACATTTTGGAAAAACTCTTAACAGCTTAACAGTTTTATATGTGAAAATATGGGGAAATGCTTAAGTTTCTCCATCAAGAATTAGTTGATCTGGGGAAGGGAGACTTGGATTACAGTGAATCATCATTTACATATGTTACACTATAGAAAGAACTTCTGTAAGCAAAACTGGCTCAGTGGCAAACATCACAGAACTGTTTCTTGCCTTAAGTGTACATAGTGGCATTTTATTGTGATAGTCTGGACCAGTAACTAGAGGGGCCCAAAGACTAGAGATCATATTACAAAGACAGTTCTTTTACAGGAGATGGTTACCATTAGTCCTGAGAATAGAATTGAGACGTGAGTCTGGATTCCAAAGAATAGCGACAAAGAGTATCATAGTAGTCGTGAGTCTGAGCTGAGCAGGACCCGGTACCCCAGAAGGTCAAGTCGGTGGAGGAAAAAAAGTGGAAGTAGAACCAGAATGACAGCATTATTAATGCTGTAGCATTGATAAGATCATCACATGGACATACACCTGTGCACTGGTAAGCCCCTTGCGGAGAAAAATCAGTTGCAGAATATAGCTGTAGCTGTAGGTGTCCAGAAGATGTTTGTGGAAGGAATGAATGGTTCAGCCTGGCACAAAGGAAAAAGTGGGAGTGGGATTTGGTATGGAGAGTCCAGTGCTAGGACAGATTCTGTGCTGCTGCCCAATTGAACCTCTTGGAGAATTTGCTTTCTGCCTGGCTAACAGAGGTATGATCTGCCTACTTCTGTGAGTTTTGTAGCAGAGGCCCCTGGAACACCCTCACCATTGTCCAGTGTAAACACTGGCAGGCCGTGTATTTGATCCATTAGATTTCATGACTTCAGTTCTTTGTTAGTAAAATTCAAAGGTGAGTAGTTAATTGCTGGGAGGGTAACTTCCTGAGATGGGACCACGGAAACAGGCAGGATGGACAGGTCCCTCATAAATCCTGACAGAGTATCCTGGTAGAAAGTAAAATATTCTACTGGTTTGGAGGAGCATTTTAAACAAGGATAATTTAAATCAAGTTAGAAGAATCCTAAGCCAAGGACAGTATTTTATATTCAGTACTGGGAACATATTTTCTGTCAATGGTAGAAGGTCATACTTCTCTGTTTGGAGCAACAGTCTTGTTTCCAGAAATGAAGGATATGGAATTCTAATACTGTTCAAACACTGAAAAGAAAACACATAGGGTAAGACAGTCAGTTTATATGGAAATTGATAGTGGAAGATCACAAGTATACTGACCTGTTTTAAATAAGATATGGTTTAGTTAGAATAAAACTTTGGGAAAAAGGTTGTATCCTTTCATGTATACACGTATACATACATATATATTTGAAGGTGAGAAATTTTGCATTTGAGAAAGAAATTGTAACTTAGCTATGATAGTCTATAAAAAAAAATAAAAATTAAACGTTTCAACTAGAGTTATCAGTTTTGCTAACCAGAAGCATAGTAGGTTGCTTTGAGGTTGGAATGTATTACTGCACTCCAGTCTGGGTGACAGACAGAGATTCTATCTCTAAAAAAAAATAAAAATTAAACTAATTTTTAAAAAATAAATACCATAAAATACTGAGAGATAATTAACAAAATACTACACTGCAAACTAGAAAACTGTAAAGCATTATTGAAAGAAATTAAAGAAATTGATACAGCAATGTTCCCATAATTGATTCCATAAAAATTTCATCAGGTTTTTAAATAGAACATGATGAGCTATTGCTAAAATTTATGTAGAAATACATAGGAGCAAAAATAACCACTACAGTCTTGAAAAAAAATAAGTGAGAAGATTTACAGTACCTGATTTCAGGACTTACTGTAAAAATACAGTAACCAACAGGTTGTGGTACTGAAACAAGAATAGATGAGAAGGATCTAGAAATATACTCACATACATATGATCAATTGATTTTTTTTATAGAGGCATAAAATCAATTTAAGGTGGACAAGGACAGTCTTTTTAATAAATGGTACTAGAACAACTAGACATTCAATAGGGAAAAAATGAACGAACCTCAACCACTACCTCACATCATATTAATAAACCCAAAATGGATTACAGACCTAAACGTCTAAAAGAAAACATAGAAAAAAAATCTTTGCAATCATGGAGTAAGCAAAGATTCTTACACAAGATGCAAAAAACATGAACCATAAAAAAAAATGACAATTTAGATTTAAAAATTGAAACTTTAGTATTTCAAGATATATTATAAAGAAAATCAATAGTAAGCCACCGACTGGGAGAAAATATTCTCAATATTTTATCTGACAAAAACTTACATCTAGAATAAAGAGCTTTTATGACTCAATAATACAAGGTAAAATAATACATTTGTTGAAATGGGTAAAATAGTTAAACCAACTTTACAAAAGTGATATATTAATATCAATAGCCAATAAGCATATGAAAATGTATTCAATGTCATTAGTCATCAGGGAAATGCAAATTAAATTAATAACAAGAAAATCCTACCCCTACTA